>NW_027307952.1:0-308000 GCF_047496885.1 Scyliorhinus torazame
TTGTGTGTGTTTTTGTGTGTGTGTGTTTGTTTGTGTGTGTGTGGTTTTGTTTTTGTGTGTTTTTGTTTTTGTGTGTGTGTTTTTATTTTTGTGTGTGTTTTTGTTTTTGAGTGTGTGTGTGTGTGTTTGTTTTTGTGTGTGTGTTTTTGTTTTTGTGTGTGTTTTAGTTTTTGTGTGTTTTTTTGTTTTCGTGTGTGTTTTCGTTTTTCTGTGTGTGTGTGTTTTTGTTTTTGTGTGTGTTTTTCTTTTTGTGTGTGTGTTTGTGTTTTTGTTTTTGTGTGTGTTTTTGTGTTTGTTTTTGTTTTTTTGTGTGTGTGTGTTTTTGTTTTTGTGTGTGTCTGTTTGTTTTTGTGTGTTTGTTTGTTTTTGTGTTTGTTTTTGTTTTTTTGTGTGTGTGTGTGTTTGAGCTTTTGTTTTTGTGTGTGTTTTTGTTTTTCTGTGCGTGTGTGTTTTTGTTTTTGTGTGTGTTTTTGTTTTTGTGTGTGTGTGTTTGTTTTTGTGTGTGTGTCTTTTTGTGTGTGTGTGTGTTTTTTGTTTTTGTGTGTGTATTTGTTTTTGTGTGTGTGTTTGTTTTTGTGTGTCTTTTTGTTTTTATGTGTGTTTGTTTGAGCTTTTGTTTTTGTGTGTGTTTTTGTTTTTCTGTGCGTGTGTTTTGTTTTTGTTTGTGTTTTTGTTTTTCTGTGTGTGTTTTTTGTTTTTGTTTTTGTTTTTGTGTGTGTGTGTTTGTTTTTATGTGTGTGTGGTTTTGTTTTTGTGTGTTTTTGTTTTTGTGTGTGTGTTTTTATTTTTGTGTGTGTTTTTGTTTTTGAGTGTGTGTGTGTGTGTTTTTTTGTGTGTGTGTGTTTGTTTTTGTGTGTGTGTCTTTTTGTGTGTGTGTGTGTGTTTTTTGTTTTTGTGTGTGTATTTGATTTTGTGTGTGTGTTTGTTTTTGTGTGTGTTTTTGTTTTTATGTGTGTTTGTTTGAGCTTTTGTTTTTGTGTGTGTTTTTGTTTTTCTGTGTGTGTTTTTTGTTTTTGTGTGTGTTTTTGTGTGTGTGTGTTTGTTTTTATGTGTGTGTGGTTTTGTTTTTGTGTGTTTTTGTTTTTGTGTGTGTGTTTTTATTTTTGTGTGTGTTTTTGTTTTTGAGTGTGTGTGTGAGTTTTTGTTTTTGTGTGTGTGTTTGTGTTTTTGTTTTTGTGTGTGTTTTTGTTTTTGTGTGTGTGTTTGTTTTTGTGTTTGTTTTTGTTTTTTTGTGTGTGTGTGTGTTTGAGCTTTTGTTTTTGTGTGTGTTTTTGTTTTTCTGTGCGTGTGTGTTTTTGTTTTTGTGTGTGTTTTTGTTTTTGAGTGTGTGTGTGTGTTTTTGTTTTTGTGTGTGTGTGTTTGTTTTTGTGTGTGTGTCTTTTTGTGTGTGTGTGTGTTTTTTGTTTTTGTGTGTGTATTTGATTTTGTGTGTGTGTTTGTTTTTGTGTGTGTTTTTGTTTTTATGTGTGTTTGTTTGAGCTTTTGTTTTTGTGTGTGTTTTTGTTTTTCTGTGTGTGTTTTTTGTTTTTGTGTGTGTTTTTGTGTGTGTGTGTTTGTTTTTATGTGTGTGTGGTTTTGTTTTTGTGTGTTTTTGTTTTTGTGTGTGTGTTTTTATTTTTGTGTGTGTTTTTGTTTTTGAGTGTGTGTGTGAGTTTTTGTTTTTGTGTGTGTGTTTGTGTTTTTGTTTTTGTGTGTGTTTTTGTTTTTGTGTGTGTGTTTGTTTTTGTTTTTTTGTGTGTGTGTGTGTTTGAGCTTTTGTTTTTGTGTGTGTTTTTGTTTTTCTGTGCGTGTGTGTTTTTGTGTGTGTTTTTGTTTTTGTGTGTGTGTTTGTTTTTGTATGTGTGTTTTTGTGTGTGTTTGTGTTTTTTCTTTGTGTGTGTGTTTGAGCTTTTGTTTTTGTGTGTGTTTTTGTTTTTCTGTGTGTGTGTGTTTTGTTTCTGTGTGTGTTTTTGTTTTTGTGTGTGTGTGTTTGTTTTTGTGCGTGTGTTTGTTTTTGTGTGTGTTTTTGTTTTGTGTGTGTGTTCATTTTTGTGTGTGTGTTTTTGTGTGTGTTTGTGTTTTTTCATTTTGTGTGTGTATTTGTTTTTGTGTGTGTGTTTGTTTTTCTGTGTGTGTGTTTTTGTTTTTGTGTGTTTTTGTTTTTGTGTGTGTGTTTTTTGTTTTTGTGTGTGTATTTGTTTTTGTGTGTGTTTTTGTTTTTGTGTGTGTGTTTGAGCTTTTGTTTTTGTGTGTGTTTTTGTTTTTCTGTGCGTGTGTGTTTTTGTTTTTGTGTGTGTTTATGTTTTTGTGGGTGTGTGTGCTTTTGTGGGTGTGTGTGTTTTTGTTTTTGTGTGTGTTTTTGTTTTTCTGTGTGTGTGTGTTTTTTGTTTTTGTGTGTGTGTGTTTTTGTGTGTGTGTGTGTTTTTTGTTTTTTGCGTGTGTTTTTGTTTTTGTTTATGTTTGTGTTTTTGTTTTTCTGTGTGTCTGTTTGTTTTTGTGTGTTTGTTTTTGTTTTTGTGTGTGTTTTTTGTTTTTGTGTGTGTATTTGTTTTTGTGTGTGTTTTTGTGTGTGTTTGTTTTTGTGTGTGTTTTTGTTTTTCTGTGTGTGTGTGTTTTGTTTTTGTGTATGTCTGTTTGTTTTTGTGTGTGTTTTTGTTTTTGTGCGTGTTTTTGTTTTTCTGTGTGTGTGTGTGTTTGAGCTTTTGTTTTTGTGTGTGTTTTTGTTCTTCTGTGTGTGTGTTTTTGTTTTCGTGTGTGTTTTTGTTTTTGTGTGTGTGTGTTTGAGCTTTCGTTTTTGTGTGTGTTTTTGTTTTTCTGTGCGTGTGTGTTTTTGTTTTTGTGTGTGTTTTTGTTTTTGTGTGTGTGTTTGTTTTTGTGTGTGTGTGTTTTTGTGTGTGTTTGTGTTTTTTCTTTTTGTGTGTGTGTGTGTTTGAGCTTTTGTTTTTGTGTGTGTTTGTGTTTTTCTGTGCGTGTGTGTTTTTGTTTTTGTGTGTGTTTTTGTTTTTCTGTGTGTGTGTTTTTTGTTTTTGTGTGTGTTTTTGTTTTTGTGCATTTGTTTTTGTTTTTGTGTGTGTTTATGTTTTTGTGGGTGTGTGTTTTTTTGTGTATGTTTTTGTATTTCTGTGTGTGTGTTTTTTATTTTTGTGTGTGTTTTTGTTTTTGTGTGTGTGTTTGTGTTTTGTTTTTGTGTGTTTTTGTGTGTGTGTTTATGTTTTTGTGGGTGTGTGTTTGTTTTTGTGTGTCTTTGTTTTTGTTGTTGTGTGTGTTTTAGTTTGTGTGTGTGTGGTTTTGTTTTTGCGTGTGTTTTTGTTTTTGTTTTTGTGTGTGTTTTTGTTTTTGTGTGTGTTTGTTTTTGTGTGTGTGTTTGTTTTTGTGTGTGTTTTTGTTTTTCTGTGCGTGTGTGTTTTTTGTTTTTGTGTGTGTGTCTTTTTGTGTGTGTGTGTGTGTTTGTGTGTGTGTGTGTTTGTTTTTGTATATATTTTTGTTTGTGTGTGTGTGTGTGTGTTTGTTTTTGTGTGTGTTTTTGTCTTTGTGTGTGTGTGTTTGTTTTTGTTTGTGTGTGTTTTTGTTTGTGTGTGTTTTTGTTTGTGTGTGTGTTTTTGTTTTTGTGTGTGTTTTTGTTTTTGTGTGTGTGTATTTGTTTTTGTGTGTGTTTTTGTTTGTGTGTGTGTGTGTGTGTGTTTTTGCTTTTGTGTGTGTTTTTGTTTGTGTGTGTTTTTGTTTGTGTGTGTGTGTGTGTTTGTTTTTGTGTGTGTTTTTGTTTTTGTGTGTGTGTTTGTTTTTGTGTGTGTTTTTATTTCTGTGTGTTTGTGTTTTTGTTATTGTGTGTGTGTGTTATTGTTTTTGTGTGTGTGTGTTTTTGTTTTTGTGTGTGTTTTTGTTTTTGTGTGTGTGTGTTTTTGTTTTTGTGTGTGTGTGTGTTTTTGTTTTTGTTTGTGTTTTTGTTTTTGTGTGTGTGTTTGTTTTTGTGTGTGTTTTTGTTTGTCTGTGTTTGTGTGTTTGTTTTTGTGTGTGTTTTTGATTTTGTGTGTGTGTGTTTGTGTGTGTGTGCTTTTGTTTTTGTGTGTGCTTGTTTTTGTGTGTGTTTTTGTTTTTGTGTGTGTTTTTCTTTTTGTGTGTGAGTGTTTTTCTTTTTGTGTGTGTTTTTGTTTGTGTGTGTGTGTGTGTTTGTTTTTGTGTGTGTTTTTGTTTTTGTGCGTGTGTGTGTGTTTGTTTTTGTGTGTGTTTTTGTCTCTGTGTGTGTTTTTGTTTTTGTGTGTGTGTGCTTTTGTTTTTGTGTGTGATTTTGTTTTTGTGTGTGTGTGTGTTTTTGTTTTTGTGTGTGTTTTTGTTTTTGTGTGTGTGTGTATTTGTTTTTGTGTGTGTTTCTGTTTTTGTGTGTGTGTGTTTTTGTTTTTGTGTGTGTTTTTGGTTTTGTGTGTGTGTGTTTTTGTTTTTGTGTGTGTTTTTGTTTTTTGTCTGTGTGTGTGTGTGTATTTGTTTTTTGTCTGTGTGTGTGTGTATTTGTTTTTTGTTTGTGTGTGTGTGTTTTTGTGTGTGTTTTTCTTTGTGTGTGTGTGTGTTTGTTTTTGTGTGTGTTTTTGTTTTTGTGTGTGTGTTTGTTTTTGTGTGTGTTTTTGTTTTTGCGTGTGATTTTGTTTTTGTGTGTGTGTGTGTGTTTGTTTTTGTGTGTTTTTGTTTTTGTGTGTGTGTGTTTTTGTTTTTGTGTGTGTTTTTGTTTTTGTGTGTGTTTTTTTTTGTGTGTGATTTTGTTTTTGTGTGTGTGTGTGTGTTTTTGTTTTTGTGTGTGTTTTTGTTTCTGCGTGTGTGTATGTGTTTTTGTTTTTTTGTGTCTTTTTGTGTGTGTGTGTGTGTGTGTTTTTGTGTGCGTTTTTCTTTTTGTGTGTGTGTGTTATTGTTTTTGTGTGTGTTTGTTTTTTTTGTGTGTGTGTGTGTTTGTTTTTGTGTGTGTTTTTGTATTTGTGTGTGTGTGTTTGTTTTTGTGCGTGTGTTTGTTTTTGTGTGTGTTTTTGTTTTGTGTGTGTGTTCATTTTTGTGTGTGTGTTTTTGTGTGTGTTTGTGTTTTTTCATTTTGTGTGTGTATTTGTTTTTGTGTGTGTGTTTGTTTTTCTGTGTGTGTGTTTTTGTTTTTGTGTGTTTTTGTTTTTGTGTGTGTGTTTTTTGTTTTTGTGTGTGTATTTGTTTTTGTGTGTGTTTTTGTTTTTGTGTGTGTGTTTGAGCTTTTGTTTTTGTGTGTGTTTTTGTTTTTCTGTGCGTGTGTGTTTTTGTTTTTGTGTGTGTTTATGTTTTTGTGGGTGTGTGTGCTTTTGTGGGTGTGTGTGTTTTTGTTTTTGTGTGTGTTTTTGTTTTTCTGTGTGTGTGTGTTTTTTGTTTTTGTGTGTGTGTGTTTTTGTGTGTGTGTGTGTTTTTTGTTTTTTGCGTGTGTTTTTGTTTTTGTTTATGTTTGTGTTTTTGTTTTTCTGTGTGTCTGTTTGTTTTTGTGTGTTTGTTTTTGTTTTTGTGTGTGTTTTTTGTTTTTGTGTGTGTATTTGTTTTTGTGTGTGTTTTTGTGTGTGTTTGTTTTTGTGTGTGTTTTTGTTTTTCTGTGTGTGTGTGTTTTGTTTTTGTGTATGTCTGTTTGTTTTTGTGTGTGTTTTTGTTTTTGTGCGTGTTTTTGTTTTTCTGTGTGTGTGTGTGTTTGAGCTTTTGTTTTTGTGTGTGTTTTTGTTCTTCTGTGTGTGTGTTTTTGTTTTCGTGTGTGTTTTTGTTTTTGTGTGTGTGTGTTTGAGCTTTCGTTTTTGTGTGTGTTTTTGTTTTTCTGTGCGTGTGTGTTTTTGTTTTTGTGTGTGTTTTTGTTTTTGTGTGTGTGTTTGTTTTTGTGTGTGTGTGTTTTTGTGTGTGTTTGTGTTTTTTCTTTTTGTGTGTGTGTGTGTTTGAGCTTTTGTTTTTGTGTGTGTTTGTGTTTTTCTGTGCGTGTGTGTTTTTGTTTTTGTGTGTGTTTTTGTTTTTCTGTGTGTGTGTTTTTTGTTTTTGTGTGTGTTTTTGTTTTTGTGCATTTGTTTTTGTTTTTGTGTGTGTTTATGTTTTTGTGGGTGTGTGTTTTTTTGTGTATGTTTTTGTATTTCTGTGTGTGTGTTTTTTATTTTTGTGTGTGTTTTTGTTTTTGTGTGTGTGTTTGTGTTTTGTTTTTGTGTGTTTTTGTGTGTGTGTTTATGTTTTTGTGGGTGTGTGTTTGTTTTTGTGTGTCTTTGTTTTTGTTGTTGTGTGTGTTTTAGTTTGTGTGTGTGTGGTTTTGTTTTTGCGTGTGTTTTTGTTTTTGTTTTTGTGTGTGTTTTTGTTTTTGTGTGTGTTTGTTTTTGTGTGTGTGTTTGTTTTTGTGTGTGTTTTTGTTTTTCTGTGCGTGTGTGTTTTTTGTTTTTGTGTGTGTGTCTTTTTGTGTGTGTGTGTGTGTTTGTGTGTGTGTGTGTTTGTTTTTGTATATATTTTTGTTTGTGTGTGTGTGTGTGTGTTTGTTTTTGTGTGTGTTTTTGTCTTTGTGTGTGTGTGTTTGTTTTTGTTTGTGTGTGTTTTTGTTTGTGTGTGTTTTTGTTTGTGTGTGTGTTTTTGTTTTTGTGTGTGTTTTTGTTTTTGTGTGTGTGTATTTGTTTTTGTGTGTGTTTTTGTTTGTGTGTGTGTGTGTGTGTGTTTTTGCTTTTGTGTGTGTTTTTGTTTGTGTGTGTTTTTGTTTGTGTGTGTGTGTGTGTTTGTTTTTGTGTGTGTTTTTGTTTTTGTGTGTGTGTTTGTTTTTGTGTGTGTTTTTATTTCTGTGTGTTTGTGTTTTTGTTATTGTGTGTGTGTGTTATTGTTTTTGTGTGTGTGTGTTTTTGTTTTTGTGTGTGTTTTTGTTTTTGTGTGTGTGTGTTTTTGTTTTTGTGTGTGTGTGTGTTTTTGTTTTTGTTTGTGTTTTTGTTTTTGTGTGTGTGTTTGTTTTTGTGTGTGTTTTTGTTTGTCTGTGTTTGTGTGTTTGTTTTTGTGTGTGTTTTTGATTTTGTGTGTGTGTGTTTGTGTGTGTGTGCTTTTGTTTTTGTGTGTGCTTGTTTTTGTGTGTGTTTTTGTTTTTGTGTGTGTTTTTCTTTTTGTGTGTGAGTGTTTTTCTTTTTGTGTGTGTTTTTGTTTGTGTGTGTGTGTGTGTTTGTTTTTGTGTGTGTTTTTGTTTTTGTGCGTGTGTGTGTGTTTGTTTTTGTGTGTGTTTTTGTCTCTGTGTGTGTTTTTGTTTTTGTGTGTGTGTGCTTTTGTTTTTGTGTGTGATTTTGTTTTTGTGTGTGTGTGTGTTTTTGTTTTTGTGTGTGTTTTTGTTTTTGTGTGTGTGTGTATTTGTTTTTGTGTGTGTTTCTGTTTTTGTGTGTGTGTGTTTTTGTTTTTGTGTGTGTTTTTGGTTTTGTGTGTGTGTGTTTTTGTTTTTGTGTGTGTTTTTGTTTTTTGTCTGTGTGTGTGTGTGTATTTGTTTTTTGTCTGTGTGTGTGTGTATTTGTTTTTTGTTTGTGTGTGTGTGTTTTTGTGTGTGTTTTTCTTTGTGTGTGTGTGTGTTTGTTTTTGTGTGTGTTTTTGTTTTTGTGTGTGTGTTTGTTTTTGTGTGTGTTTTTGTTTTTGCGTGTGATTTTGTTTTTGTGTGTGTGTGTGTGTTTGTTTTTGTGTGTTTTTGTTTTTGTGTGTGTGTGTTTTTGTTTTTGTGTGTGTTTTTGTTTTTGTGTGTGTTTTTTTTTGTGTGTGATTTTGTTTTTGTGTGTGTGTTTTTGTTTTTGTGTGTGTTTTTGTTTCTGCGTGTGTGTATGTGTTTTTGTTTTTTTGTGTCTTTTTGTGTGTGTGTGTGTGTGTGTTTTTGTGTGCGTTTTTCTTTTTGTGTGTGTGTGTTATTGTTTTTGTGTGTGTTTGTTTTTTTTGTGTGTGTGTGTGTTTGTTTTTGTGTGTGTTTTTGTATTTGTGCGTGTGTGTTTGTTTTTGTGTGTGTTTTTGTGTCTGTGTGTGTGTGTGTTTTTGTTTTTGTGTGTGTGTGTGTTTTTGTTTTTGTGTGCATTTTTGTTTTTGTGTGTGTTTGTGTGTGTTTTTGTATTTTTGTGTGTTTTTGTTTTTGTGTGTGTTTTTGTATTTTTGTGTGTGTTTGTGTGTGTGTTTGTTTTTGTGTGTGTTTTTGTCTTTGTGTGTGTGTGTTTGTTTTTGTTTGTGTGTGTGTGTGTTTGTTTGTGTGTGTGTGTGTATTTTTGTTTTTGTGTGTGATTTTGATATTGTGTGTGTGTGTATTTTTGTTTTTGTGAGTGTTTTTCTTTTTCTGTGTGTGTTTTTGTTTTTGTTTGTGAGTGTGTTTTTGGTTTTGTGTGTATTTTTGTTTGTGTGTGTGTTTGTGTGTGTGTGTTTTTGTTTTTGTTTTTGTGTATGTTTTTGTTTTTGAGTGCGTGTGTTTTTATTTTTGTGTGTTTATGTTTTTGTGTGTGTTTTTGTTTTTGTGTGTGTTTTTGTTTTTGAGTGTGTGTGTGTTTTTGTTTTTGTGTGTGTGTTTTTGTTTTTGCGTGTGTTTTAGTTTTTGTGTGTGTGGCTTTGTTTTTGTGTGTGTTTGTTTTTGTGTGTTTTTGTTTTTGTGTGTGTGTGTGTGTGTTTTTGTTTTTGTGGGTGTTTTTCTTTTTGTGTGTGTGTGTTTTTGATTTTGCGTGTGTTTTTGTTTTTGTGTGTGTGCGTGTGTTTTTGCTTTTGTGTGTGTTTTTGTTTGTGTGTGTGTTTTTATTTTTGTGTGTGTGTGTGTTTTTGTTTTTGTGTGTGTTTTTGATTTTGTGTGTGTGTTTTTTTGTTTTTGTGTGTGTTTTTGAATGTGTGTGTGTGTGTTTTTGTTTTTGTGTGTGTTTTTGTTTTTGTGTGTGGTTTTGTTTGTGTGTTTTTGTTTTTGTGTGTGTTTTTGCTTTTGTGTGTGTGTGTTAGTTTTTGCATGTGTTTTTGTTGGTGTGTGTGTGTTTTTGTGTGTGTTTTTGTTTTTGTGTGTGTGTGTTTTTGATTTTGTGTGTGTTTTTGTTTTTGTTTTTATGTGTGTGTTTTTGTTTTTATGTGTGTTTTTGTTTTTGTGTGTGTGTGTTTTTGTTTTTGTGTGTGTGTTTGTTTTTGTGTGTGTTTTTGATTTTGTGTGTGTGTGTGTTTTTTGCTTTTTTGTGTGTGTTTTTGTTTTTGTGTGTATGTCTGTTTGTTTTTGTGTGTGTTTTTGTTTTTGTGCGTATGTTTTTGTTTTTGTGTGTGTTCATGTTTTTGTTTGTGAGTGTGTTTTTGGTTTTGTGTGTATTTTTGTTTGTGTGTGTGTTTGTGTGTGTGTGTTTTTGTTTTTGTTTTTGTGTATGTTTTTGTTTTTGAGTGCGTGTGTTTTTATTTTTGTGTGTTTATGTTTTTGTGTGTGTTTTTGTTTTTGTGTGTGTTTTTGTTTTTGAGTGTGTGTGTGTTTTTGTTTTTGTGTGTGTGTTTTTGTTTTTGCGTGTGTTTTAGTTTTTGTGTGTGTGGCTTTGTTTTTGTGTGTGTTTGTTTTTGTGTGTTTTTGTTTTTGTGTGTGTGTGTTTGAGCTTTTGTTTTTGTGTGTGTGTTTGTTTTTCTGTGCGTGGGTATTTTTTGTTTTTGTGTGTGTTTTTGTTTTTCTGTGCGTGGGTATTTTTTGTTTTTGTGTGTGTTTTTGTTTTTGTGTGTGTGTGTTTTTGTTTTTGAGAGTGTGTGTTTTTGTTTTTGTGTGTGTTTTTGATTTTGCGTGTGTGTTTTTATTTTTGTGTATGTTTTTGTTTTTTGTGTGTGTTTTTGTTTTTGTGCGTATGTTTTTGTTTTTGTGTGTGTTTATGTTTTTGTGGGTGTGTGTGTTTTTGTTTTTGTGTGTGTTTTTGCTTTTCTGTGTGTGTGTTTGTTTTTGTGTGTGTGTGTTTTTGTTTTTGTGTGTGTTTTAGTTTTTGTGTGTGTGGCTTTGTTTTTGTGTGTTTGTTTTTGTGTGTTTTTGTTTTTGTGTGTGTTTTTGTTATCTGTGCGTGTGTGTTTTTGTTTTTGTGTATGTTTTTGTTTTTGTGTGCGTGTGTTTGTTTTTGTGTGCTTGAGTTTTTTTTTGTGTGTGTTTTTGTTTTTCTGTGCGCGTGTGTTTGTTTTTGTGTGTTTGAGCTTTTGTTTTTGTGTGTGTTTTCGTTTTTCTGTGTGTGTGTGATTTTGTTTTTGTGTGTGTTTTTGTTTTTGTGTGTGTGTGTTTTTTTTGTGTGTGATTTTGTGTGTGTTATTGTTTTTGTGTGTGTTTTTGTTTTTGTGTGTGTTTTTGTTTTTGTGTGTGTTTTTGTTTTTCTGTGTGTGTGTTTTTGTTTTTGTGTGTGTGTGTTTTTGTTTTTGTGTGTGTTTTAGTTTTTGTTTGTGTGGCTTTGTTTTTGTGTGTGTTTGTTTTTGTGTGTTTTTGTTTTTGTGTGTGTTTTTGTTTTTCTGTGCGTGTGTGTTTTTGTTTTTGTGTATGTTTTTGTTTTTGTGTGTGTGTGTTTGTTTTTGTGTGCTTGAGCTTTTGTTTTTGTGTGTGTTTTTTTTGTGTGTGTGTTTTTGTTTTTCTGTGTGTGTGTGTTTATTGTTTTTGTGTGTTTTTGTTTTTGTTTGTGTGTTTGTTTTTGTGTGTGTGTGTTTGTTTTTGTGTGTTTGTGTTTTTGTTTTTGTGTGTGTTTTAGTTTTTGTGTGTATGGCTTTGTTTTTGTGTGTGTTTGTTTTTGTGTGTTTTTGTTTTTGTGTGTGTGTGTTTGAGCTTTTGTTTTTGTGTGTGTTTTTGTTTTTCTGTGCGTGTGTATTTTTTGTTTTTTGTGTATGTTTTTGTTTTTGTGTGGTTGTGTTTTTGTTTTTGCGAGTGTGTGTTTTTGTTTTTGTGTGTGTTTTAGTTTTTGTGTGTGTGGTTTTGTTTTTGTGTGTGTTTGTTTTTGTGTGTTTATGTTTTTGTGTGTGTTTTTGTTTTTGTGTGTGTTTTTGTTTTTGAGTGTGTGTGTTTGTTTTTGTGTGTGTGTGTTTTTGTTTTTGTGTGTGTGTGTGTGTTTGAGCTTTTGTTTTTGTGTGTGTTTTTGTTTTTGTGTGTGTTTTTGTTTTTGGGTGTGTGTGTTTTTGTTTTTGTGTGTGTTTTTGGTTTTGTGCGTATGTTTTTGTTTTTGTGGGTGTGTGTTTTTGTTTTTGTGTATATTTTTGTTTTTCTGTGTGTGTGTGTCTTTTATGTTTTTGTGTGTTTTTGTTTTTGTGTGTGTTTTTGTTTTTGTGTGTGTGTTTGAGCTTTTGTTTTTGTGTGTGTTTTTGTTTTGTGTGTGTTTTTGTTTTTGTGTGTGTGTGTGTTTGAGCTTTTGTTTTTGTGTGTGTTTTTGTTTTTGTGTGTGTTTTTGTTTTTGGGTGTGTGTGTTTTTGTTTTTGTGTGTTTTTTTGTTTTTGTGTGCGTGTGTTTGTTTTTCTGTGTGTGTCTGTTTGTTTTTGTGTGTGTTTTTGGTTTTGTGCGTATGTTTTTGTTTTTGTGGGTGTGTGTGTTTTTGAGTGTGTGTGTGTTTTTGTTTTTGTGTGTGTGTGTTTGTTTTTGTGTGTGTGTGTTTTTGTTTTTGTGTGTTTTTTTGTTTTTGTGTGTGTGTGTTTTTGTTTTTGTGGGTGATTTTGTGTGTGATTGTTTTTGTGTGTGTGTGTTTTTGTTTTTGTGTGTGTGTTTGTTTTTTGCTTTTTTGTGTGTGTTTTTGTTTTTGTGTGTATGTCTGTTTGTTTTTGTGTGTGTTTTTGTTTTTGTGCGTATGTTTTTGTTTTTGTGTGTGTTCATGTTTTTGTGGGTGTGTGTGTTTTTGTTTTTGAGTGTGTTTTTGTTTTTGTGTGTGTGTGTTTATTTTTGTGTGTGTGTGTTTTTGTTTTTGTGTGTGTTTTAGTTTTTGTGTGTGTGTTTGTTTTTATGTGTTTGAGCTTTTGTTTTTGTGTGTGTTTTTGTTTTTCTGTGTGTGTGTTTTTGTTTTTGTGTGTGTTTTTGTTTTTGTGTGTGTTTTTGTGTTTGTGTGTGTGTGTTTATGTTTTTGTGGGTAATTTTGTGTGTGATTGTTTTTGTGTGTGTGTGTTTTTGTTTTTGTGTGTGTGTTTGTTTTTGTGTTTGTTTTTGTTTTTTTGTGTGTGTGTGTTTTTTGCTTTTTTGTGTGTGATTTTGTTTTTGAGTGTGTTTTTGTTTTTGTGTGTGTGTGTTTTTGTTTTTGTGGGTGATTTTGTGTGTGATTGTTTTTGTGTGTGTGTGTTTTTGTTTTTGTGTGTGTGTGTGTTTGAGCTTTTGTTTTTGTGTGTGTGTTTGATTTTGTGTGTGTGTGTTTTTTGCTTTTTTGTGTGTGTTTTTGTTTTTGTGTGTATGTCTGTTTGTTTTTGTGTGTGTTTTTGTTTTTGTGCGTATGTTTTTGTTTTTGTGTGCGTTCATGTTTTTGTGGGTGTGTGTGTTTTTGTTTTTTGTGTGTGTTTTTGTTTTTGTGTGTGTTTTTGTTTCTGTGTGTGTGTGTGTGTTTTTGTTTTTGTGTGTGTTTTTGTTTTTGTGTGTGTGTGTGTTTTTGTTTTTGTTTTTTGTGTGTGTGTGTTTTTGTTTTTGTGTATGTTTTTGTTTTTGAGTGCGTGTGTTTTTATTTTTGTGTGTGTTTTTGTTTTGTGTATGATTTTGTTTCTTTCAGTGTGTGTGTGTTTTTGTTTGTGTGTGTGTGTTTGTGTGTGTGTGTTTTTGTGTGTGTTTTTGTTTCAGTGTGTGTGTGTGTGTTTTTGTTTTTGTGTGTGTTTTTGGTTTTGTGTGTGTGTGTGTGTTTTTGTTTTTGTGGGTGTTTTTCTTTTTGTGTGTGTGTGTTTTTGATTTTGCGTGTGTTTTTGTTTTTGTGTGTGTGCGTGTGTTTTTGCTTTTGTGTGTGTTTTTGTTTGTGTGTGTGTTTTTATTTTTGTGTGTGTGTGTGTTTTTGTTTTTGTGTGTGTTTTTGATTTTGTGTGTGTGTTTTTTTGTTTTTGTGTGTGTTTTTGAATGTGTGTGTGTGTGTTTTTGTTTTTGTGTGTGTTTTTGTTTTTGTGTGTGGTTTTGTTTGTGTGTTTTTGTTTTTGTGTGTGTTTTTGCTTTTGTGTGTGTGTGTTAGTTTTTGCATGTGTTTTTGTTGGTGTGTGTGTGTTTTTGTGTGTGTTTTTGTTTTTGTGTGTGTGTGTTTTTGATTTTGTGTGTGTTTTTGTTTTTGTTTTTATGTGTGTGTTTTTGTTTTTATGTGTGTTTTTGTTTTTGTGTGTGTGTGTTTTTGTTTTTGTGTGTGTGTTTGTTTTTGTGTGTGTTTTTGATTTTGTGTGTGTGTGTGTTTTTTGCTTTTTTGTGTGTGTTTTTGTTTTTGTGTGTATGTCTGTTTGTTTTTGTGTGTGTTTTTGTTTTTGTGCGTATGTTTTTGTTTTTGTGTGTGTTCATGTTTTTGTGGGTGTGTGTGTTTTTGTTTTTGAGTGTGTTTTTGTTTTTGTGTGTGTTTTAGTTTTTGTGTGTGTGTTTGTTTTTATGTGTTTGAGCTTTTGTTTTTGTGTGTGTTTTTGTTTTTCTGTGTGTGTGTTTTTGTTTTTGTGTGTGTTTTTGTTTTTGTGTGTGTTTTTGTGTTTGTGTGTGTGTGTTTATGTTTTTGTGGGTAATTTTGTGTGTGATTGTTTTTGTGTGTGTGTGTTTTTGTTTTTGTGTGTGTGTTTGTTTTTGTGTTTGTTTTTGTTTTTTTGTGTGTGTGTGTTTTTTGCTTTTTTGTGTGTGATTTTGTTTTTGAGTGTGTTTTTGTTTTTGTGTGTGTGTGTTTTTGTTTTTGTGGGTGATTTTGTGTGTGATTGTTTTTGTGTGTGTGTGTTTTTGTTTTTGTGTGTGTGTGTGTTTGAGCTTTTGTTTTTGTGTGTGTGTTTGATTTTGTGTGTGTGTGTGTTTTTTGCTTTTTTGTGTGTGTTTTTGTTTTTGTGTGTATGTCTGTTTGTTTTTGTGTGTGTTTTTGTTTTTGTGCGTATGTTTTTGTTTTTGTGTGCGTTCATGTTTTTGTGGGTGTGTGTGTTTTTGTTTTTTGTGTGTGTTTTTGTTTTTGTGTGTGTTTTTGTTTCTGTGTGTGTGTGTGTGTTTTTGTTTTTGTGTGTGTTTTTGTTTTTGTGTGTGTGTGTGTTTTTGTTTTTGTTTTTTGTGTGTGTGTGTTTTTGTTTTTGTGTATGTTTTTGTTTTTGAGTGCGTGTGTTTTTATTTTTGTGTGTGTTTTTGTTTTGTGTATGATTTTGTTTCTTTCAGTGTGTGTGTGTTTTTGTTTGTGTGTGTGTGTTTGTGTGTGTGTGTTTTTGTGTGTGTTTTTGTTTCAGTGTGTGTGTGTGTGTTTTTGTTTTTGTGTGTGTTTTTGGTTTTGTGTGTGTGTGTGTTTTTGTTTTTGTGGGTGTTTTTCTTTTTGTGTGTGTGTGTTTTTGATTTTGCGTGTGTTTTTGTTTTTGTGTGTGTGCGTGTGTTTTTGCTTTTGTGTGTGTTTTTGTTTGTGTGTGTGTTTTTATTTTTGTGTGTGTGTGTGTTTTTGTTTTTGTGTGTGTTTTTGATTTTGTGTGTGTGTTTTTTTGTTTTTGTGTGTGTTTTTGAATGTGTGTGTGTGTGTTTTTGTTTTTGTGTGTGTTTTTGTTTTTGTGTGTGGTTTTGTTTGTGTGTTTTTGTTTTTGTGTGTGTTTTTGCTTTTGTGTGTGTGTGTTAGTTTTTGCATGTGTTTTTGTTGGTGTGTGTGTGTTTTTGTGTGTGTTTTTGTTTTTGTGTGTGTGTGTTTTTGATTTTGTGTGTGTTTTTGTTTTTGTTTTTATGTGTGTGTTTTTGTTTTTATGTGTGTTTTTGTTTTTGTGTGTGTGTTTTTGTTTTTGTGTGTGTGTTTGTTTTTGTGTGTGTTTTTGATTTTGTGTGTGTGTGTGTTTTTTGCTTTTTTGTGTGTGTTTTTGTTTTTGTGTGTATGTCTGTTTGTTTTTGTGTGTGTTTTTGTTTTTGTGCGTATGTTTTTGTTTTTGTGTGTGTTCATGTTTTTGTTTGTGAGTGTGTTTTTGGTTTTGTGTGTATTTTTGTTTGTGTGTGTGTTTGTGTGTGTGTGTTTTTGTTTTTGTTTTTGTGTATGTTTTTGTTTTTGAGTGCGTGTGTTTTTATTTTTGTGTGTTTATGTTTTTGTGTGTGTTTTTGTTTTTGTGTGTGTTTTTGTTTTTGAGTGTGTGTGTGTTTTTGTTTTTGTGTGTGTGTTTTTGTTTTTGCGTGTGTTTTAGTTTTTGTGTGTGTGGCTTTGTTTTTGTGTGTGTTTGTTTTTGTGTGTTTTTGTTTTTGTGTGTGTGTGTTTGAGCTTTTGTTTTTGTGTGTGTGTTTGTTTTTCTGTGCGTGGGTATTTTTTGTTTTTGTGTGTGTTTTTGTTTTTGTGTGTGTGTGTTTTTGTTTTTGAGAGTGTGTGTTTTTGTTTTTGTGTGTGTTTTTGATTTTGCGTGTGTGTTTTTATTTTTGTGTATGTTTTTGTTTTTTGTGTGTGTTTTTGTTTTTGTGCGTATGTTTTTGTTTTTGTGTGTGTTTATGTTTTTGTGGGTGTGTGTGTTTTTGTTTTTGTGTGTGTTTTTGCTTTTCTGTGTGTGTGTTTGTTTTTGTGTGTGTGTGTTTTTGTTTTTGTGTGTGTTTTAGTTTTTGTGTGTGTGGCTTTGTTTTTGTGTGTTTGTTTTTGTGTGTTTTTGTTTTTGTGTGTGTTTTTGTTATCTGTGCGTGTGTGTTTTTGTTTTTGTGTATGTTTTTGTTTTTGTGTGCGTGTGTTTGTTTTTGTGTGCTTGAGTTTTTTTTTGTGTGTGTTTTTGTTTTTCTGTGCGCGTGTGTTTGTTTTTGTGTGTTTGAGCTTTTGTTTTTGTGTGTGTTTTCGTTTTTCTGTGTGTGTGTGATTTTGTTTTTGTGTGTGTTTTTGTTTTTGTGTGTGTGTGTTTTTTTTGTGTGTGATTTTGTGTGTGTTATTGTTTTTGTGTGTGTTTTTGTTTTTGTGTGTGTTTTTGTTTTTGTGTGTGTTTTTGTTTTTCTGTGTGTGTGTTTTTGTTTTTGTGTGTGTGTGTTTTTGTTTTTGTGTGTGTTTTAGTTTTTGTTTGTGTGGCTTTGTTTTTGTGTGTGTTTGTTTTTGTGTGTTTTTGTTTTTGTGTGTGTTTTTGTTTTTCTGTGCGTGTGTGTTTTTGTTTTTGTGTATGTTTTTGTTTTTGTGTGTGTGTGTTTGTTTTTGTGTGCTTGAGCTTTTGTTTTTGTGTGTGTTTTTTTTGTGTGTGTGTTTTTGTTTTTCTGTGTGTGTGTGTTTATTGTTTTTGTGTGTTTTTGTTTTTGTTTGTGTGTTTGTTTTTGTGTGTGTGTGTTTGTTTTTGTGTGTTTGTGTTTTTGTTTTTGTGTGTGTTTTAGTTTTTGTGTGTATGGCTTTGTTTTTGTGTGTGTTTGTTTTTGTGTGTTTTTGTTTTTGTGTGTGTGTGTTTGAGCTTTTGTTTTTGTGTGTGTTTTTGTTTTTCTGTGCGTGTGTATTTTTTGTTTTTGTGTATGTTTTTGTTTTTGTGTGGTTGTGTTTTTGTTTTTGCGAGTGTGTGTTTTTGTTTTTGTGTGTGTTTTAGTTTTTGTGTGTGTGGTTTTGTTTTTGTGTGTGTTTGTTTTTGTGTGTTTATGTTTTTGTGTGTGTTTTTGTTTTTGTGTGTGTTTTTGTTTTTGAGTGTGTGTGTTTGTTTTTGTGTGTGTGTGTTTTTGTTTTTGTGTGTGTGTGTGTGTTTGAGCTTTTGTTTTTGTGTGTGTTTTTGTTTTTGTGTGTGTTTTTGTTTTTGGGTGTGTGTGTTTTTGTTTTTGTGTGTGTTTTTGGTTTTGTGCGTATGTTTTTGTTTTTGTGGGTGTGTGTTTTTGTTTTTGTGTATATTTTTGTTTTTCTGTGTGTGTGTGTCTTTTATGTTTTTGTGTGTTTTTGTTTTTGTGTGTGTTTTTGTTTTTGTGTGTGTGTTTGAGCTTTTGTTTTTGTGTGTGTTTTTGTTTTGTGTGTGTTTTTGTTTTTGTGTGTGTGTGTGTTTGAGCTTTTGTTTTTGTGTGTGTTTTTGTTTTTGTGTGTGTTTTTGTTTTTGGGTGTGTGTGTTTTTGTTTTTGTGTGTTTTTTTGTTTTTGTGTGCGTGTGTTTGTTTTTCTGTGTGTGTCTGTTTGTTTTTGTGTGTGTTTTTGGTTTTGTGCGTATGTTTTTGTTTTTGTGGGTGTGTGTGTTTTTGAGTGTGTGTGTGTTTTTGTTTTTGTGTGTGTGTGTTTGTTTTTGTGTGTGTGTGTTTTTGTTTTTGTGTGTTTTTTTGTTTTTGTGTGTGTGTGTTTTTGTTTTTGTGGGTGATTTTGTGTGTGATTGTTTTTGTGTGTGTGTGTTTTTGTTTTTGTGTGTGTGTTTGTTTTTGTGTGTGTTTTTGATTTTGTGTGTGTGTGTGTTTTTTGCTTTTTTGTGTGTGTTTTTGTTTTTGTGTGTATGTCTGTTTGTTTTTGTGTGTGTTTTTGTTTTTGTGCGTATGTTTTTGTTTTTGTGTGTGTTCATGTTTTTGTGGGTGTGTGTGTTTTTGTTTTTGAGTGTGTTTTTGTTTTTGTGTGTGTGTGTTTATTTTTGTGTGTGTGTGTTTTTGTTTTTGTGTGTGTTTTAGTTTTTGTGTGTGTGTTTGTTTTTATGTGTTTGAGCTTTTGTTTTTGTGTGTGTTTTTGTTTTTCTGTGTGTGTGTTTTTGTTTTTGTGTGTGTTTTTGTTTTTGTGTGTGTTTTTGTGTTTGTGTGTGTGTGTTTATGTTTTTGTGGGTAATTTTGTGTGTGATTGTTTTTGTGTGTGTGTGTTTTTGTTTTTGTGTGTGTGTTTGTTTTTGTGTTTGTTTTTGTTTTTTTGTGTGTGTGTGTTTTTTGCTTTTTTGTGTGTGATTTTGTTTTTGAGTGTGTTTTTGTTTTTGTGTGTGTGTGTTTTTGTTTTTGTGGGTGATTTTGTGTGTGATTGTTTTTGTGTGTGTGTGTTTTTGTTTTTGTGTGTGTGTGTGTTTGAGCTTTTGTTTTTGTGTGTGTGTTTGATTTTGTGTGTGTGTGTTTTTTGCTTTTTTGTGTGTGTTTTTGTTTTTGTGTGTATGTCTGTTTGTTTTTGTGTGTGTTTTTGTTTTTGTGCGTATGTTTTTGTTTTTGTGTGCGTTCATGTTTTTGTGGGTGTGTGTGTTTTTGTTTTTTGTGTGTGTTTTTGTTTTTGTGTGTGTTTTTGTTTCTGTGTGTGTGTGTGTTTTTGTTTGTGTGTGTGTGTTTGTGTGTGTGTGTTTTTGTGTGTGTTTTTGTTTCAGTGTGTGTGTGTGTGTTTTTGTTTTTGTGTGTGTTTTTGGTTTTGTGTGTGTGTGTGTGTTTTTGTTTTTGTGGGTGTTTTTCTTTTTGTGTGTGTGTGTTTTTGATTTTGCGTGTGTTTTTGTTTTTGTGTGTGTGCGTGTGTTTTTGCTTTTGTGTGTGTTTTTGTTTGTGTGTGTGTTTTTATTTTTGTGTGTGTGTGTGTTTTTGTTTTTGTGTGTGTTTTTGATTTTGTGTGTGTGTTTTTTTGTTTTTGTGTGTGTTTTTGAATGTGTGTGTGTGTGTTTTTGTTTTTGTGTGTGTTTTTGTTTTTGTGTGTGGTTTTGTTTGTGTGTTTTTGTTTTTGTGTGTGTTTTTGCTTTTGTGTGTGTGTGTTAGTTTTTGCATGTGTTTTTGTTGGTGTGTGTGTGTTTTTGTGTGTGTTTTTGTTTTTGTGTGTGTGTGTTTTTGATTTTGTGTGTGTTTTTGTTTTTGTTTTTATGTGTGTGTTTTTGTTTTTATGTGTGTTTTTGTTTTTGTGTGTGTGTGTTTTTGTTTTTGTGTGTGTGTTTGTTTTTGTGTGTGTTTTTGATTTTGTGTGTGTGTGTGTTTTTTGCTTTTTTGTGTGTGTTTTTGTTTTTGTGTGTATGTCTGTTTGTTTTTGTGTGTGTTTTTGTTTTTGTGCGTATGTTTTTGTTTTTGTGTGTGTTCATGTTTTTGTGGGTGTGTGTGTTTTTGTTTTTGAGTGTGTTTTTGTTTTTGTGTGTGTGTGTTTATTTTTGTGTGTGTGTGTTTTTGTTTTTGTGTGTGTTTTAGTTTTTGTGTGTGTGTTTGTTTTTATGTGTTTGAGCTTTTGTTTTTGTGTGTGTTTTTGTTTTTCTGTGTGTGTGTTTTTGTTTTTGTGTGTGTTTTTGTTTTTGTGTGTGTTTTTGTGTTTGTGTGTGTGTGTTTATGTTTTTGTGGGTAATTTTGTGTGTGATTGTTTTTGTGTGTGTGTGTTTTTGTTTTTGTGTGTGTGTTTGTTTTTGTGTTTGTTTTTGTTTTTTTGTGTGTGTGTGTTTTTTGCTTTTTTGTGTGTGATTTTGTTTTTGAGTGTGTTTTTGTTTTTGTGTGTGTGTGTTTTTGTTTTTGTGGGTGATTTTGTGTGTGATTGTTTTTGTGTGTGTGTGTTTTTGTTTTTGTGTGTGTGTGTGTTTGAGCTTTTGTTTTTGTGTGTGTGTTTGATTTTGTGTGTGTGTGTGTTTTTTGCTTTTTTGTGTGTGTTTTTGTTTTTGTGTGTATGTCTGTTTGTTTTTGTGTGTGTTTTTGTTTTTGTGCGTATGTTTTTGTTTTTGTGTGCGTTCATGTTTTTGTGGGTGTGTGTGTTTTTGTTTTTTGTGTGTGTTTTTGTTTTTGTGTGTGTTTTTGTTTCTGTGTGTGTGTGTGTGTTTTTGTTTTTGTGTGTGTTTTTGTTTTTGTGTGTGTGTGTGTTTTTGTTTTTGTTTTTTGTGTGTGTGTGTTTTTGTTTTTGTGTATGTTTTTGTTTTTGAGTGCGTGTGTTTTTATTTTTGTGTGTGTTTTTGTTTTGTGTATGATTTTGTTTCTTTCAGTGTGTGTGTGTTTTTGTTTGTGTGTGTGTGTTTGTGTGTGTGTGTTTTTGTGTGTGTTTTTGTTTCAGTGTGTGTGTGTGTGTTTTTGTTTTTGTGTGTGTTTTTGGTTTTGTGTGTGTGTGTGTGTTTTTGTTTTTGTGGGTGTTTTTCTTTTTGTGTGTGTGTGTTTTTGATTTTGCGTGTGTTTTTGTTTTTGTGTGTGTGCGTGTGTTTTTGCTTTTGTGTGTGTTTTTGTTTGTGTGTGTGTTTTTATTTTTGTGTGTGTGTGTGTTTTTGTTTTTGTGTGTGTTTTAGTTTTTGTGTGTGTGTTTGTTTTTATGTGTTTGAGCTTTTGTTTTTGTGTGTGTTTTTGTTTTTCTGTGTGTGTGTTTTTGTTTTTGTGTGTGTTTTTGTTTTTGTGTGTGTTTTTGTGTTTGTGTGTGTGTGTTTATGTTTTTGTGGGTAATTTTGTGTGTGATTGTTTTTGTGTGTGTGTGTTTTTGTTTTTGTGTGTGTGTTTGTTTTTGTGTTTGTTTTTGTTTTTTTGTGTGTGTGTGTTTTTTGCTTTTTTGTGTGTGATTTTGTTTTTGAGTGTGTTTTTGTTTTTGTGTGTGTGTGTTTTTGTTTTTGTGGGTGATTTTGTGTGTGATTGTTTTTGTGTGTGTGTGTTTTTGTTTTTGTGTGTGTGTGTGTTTGAGCTTTTGTTTTTGTGTGTGTGTTTGATTTTGTGTGTGTGTGTGTTTTTTGCTTTTTTGTGTGTGTTTTTGTTTTTGTGTGTATGTCTGTTTGTTTTTGTGTGTGTTTTTGTTTTTGTGCGTATGTTTTTGTTTTTGTGTGCGTTCATGTTTTTGTGGGTGTGTGTGTTTTTGTTTTTTGTGTGTGTTTTTGTTTTTGTGTGTGTTTTTGTTTCTGTGTGTGTGTGTGTGTTTTTGTTTTTGTGTGTGTTTTTGTTTTTGTGTGTGTGTGTGTTTTTGTTTTTGTTTTTTGTGTGTGTGTGTTTTTGTTTTTGTGTATGTTTTTGTTTTTGAGTGCGTGTGTTTTTATTTTTGTGTGTGTTTTTGTTTTGTGTATGATTTTGTTTCTTTCAGTGTGTGTGTGTTTTTGTTTGTGTGTGTGTGTTTGTGTGTGTGTGTTTTTGTGTGTGTTTTTGTTTCAGTGTGTGTGTGTGTGTTTTTGTTTTTGTGTGTGTTTTTGGTTTTGTGTGTGTGTGTGTGTTTTTGTTTTTGTGGGTGTTTTTCTTTTTGTGTGTGTGTGTTTTTGATTTTGCGTGTGTTTTTGTTTTTGTGTGTGTGCGTGTGTTTTTGCTTTTGTGTGTGTTTTTGTTTGTGTGTGTGTTTTTATTTTTGTGTGTGTGTGTGTTTTTGTTTTTGTGTGTGTTTTAGTTTTTGTGTGTGTGTTTGTTTTTATGTGTTTGAGCTTTTGTTTTTGTGTGTGTTTTTGTTTTTCTGTGTGTGTGTTTTTGTTTTTGTGTGTGTTTTTGTTTTTGTGTGTGTTTTTGTGTTTGTGTGTGTGTGTTTATGTTTTTGTGGGTAATTTTGTGTGTGATTGTTTTTGTGTGTGTGTGTTTTTGTTTTTGTGTGTGTGTTTGTTTTTGTGTTTGTTTTTGTTTTTTTGTGTGTGTGTGTTTTTTGCTTTTTTGTGTGTGATTTTGTTTTTGAGTGTGTTTTTGTTTTTGTGTGTGTGTGTTTTTGTTTTTGTGGGTGATTTTGTGTGTGATTGTTTTTGTGTGTGTGTGTTTTTGTTTTTGTGTGTGTGTGTGTTTGAGCTTTTGTTTTTGTGTGTGTGTTTGATTTTGTGTGTGTGTGTGTTTTTTGCTTTTTTGTGTGTGTTTTTGTTTTTGTGTGTATGTCTGTTTGTTTTTGTGTGTGTTTTTGTTTTTGTGCGTATGTTTTTGTTTTTGTGTGCGTTCATGTTTTTGTGGGTGTGTGTGTTTTTGTTTTTTGTGTGTGTTTTTGTTTTTGTGTGTGTTTTTGTTTCTGTGTGTGTGTGTGTGTTTTTGTTTTTGTGTGTGTTTTTGTTTTTGTGTGTGTGTGTGTTTTTGTTTTTGTTTTTTGTGTGTGTGTGTTTTTGTTTTTGTGTATGTTTTTGTTTTTGAGTGCGTGTGTTTTTATTTTTGTGTGTGTTTTTGTTTTGTGTATGATTTTGTTTCTTTCAGTGTGTGTGTGTTTTTGTTTGTGTGTGTGTGTTTGTGTGTGTGTGTTTTTGTGTGTGTTTTTGTTTCAGTGTGTGTGTGTGTGTTTTTGTTTTTGTGTGTGTTTTTGGTTTTGTGTGTGTGTGTGTGTTTTTGTTTTTGTGGGTGTTTTTCTTTTTGTGTGTGTGTGTTTTTGATTTTGCGTGTGTTTTTGTTTTTGTGTGTGTGCGTGTGTTTTTGCTTTTGTGTGTGTTTTTGTTTGTGTGTGTGTTTTTATTTTTGTGTGTGTGTGTGTTTTTGTTTTTGTGTGTGTTTTAGTTTTTGTGTGTGTGTTTGTTTTTATGTGTTTGAGCTTTTGTTTTTGTGTGTGTTTTTGTTTTTCTGTGTGTGTGTTTTTGTTTTTGTGTGTGTTTTTGTTTTTGTGTGTGTTTTTGTGTTTGTGTGTGTGTGTTTATGTTTTTGTGGGTAATTTTGTGTGTGATTGTTTTTGTGTGTGTGTGTTTTTGTTTTTGTGTGTGTGTTTGTTTTTGTGTTTGTTTTTGTTTTTTTGTGTGTGTGTGTTTTTTGCTTTTTTGTGTGTGATTTTGTTTTTGAGTGTGTTTTTGTTTTTGTGTGTGTGTGTTTTTGTTTTTGTGGGTGATTTTGTGTGTGATTGTTTTTGTGTGTGTGTGTTTTTGTTTTTGTGTGTGTGTGTGTTTGAGCTTTTGTTTTTGTGTGTGTGTTTGATTTTGTGTGTGTGTGTGTTTTTTGCTTTTTTGTGTGTGTTTTTGTTTTTGTGTGTATGTCTGTTTGTTTTTGTGTGTGTTTTTGTTTTTGTGCGTATGTTTTTGTTTTTGTGTGCGTTCATGTTTTTGTGGGTGTGTGTGTTTTTGTTTTTTGTGTGTGTTTTTGTTTTTGTGTGTGTTTTTGTTTCTGTGTGTGTGTGTGTGTTTTTGTTTTTGTGTGTGTTTTTGTTTTTGTGTGTGTGTGTGTTTTTGTTTTTGTTTTTTGTGTGTGTGTGTTTTTGTTTTTGTGTATGTTTTTGTTTTTGAGTGCGTGTGTTTTTATTTTTGTGTGTGTTTTTGTTTTGTGTATGATTTTGTTTCTTTCAGTGTGTGTGTGTTTTTGTTTGTGTGTGTGTGTTTGTGTGTGTGTGTTTTTGTGTGTGTTTTTGTTTCAGTGTGTGTGTGTGTGTTTTTGTTTTTGTGTGTGTTTTTGGTTTTGTGTGTGTGTGTGTGTTTTTGTTTTTGTGGGTGTTTTTCTTTTTGTGTGTGTGTGTTTTTGATTTTGCGTGTGTTTTTGTTTTTGTGTGTGTGCGTGTGTTTTTGCTTTTGTGTGTGTTTTTGTTTGTGTGTGTGTTTTTATTTTTGTGTGTGTGTGTGTTTTTGTTTTTGTGTGTGTTTTAGTTTTTGTGTGTGTGTTTTTTTGTTTTTGTGTGTGTGTTTTTGAATGTGTGTGTGTGTGTTTTTGTTTTTGTGTGTGTTTTTGTTTTTGTGTGTGGTTTTGTTTGTGTGTTTTTGTTTTTGTGTGTGTTTTTGTGTGTGTTTTTGCTTTTGTGTGTGTGTGTTAGTTTTTGCATGTGTTTTTGTTGGTGTGTGTGTGTTTTTGTGTGTGTTTTTGTTTTTGTGTGTGTGTGTTTTTGCTTTTGTGTGTGTTTTTGTTTGTGTGTGTGTGTTTGTGTGTGTGTGTTTTTGTTTTTGTGTGTGTTTTTGTTTCAGTGTGTGTGTGTGTTTTTGTTTTTGTGTGTGTTTTTGTTTTTGTGGGTGTGTGTGTGTGTTTTTGCTTTTGTGTGTGTTTTTGTTTGTGTGTGTGTGCGCGTGTGTGTTTTTGTTTTTGTGTGTGTTTTTATTTTTGTGTGTGTGTGTGTGTTTTTTTTGTGTGTGTTTTTGTTTTTGTTTGTTTTTGTTTTTGTGTGTGTGTTTTTGTTTTTGTGTGTGTTTTTGTTTTTGTGTGTGTTTTTGTTTTTGTGTGTGTGTGTGTGTGTTTTTGTTATTGTGTGTGTTTTTGTTTTTGTTTTTGTATGTGTTTTTGTTTTTGTGTTTGTGTGTTTTTGTTTTTGTGTGTGTTTTTGTGTGTGTGTGTTTCTGCTTTTGTGTGTGTATTTGTTATTGTGTGTGTGTGTTTTTGTGACTGTTTTTGTTTTTGTGTGTGTTTTTGTTTTTGTGTGTGTGTGTTTTGGTTTTTGTGTGTGTAAGATTTTGTTTTTGTGTGTGTGTTTTTGTTTTTGTGTTTGTTTGTGTTTTTGTTTTTGTGTGTGTTTTTGTTATTGTGTGTGTGTGTGTGTTTGTTTTTGTGTGTGTGTGTGTTTGTTTTTGTGTGTGTATGTGTGTTTTTGTTTTTGTGTGTGTTTTTGTTTTTGTTTTTATGTGTGTGTTTTTGTTTTTATGTGTGTTTTTGTTTTTGTGTGTGTGTTTTTGTTGTTGTGTGTGTGTTTGATTTTCTGTGTGTTTTTGTTTTTTGTGTGTGTGTGTGTGTTTTTGTTTTTGTATGTGTTTTTGTTTTTGTGTGCGTGAATATGTTTTTTTGTGTGTGTGTGTATGTGTGTTTTTGTTTTTGTGTGTGTTTTTTTTGTGTGTGTTTTTGTTTTTGTGTGTTTTTGTTTTTGTGTGTGTGTTTTTGTTTTTGTTTTTATGTGTGTGTTTTTGTTTTTATGTGTGTTTTTGTTTTTGTGTGTGTTTTTGTTTTTGTGTGTGTTTTTGTTTTTGTGTGTGTGTGTGTGTGTTTTTGTTATTGTGTGTGTTTTTGTTTTTGTTTTTGTATGTGTTTTTGTTTTTGTGTTTGTGTGTTTTTGTGACTGTTTTTGTTTTTGTGTGTGTTTTTGTTTTTGTGTGTGTGTGTTTTGGTTTTTGTGTGTGTAAGATTTTGTTTTTGTGTGTGTGTGTTTTTGTTTTTGTGTTTGTTTGTGTTTTTGTTTTTGTGTGTGTTTTTGTTATTGTGTGTGTGTGTGTGTTTGTTTTTGTGTGTGTGTTTGTTTTTGTGTGTGTATGTGTGTTTTTGTTTTTGTGTGTGTTTTTGTTTTTGTTTTTGTGTGTTTTTGTTTTTGTGTGTGTCCGTGTGTGTTTTTGTGTGTGTTATAGTTTTTCTGTGTGTGTGTGTGTGTTTGGTTCTGTGTGTGTTATTGTTTTGTGTGTGTTTTTGTTTTTGTGTGCGTGTGTGTTTTTGTTTTTTTGTGTGTGTGTGTTTTTGCTTTTGTGTGTGTGGGTGTATTTGTTTTTGTGTGTGTTTTTGTTTTTGTGTGTGTGTGCGTTTTTATTTAAGTTTTTTGTGTGTGTGTGTTTTTGCTTTTGTGTATGTTTTTGTTTTTGTGTGTGTTTTTGTTTTTGTGTGTGTGTGTGTGTGTGTTTGGTTCTGTGTGTGTTATTGTTTTTGTGTGTGTTTTTGTTTTTGTGTGCGTGTGTGTTTTTGTTTTTGTGTGTGTGTGTGTTTTTGCTTTTGTGTGTGTGGGTGTATTTGTTTTTGTGTGTGTATGTGTGTTTTTGTTTTTGTGTGTGTTTTTGTTTTTGTGTGTGTGTGTTTTTGTTTTTGTGTGTGTCTGTGTATGTTTTTGTGTGTGTTATAGTTTTTCTGTGTGTGTGTGTGTGTTTGGTTCTGTGTGTGTGATTGTTTTTGTGTGTGTTTTTGTTTTTGTGTGCTTGTGTGTTTTTGTTTTTGTGTGTGTGTGTGTGTTTTTGCTTTTGTGTGTGTGGGTGTATTTGTTTTTGTGTGTGTTTTTGTTTTTGTGTGTGTGTGCGTTTTTGTTTTAGTTTTTTGTGTGTGTGTGTTTTTGCTTTTGTGTGTGTTTTTGTTTGTGTGTGTGTGTTTGTGTGTGTGTGTTTTTGTTTTTGTGTGTGTTTTTGTTTCAGTGTGTGTGTGTGTTTTTGTTTTTGTGGGTGTGTGTGTGTGTTTTTGCTTTTGTGTGTGTTTTTGTTTGTGTGTGTGTGCGCGTGTGTGTTTTTGTTTTTGTGTGTGTTTTTATTTTTGTGTGTGTGTGTGTGTTTTTTTGTGTGTGTTTTTGTTTTTGTGTGTTTTTGTTTTTGTGTGTGTGTTTTTGTTTTTGTGTGTGTTTTTGTTTTTGTTTTTGTATGTGTTTTTGTTTTTGTGTTTGTGTGTTTTTGTTTTTGTGTGTGTTTTTCTGTGTGTGTGTTTCTGCTTTTGTGTGTGTATTTGTTTTTGTGTGTGTGTGTTTTTGTGACTGTTTTTGTTTTTGTGTGTGTTTTTGTTTTTGTGTGTGTGTGTTTTGGTTTTTGTGTGTGTAAGATTTTGTTTTTGTGTGTGTGTTTTTGTTTTTGTGTTTGTTTGTGTTTTTGTTTTTGTGTGTGTTTTTGTTATTGTGTGTGTGTGTGTGTTTGTTTTTGTGTGTGTGTGTGTTTGTTTTTGTGTGTGTATGTGTGTTTTTGTTTTTGTGTGTGTTTTTGTTTTTGTGTGTGTGTGTTTTTGTTTTTGTCTGTGTCTGTGTGTGTTTTTGTGTGTGTTATAGTTTTTCTGTGTGTGTGTGTGTGTGTTTGGTTCTGTGTGTGTTATTGTTTTTGTGTGTGTTTTTGTTTTTGTGTGCGTGTGTGTTTTTGTTTTTGTGTGTGTGTGTGTTTTTGCTTTTGTGTGTGTGGGTGTATTTGTTCTTGTGTGTGTTTTTGTTTTTGTGTGCGTTTTTGTTTTTGTGTATGTGTGCGTTTTTATTTTAGTTTTTTGTGTGTGTGTGTTTTTGCTTTTGTGTATGTTTTTGTTTTTGTGTGTGTTTTTGTTTTTGTGTGTGTGTGTGTGTGTTTGGTTCTGTGTGTGTTATTGTTTTTGTGTGTGTTTTTGTTTTTGTGTGCGTGTGTGTTTTTGTTTTTGTGTGTGTGTGTGTTTTTGCTTTTGTGTGTGTGGGTGTATTTGTTTTTGTGTGTGTATGTGTGTTTTTGTTTTTGTGTGTGTTTTTGTTTTTGTGTGTGTGTGTTTTTGTTTTTGTGTGTGTCTGTGTGTGTTTTTGTGTGTGTTATAGTTTTTCTGTGTGTGTGTGTGTGTTTGGTTCTGTGTGTGTTATTGTTTTTGTGTGTGTTTTTGTTTTTGTGTGCGTGTGTGTTTTTGTTTTTGTGTGTGTGTGTGTTTTTGCTTTTGTGTGTGTGGGTGTATTTGTTTTTGTGTGTGTTTTTGTTTTTGTGTGTGTGTGCGTTTTTGTTTTAGTTTTTTGTGTGTGTGTGTTTTTGCTTTTGTGTGTGTTTTTGTTTGTGTGTGTGTGTTTGTGTGTGTGTGTTTTTGTTTTTGTGTGTGTTTTTGTTTCAGTGTGTGTGTGTGTTTTTGTTTTTGTGTGTGATTTAGTTTTTGTGGGTGTGTGTGTGTGTTTTTGCTTTTGTGTGTGTTTTTGTTTGTGTGTGTGTGCGCGTGTGTGTTTTTGTTTTTGTGTGTGTTTTTATTTTTGTGTGTGTGTGTGTTTTTGTTTGTGTGTGTGTTTTTGTTTGTGTGTGTGTTTCTGGTTTTGTGTGTGTTTTTGTTTGTTTTTGTTTTTGTGTGTGTTTTTGTTTGTGTGTGTGTGTGTGTGTGTTTGTTCTTGTGTGTGTTTTTGTTGTTGTGTGTGTGTTTGTTTTTGTGTGGGTGAATGTGTTTTTGTGTGTGTGTGTGTGTTTGTTTTTGTGTGTGTGTGTTTTTATTTTTGTGTGTGTTTTTTGTTTTTGTGTGTGTGTGTGTGTTTGCTTTTGTGTGTTTTTGTTTTTGTGTGTGTGTGTTTTTGTTTTTGTGTGTGTTTTTTTGTGTGTGTGTGTGTTTGTTTTTGTGTGTGTTTTTGATTTTGTGTGTGTTTTTTTTGTGTGTGTGTGTTTGTTTTTGTGTGTGATTTTGTTTATGTGTGTGTGTGTGTTTTTGTTTTTGCTTTTGTGTGTGTTTTTGTTTGTGTGTGTGCGTGTGTGTGTGTTTTTGTTTTTGTCTGTGTTTTTATTTTTGTGTGTGTGTGTGTGTTTTTGTTTTTGTGTGTGTTTTTGATTTTGTGTGTGTTTTTGATTGTGTGTGTGTGTTTTTGTTTTTGTGTGTGTTTTTGTTTTTGTGTGTGTGTGTTTTTGTTTTTGTGTGTGTTTTTGTTTGTGTGTGTGTTTTTGTTTTTGTGTGTGTGTTTGTTTTTGTGTGTGTTTTTGTTTTTGTTTGTGTTGTTTTGTTTTTGTGTGTGATTTTGTTTTTGTGTGTGTGTGTGTGTTTTTGTTTTTGTGTGTGTGTGTGTTTTTGTTTTTGTGTGCATTTTTGTTTTTGTGTGTGTTTGTGGGTGTTTTTGTATTTTTGTGTGTTTTTGTTTTTGTGTGTGTTTTTGTATTTTTGTGTGTTTTTGCTTTTGTGTGTGTGTGTGTGCGTTTATTTTTATGTGTGCTTTTGATTAATGTGTGTTTTTGTTTGTGTGTGTGTGTTTGTTTTTGTGTGTGTTTTTGTTATTGTGGGTGTGTGTGTGTTTTTGTTTGTGTGTGTGTGTGTGTTTGTTTTTGTGTGTGTTTTTGTTTTTGTGTGTGTGTTTGTTTTTGTGTGTGTTTTTGTGTGTGTTTGTGTGTGTGTTGTTTTGTTTTTATGTGTGATTTTGTTTTTGTGTGTGTGTGTGTGTTTGTTTTTGTGTGTGTGTGTTTTTGTTTTTGTGTGTGTTTTTGTTTTTGTGTGTGTGTGTGTTTGTATTTGTGTGTGTGTGTTTTTGATTTTGTGTGTCTTTTTTTTGTGTGTGATTTTGTTTTTGCGTGTGTGTGTGTTTTTGTTTTTGTGTGTAGTTTTGTATTTGTGCGTGTGTGTTTGTTTATGTATGTGTTTTTGTGTTTGTGTGTGTTTTTGTTTTTGTGTCTGCGTGTTTGTATGTGTGTGCTTTTGTTTTTGTGTGTGATTTTGTTTTTGTGTGTGTGTGTTTTTGTTTTTGTGTGTGTTTTTGATTTTGTGTGTGTGTTTGTTTTTGTGTGTGTTTTTGTTTCTGTGTGTGTGTTCGTGTGTGTGTTGTTTTGTTTTTGTGTGTGTTTTTGTTTTGGTGTGTGCGTGTTTTTGTTTTTGTGTGTGTTTTTGTTATTGTGAGTGTGTGTTTTTGTTTTTGTGTGTGTTTTTGTTTTTGTGTGTGTGTTTTTGTTTTTGTGAGTGTGTGTGTGCGTTTGTTTTTATGTGTGTTTTTGTTTTTGTGTGTGTGTTTTTGTGTGTGTGTGTTTTTGTTTGTGTGTTTGTGCTTGTTTTTGTGTGTGTGTGCGTGTGTGTGTTTTTGTTTTTGTTTTTGTGTGTGTGTGTTTGTTTTTGTGTGTGTGTGTTTTTGTTTTTGTGTGTGTCTGTGTGTGTTTTTGTGTGTGTTATAGTTTTTCTGTGTGTGTGTGTGTGTGTTTGGTTCTGTGTGTGTTATTGTTTTGTGTGTGTTTTTGTTTTTGTGTGCGTGTGTGTTTTTTTTTGTGTGTGTGTGTTTTTGCTTTTGTGTGTGTGGGTGTATTTGTTTTTGTGTGTGTTTTTGTTTTTGTGTGTGTGTGCGTTTTTATTTTAGTTTTTTGTGTGTGTGTGTTTTTGCTTTTGTGTATGTTTTTGTTTTTGTGTGTGTTTTTGTTTTTGTGTGTGTGTGTGTGTGTTTGGTTCTGTGTGTGTTATTGTTTTTGTGTGTGTTTTTGTTTTTGTGTGCGTGTGTGTTTTTGTTTTTGTGTGTGTGTGTGTTTTTGCTTTTGTGTGTGTGGGTGTATTTGTTTTTGTGTGTGTATGTGTGTTTTTGTTTTTGTGTGTGTTTTTGTTTTTGTGTGTGTGTGTTTTTGTTTTTGTGTGTGTCTGTGTGTGTTTTTGTGTGTGTTATAGTTTTTCTGTGTGTGTGTGTGTGTTTGGTTCTGTGTGTGTGATTGTTTTTGTGTGTGTTTTTGTTTTTGTGTGCGTGTGTGTTTTTGTTTTTGTGTGTGTGTGTGTTTTTGCTTTTGTGTGTGTGGGTGTATTTGTTTTTGTGTGTGTTTTTGTTTTTGTGTGTGTGCGTTTTTGTTTTAGTTTTTTGTGTGTGTTTTTGTTTGTGTGTGTGTGTTTGTGTGTGTGTGTTTTTGTTTTTGTGTGTGTTTTTGTTTTTGTGTGTGTTTTTGTTTTTGTGGGTGTGTGTGTGTGTTTTTGCTTTTGTGTGTGTTTTTGTTTGTGTGTGTGTGCGCGTGTGTGTTTTTGTTTTTGTGTGTGTTTTTATTTTTGTGTGTGTTTTTTTTGTGTGTGTTTTTGTTTTTGTGTGTTTTTGTTTTTGTGTGTGTGTTTTTGTTTTTGTGTGTGTTTTTGTTTTTGTGTGTGTTTTTGTTTTTGTGTGTGTGTGTGTGTGTTTTTGTTATTGTGTGTGTTTTTGTTTTTGTTTTTGTATGTGTTTTTGTTTTTGTGTTTGTGTGTTTTTGTTTTTGTGTGTGTTTTTCTGTGTGTGTGTTTCTGCTTTTGTGTGTGTATTTGTTTTTGTGTGTGTGTGTTTTTCTGACTGTTTTTGTTTTTGTGTGTGTTTTTGTTTTTGTGTGTGTGTGTTTTGGTTTTTGTGTGTGTAAGATTTTGTTTTTGTGTGTGTGTTTTTGTTTTTGTGTTTGTTTGTGTTTTTGTTTTTGTGTGTGTTTTTGTTATTGTGTGTGTGTGTGTTTGTTTTTGTGTGTGTGTGTGTTTGTTTTTGTGTGTGTATGTGTGTTTTTGTTTTTGTGTGTGTTTTTGTTTTTGTGTGTGTGTGTTTTTGTTTTTGTGTGTGTCTGTGTGTGTTTTTGTGTGTGTTATAGTTTTTCTGTGTGTGTGTGTGTGTGTTTGGTTCTGTGTGTGTTATTGTTTTTGTGTGTGTTTTTGTTTTTGTGTGCGTGTGAGTTTTTGTTTTTGTGTGTGTGTGTGTTTTTGCTTTTGTGTGTGTGGGTGTATTTGTTTTTGTGTGTGTTTTTGTTTTTGTGTATGTGTGCGTTTTTATTTTAATTTTGTGTGTGTGTGTGTTTTTGCTTTTGTGTATGTTTTTGTTTTTGTGTGTGTTTTTGTTTTTGTGTGTGTGTGTGTGTGTTTGGTTCTGTGTGTGTTATTGTTTTTGTGTGTGTTTTTGTTTTTGTGTGCGTGTGTGTTTTTGTTTTTGTGTGTGTGTGTGTTTTTGCTTTTGTGTGTGTGGGTGTATTTGTTTTTGTGTGTGTATGTGTGTTTTTGTTTTTGTGTGTGTTTTTGTTTTTGTGTGTGTGTGTTTTTGTTTTTGTGTGTGTCTGTGTGTGTTTTTGTGTGTGTTATAGTTTTTCTGTGTGTGTGTGTGTGTTTGGTTCTGTGTGTGTTATTGTTTTTGTGTTTTTTTGTTTTTGTGTGCGTGTGTGTTTTTGTTTTTGTGTGTGTGTGTGTTTTTGCTTTTGTGTGTGTGGGTGTATTTGTTTTTGTGTGTGTTTTTGTTTTTGTGTGTGTGTGCGTTTTTGTTTTAGTTTTTTGTGTGTGTGTGTTTTTGCTTTTGTGTGTGTTTTTGTTTGTGTGTGTGTGCGCGTGTGTGTTTTTGTTTTTGTGTGTGTTTTTATTTTTGTGTGTGTGTGTGTTTTTGTTTGTGTGTGTGTTTCTGGTTTTGTGTGTGTTTTTGTTTGTTTTTGTTTTTGTGTGTGTTTTTGTTTGTGTGTGTGTGTGTGTGTTTTTGTTTTTGTGTGTGTTTTTGTTGTTGTGTGTGTGTTTGTTTTTGTGTGGGTGAATGTGTTTTTGTGTGTGTGTGTGTGTTTGTTTTTGTGTGTGTGTGTTTTTATTTTTGTGTGTGTTTTTTGTTTTTGTGTGTGTGTGTGTGTTTGCTTTTGTGTGTTTTTGTTTTTGTGTGTGTGTGTTTTTGTTTTTGTGTGTGTTTTTTTTGTGTGTGTGTGTGTTTGTTTTTGTGTGTGTTTTTGATTTTGTGTGTGTTTTTTTTGTGTGTGTGTGTTTGTTTTTGTGTGTGATTTTGTTTATGTGTGTGTGTGTGTTTTTGTTTTTGCTTTTGTGTGTGTTTTTGTTTGTGTGTGTGCGTGTGTGTGTGTTTTTGTTTTTGTCTGTGTTTTTATTTTTGTGTGTGTGTGTGTGTTTTTGTTTTTGTGTGTGTTTTTGATTTTGTGTGTGTGTGTTTTTGTTTTTGTGTGTGTTTTTGATTGTGTGTGTGTGTTTTTGTTTTTGTGTGTGTTTTTGTTTTTGTGTGTGTGTGTTTTTGTTTTTGTGTGTGTTTTTGTTTGTGTGTGTGTTTTTGTTTTTGTGTGTGTGTTTGTTTTTGTGTGTGTTTTTGTTTTTGTGTGTGTGTTGTTTTGTTTTTGTGTGTGATTTTGTTTTTGTGTGTGTGTGTGTGTTTTTGTTTTTGTGTGTGTGTGTGTTTTTGTTTTTGTGTGCATTTTTGTTTTTGTGTGTGTTTGTGGGTGTTTTTGTATTTTTGTGTGTTTTTGTTTTTGTGTGTGTTTTTGTATTTTTGTGTGTTTTTGTTTTTGTGTGTGTGTGTGTGCGTTTATTTTTATGTGTGCTTTTGATTAATGTGTGTTTTTGTTTGTGTGTGTGTGTTTGTTTTTGTGTGTGTTTTTGTTATTGTGGGTGTGTGTGTGTGTTTGTTTGTGTGTGTGTGTGTGTTTGTTTTTGTGTGTGTTTTTGTTTTTGTGTGTGTGTTTGTTTTTGTGTGTGTTTTTGTTTTTGTGTGTGTGTTTGTGTGTGTGTTGTTTTGTTTTTATGTGTGATTTTGTTTTTGTGTGTGTGTGTGTTTGTTTTTGTGTGTGTGTGTTTTTGTTTTTGTGTGTGTTTTTGTTTTTGTGTGTGTGTGTGTTTGTATTTGTGTGTGTGTGTTTTTGATTTTGTGTGTGTTTTTTTTGTGTGTGATTTTGTTTTTGCGTGTGTGTGTGTTTTTGTTTTTGTGTGTAGTTTTGTATTTGTGCGTGTGTGTTTGTTTTTGTATGTGTTTTTGTGTTTGTGTGTGTTTTTGTTTTTGTGTCTGCGTGTTTGTATGTGTGTGCTTTTGTTTTTGTGTGTGATTTTGTTTTTGTGTGTGTGTGTTTTTGTTTTTGTGTGTGTTTTTGTTTTTGTGTGCGTGTGTGTTTTTGTTTTTGTGTGTGTGTGTGTTTTTGCTTTTGTGTGTGTGGGTGTATTTGTTTTTGTGTGTGTATGTGTGTTTTTGTTTTTGTGTGTGTTTTTGTTTTTGTGTGTGTGTGTTTTTGTTTTTGTGTGTGTCTGTGTGTGTTTTTGTGTGTGTTATAGTTTTTCTGTGTGTGTGTGTGTGTTTGGTTCTGTGTGTGTGATTGTTTTTGTGTGTGTTTTTGTTTTTGTGTGCGTGTGTGTTTTTGTTTTTGTGTGTGTGTGTGTTTTTGCTTTTGTGTGTGTGGGTGTATTTGTTTTTGTGTGTGTTTTTGTTTTTGTGTGTGTGCGTTTTTGTTTTAGTTTTTTGTGTGTGTTTTTGTTTGTGTGTGTGTGTTTGTGTGTGTGTGTTTTTGTTTTTGTGTGTGTTTTTGTTTTTGTGTGTGTTTTTGTTTTTGTGGGTGTGTGTGTGTGTTTTTGCTTTTGTGTGTGTTTTTGTTTGTGTGTGTGTGCGCGTGTGTGTTTTTGTTTTTGTGTGTGTTTTTATTTTTGTGTGTGTTTTTTTTGTGTGTGTTTTTGTTTTTGTGTGTTTTTGTTTTTGTGTGTGTGTTTTTGTTTTTGTGTGTGTTTTTGTTTTTGTGTGTGTTTTTGTTTTTGTGTGTGTGTGTGTGTGTTTTTGTTATTGTGTGTGTTTTTGTTTTTGTTTTTGTATGTGTTTTTGTTTTTGTGTTTGTGTGTTTTTGTTTTTGTGTGTGTTTTTCTGTGTGTGTGTTTCTGCTTTTGTGTGTGTATTTGTTTTTGTGTGTGTGTGTTTTTCTGACTGTTTTTGTTTTTGTGTGTGTTTTTGTTTTTGTGTGTGTGTGTTTTGGTTTTTGTGTGTGTAAGATTTTGTTTTTGTGTGTGTGTTTTTGTTTTTGTGTTTGTTTGTGTTTTTGTTTTTGTGTGTGTTTTTGTTATTGTGTGTGTGTGTGTTTGTTTTTGTGTGTGTGTGTGTTTGTTTTTGTGTGTGTATGTGTGTTTTTGTTTTTGTGTGTGTTTTTGTTTTTGTGTGTGTGTGTTTTTGTTTTTGTGTGTGTCTGTGTGTGTTTTTGTGTGTGTTATAGTTTTTCTGTGTGTGTGTGTGTGTGTTTGGTTCTGTGTGTGTTATTGTTTTTGTGTGTGTTTTTGTTTTTGTGTGCGTGTGAGTTTTTGTTTTTGTGTGTGTGTGTGTTTTTGCTTTTGTGTGTGTGGGTGTATTTGTTTTTGTGTGTGTTTTTGTTTTTGTGTATGTGTGCGTTTTTATTTTAATTTTGTGTGTGTGTGTGTTTTTGCTTTTGTGTATGTTTTTGTTTTTGTGTGTGTTTTTGTTTTTGTGTGTGTGTGTGTGTGTTTGGTTCTGTGTGTGTTATTGTTTTTGTGTGTGTTTTTGTTTTTGTGTGCGTGTGTGTTTTTGTTTTTGTGTGTGTGTGTGTTTTTGCTTTTGTGTGTGTGGGTGTATTTGTTTTTGTGTGTGTATGTGTGTTTTTGTTTTTGTGTGTGTTTTTGTTTTTGTGTGTGTGTGTTTTTGTTTTTGTGTGTGTCTGTGTGTGTTTTTGTGTGTGTTATAGTTTTTCTGTGTGTGTGTGTGTGTTTGGTTCTGTGTGTGTTATTGTTTTTGTGTTTTTTTGTTTTTGTGTGCGTGTGTGTTTTTGTTTTTGTGTGTGTGTGTGTTTTTGCTTTTGTGTGTGTGGGTGTATTTGTTTTTGTGTGTGTTTTTGTTTTTGTGTGTGTGTGCGTTTTTGTTTTAGTTTTTTGTGTGTGTGTGTTTTTGCTTTTGTGTGTGTTTTTGTTTGTGTGTGTGTGCGCGTGTGTGTTTTTGTTTTTGTGTGTGTTTTTATTTTTGTGTGTGTGTGTGTTTTTGTTTGTGTGTGTGTTTCTGGTTTTGTGTGTGTTTTTGTTTGTTTTTGTTTTTGTGTGTGTTTTTGTTTGTGTGTGTGTGTGTGTGTTTTTGTTTTTGTGTGTGTTTTTGTTGTTGTGTGTGTGTTTGTTTTTGTGTGGGTGAATGTGTTTTTGTGTGTGTGTGTGTGTTTGTTTTTGTGTGTGTGTGTTTTTATTTTTGTGTGTGTTTTTTGTTTTTGTGTGTGTGTGTGTGTTTGCTTTTGTGTGTTTTTGTTTTTGTGTGTGTGTGTTTTTGTTTTTGTGTGTGTTTTTTTTGTGTGTGTGTGTGTTTGTTTTTGTGTGTGTTTTTGATTTTGTGTGTGTTTTTTTTGTGTGTGTGTGTTTGTTTTTGTGTGTGATTTTGTTTATGTGTGTGTGTGTGTTTTTGTTTTTGCTTTTGTGTGTGTTTTTGTTTGTGTGTGTGCGTGTGTGTGTGTTTTTGTTTTTGTCTGTGTTTTTATTTTTGTGTGTGTGTGTGTGTTTTTGTTTTTGTGTGTGTTTTTGATTTTGTGTGTGTGTGTTTTTGTTTTTGTGTGTGTTTTTGATTGTGTGTGTGTGTTTTTGTTTTTGTGTGTGTTTTTGTTTTTGTGTGTGTGTGTTTTTGTTTTTGTGTGTGTTTTTGTTTGTGTGTGTGTTTTTGTTTTTGTGTGTGTGTTTGTTTTTGTGTGTGTTTTTGTTTTTGTGTGTGTGTTGTTTTGTTTTTGTGTGTGATTTTGTTTTTGTGTGTGTGTGTGTGTTTTTGTTTTTGTGTGTGTGTGTGTTTTTGTTTTTGTGTGCATTTTTGTTTTTGTGTGTGTTTGTGGGTGTTTTTGTATTTTTGTGTGTTTTTGTTTTTGTGTGTGTTTTTGTATTTTTGTGTGTTTTTGTTTTTGTGTGTGTGTGTGTGCGTTTATTTTTATGTGTGCTTTTGATTAATGTGTGTTTTTGTTTGTGTGTGTGTGTTTGTTTTTGTGTGTGTTTTTGTTATTGTGGGTGTGTGTGTGTGTTTGTTTGTGTGTGTGTGTGTGTTTGTTTTTGTGTGTGTTTTTGTTTTTGTGTGTGTGTTTGTTTTTGTGTGTGTTTTTGTTTTTGTGTGTGTGTTTGTGTGTGTGTTGTTTTGTTTTTATGTGTGATTTTGTTTTTGTGTGTGTGTGTGTTTGTTTTTGTGTGTGTGTGTTTTTGTTTTTGTGTGTGTTTTTGTTTTTGTGTGTGTGTGTGTTTGTATTTGTGTGTGTGTGTTTTTGATTTTGTGTGTGTTTTTTTTGTGTGTGATTTTGTTTTTGCGTGTGTGTGTGTTTTTGTTTTTGTGTGTAGTTTTGTATTTGTGCGTGTGTGTTTGTTTTTGTATGTGTTTTTGTGTTTGTGTGTGTTTTTGTTTTTGTGTCTGCGTGTTTGTATGTGTGTGCTTTTGTTTTTGTGTGTGATTTTGTTTTTGTGTGTGTGTGTTTTTGTTTTTGTGTGTGTTTTTGATTTTGTGTGTGTGTTTGTTTTTGTGTGTGTTTTTGTTTCTGTGTGTGTGTTCGTGTGTGTGTTGTTTTGTTTTTGTGTGTGTTTTTGTTTTGGTGTGTGCGTGTTTTTGTTTTTGTGTGTGTTTTTGTTATTGTGAGTGTGTGTTTTTGTTTTTGTGTGTGTTTTTGTTTTTGTGTGTGTGTTTTTGTTTTTGTGAGTGTGTGTGTACGTTTGTTTTTATGTGTGTTTTTGTTTTTGTGTGTGTGTTTTTGTGTGTGTGTGTGTTTTTGTTTGTGTGTGTGTGCTTGTTTTTGTGTGTGTGTGCGTGTGGGTGTTTTTGTTTTTGTTTGTGTGTGTGTGTGTTTGTTTTTGTGTGTTAGTTTTTGATTTTGTGTTTGTTTTTGTGTGTGTGTGTGTGCTTTTGTTTTTGTGTGTGATTTTGTTTCTGTGTGTGTGTTTTTGTTTTTGTGTGTGTTTCTGTTTTTGTATGTGTGTGTATTTGTTTTTGTGTTTTTTTTTGTTTTTGTGTCTGTGTGTGTTTTTGTTTTCGTGTGTGTATTTGTTTGTGTGTGTGAGTGTGTTTTTGTTTTTGTGTATTTTTTTGTTTTTGTGTGTGTGTGTGTGTGTTTGTTTTTGTGTGTGTGTGTTTATTCTTGTGGGTGTTTTTGTTTTTGTGGGTGTTTTTGTTTCTGTGTGTGTGTGTGTGTGTTTTTGTTTTTGTGTGCGTTTTTGTTTTTCTGTGTGTGTTTTTGTTTTTGTGTGTGAGTGTGTTTTTGTTTTTGTGTGTGTTTTTGTTTGTGTGAGTGTGTGTGTTTACGTGTGTGTGTGTGTTTTTGCTTTTGTGTATGTTTTTGTTTTTGAGTGTGTGTGTGTTCGTTATTGTGTGTGTTTTTGTTTTTGTGTGTGTTTTTTTGTTTTTGTGTGTGTTTTTGTTTGTGTATGTGTGTGATTTTGTTTTTGTGTGTGTGTGTGTTTTTGTTTATGTGTGTGTTTCTGGTTTTGTGTGTGTTTTTGTTTGTTTTTGTTTTTGTGTGTGTTTTTGTTTGTGTGTGTGTGTGTTTTTGTTTTTGTGTGTTTTTGTTTTTTTGTGTTTTTCTGTTTTTGTGTGTTTTTGTTTTTGTGTGTTTTTGTTTTTTGTGTGTGTTTATGTTTTTGTGTGTGTTTTTGTTGTTGTGTGTGTGTTTGTTTTTGTGTGGGTGAATGTGTTTTGTGTGTGTGTGTGTGTTTGTTTTTGTGTGTGTGTGTTTTTATTTTTGTGTGTGTTTTTGTTTTTGTGTGTGTTTTTGTTGTTGTGTGTGTGTTTGTTTTTGTGTGGGTGAATGTGTTTTTGTGTGTGTGTGTGTGTGTTTGTTTTTGTGTGTGTGTGTTTTTATTTTTGTGTGTGTTTTTGTTTTTGTGTGTGTGAGTGTGTTTTTGTTTTTGTGTGTGTTTTTGATTTTGTGTGTGTGTGTGTTTTTGTTTTTGTGTGTGTGTGTGTTTTTGTTTTTGTGTGTGTGTTTGTTTTTGTGTGTGTTTTTGTTTTTGTGTGTGTGTTGTTTTGTTTTTGTGTGTGATTTTGTTTTTGTGTGTGTGTGTGTTTTTGTTTTTGTGTGTGTTTTTGTTTGTTTTTGTTTTTGTGTGTGTTTTTGTTTGTGTGTGTGTGTGTTTTTGTTTTTGTGTGTTTTTGTTTTTTTGTGTTTTTCTGTTTTTGTGTGTTTTTGTTTTTGTGTGTTTTTGTTTTTTGTGTGTGTTTATGTTTTTGTGTGTGTTTTTGTTGTTGTGTGTGTGTTTGTTTTTGTGTGGGTGAATGTGTTTTGTGTGTGTGTGTGTGTTTGTTTTTGTGTGTGTGTGTTTTTATTTTTGTGTGTGTTTTTGTTTTTGTGTGTGTTTTTGTTGTTGTGTGTGTGTTTGTTTTTGTGTGGGTGAATGTATTTTGTGTGTGTGTGTGTGTGTTTGTTTTTGTGAGTGTGTGTTTTTATTTTTGTGTGTGTTTTTGTTTTTGTGTGTGTGAGTGTGTTTTTGTTTTTGTGTGTGTTTTTGATTTTGTGTGTGTGTGTGTTTTTGTTTTTGTGTGTGTGTGTGTTTTTGTTTTTGTGTGTGTGTTTGTTTTTGTGTGTGTTTTTGTTTTTGTGTGTGTTGTTTTGTTTTTGTGTGTGATTTTGTTTTTGTGTGTGTGTTTTTGTTTTTGTGTGTGTGTGTGTTTTTGTTTTTGTGTGCATTTTTGTTTTTGTGTGTGTTTGTGTGTGTTTTTGTATTTTTGTGTGTTTTTGTTTTTGTGTCTGTTTTTGTATTTTTGTGTGTTTTTGTTTTTGTGTGTGTGTTTGTGTGTGTGTGTGTTTGTTTTTGTGAGTGTGTGTGTGCGTTTATTTTTATGTGTGTGTGTGTGTTTGTTTTTGTGTGTTTTTGTGTGTGTGTGTTTTTGTTTTTGTGTGTGTTTTAGTTTTTGTGTGTGTGTGTGTTTGTATTTGTGTGTGTGTTTTTGATTTTGTGTGTGTTTTTTTTGTGTGTGATTTTGTTTTTGCGTGTGTGTGTGTGTTTTTGTTTTTGTGTGTTTTTGTTTCTGCGTGTGTGTATGTGTTTTTGTTTTTTGTGTGTTTTTGTGTGTGTGTGTGTTCGTTTTTGTGTGTGTTTTTGTTTTTGTGTGTGTGGGTGTTTTTGTTTTTGTGCGTGTTTTTGTTTGTGTGCGTGTGTGTGTGTTTTTGTGTGCGTTTTTCTTTTTGTGTGTGTGTGTGTTCGTTTTTGTGTGTAGTTTTGTATTTGTGCGTGTGTGTTTGTTTTTGTATGTGTTTTTGTGTTTGTGTGTGTTTTTGTTTTTGTGTCTGTGTGTTTGTATGTGTGTGCTTTTGTTTTTGTGTGTGATTTTGTTTTTGTGTGTGTGTGTTTTTGTTTTTGTGTGTGTTTTTGATTTTGTGTGTGTGTTTGTTTTTGTGTGTGTTTTTGTTTCTGTGTGTGTGTTCGTGTGTGTGTTGTTTTGTTTTTGTGTGTGTTTTTGTTTTGGTGTGTGCGTGTTTTTGTTTTTGTGTGTGTTTTTGTTATTGTGAGTGTGTGTTTTTGTTTTTGTGTGTGTTTTTGTTTTTGTGTGTGTGTTTTTGTTTTTGTGAGTGTGTGTGTGCGTTTGTTTTTATGTGTGTTTTTGTTTTTGTGTGTGTGTTTTTGTTTGTGTGTGTGTTTTTGTTTGTGTGTGTGTGCTTGTTTTTGTGTGTGTGTGCGTGTGTGTGTTTTTGTTTTTGTTTTTGTGTGTGTGTGTTTGTTTTTGTGTGTGTGTGTTTTTGTTTTTGTGTGTGTTTTTGTTTGTGTGTGTGTGTGTTTGTTTTTGTGTGTGTTTTTGATTTTGTGTTTGTTTTTGTGTGTGTGTGTGTTTGTGTGTGTGCTTTTGTTTTTGTGTGTGATTTTGTTTCTGTGTGTGTGTTTTTGTTTTTGTGTGTGTTTCTGTTTTTGTATGTGTGTGCATTTGTTTTTGTGTTTTTTTTTGTTTTTGTGTCTGTGTGTGTTTTTGTTTTCGTGTGTGTATTTGTTTGTGTGTGTGAGTGTGTTTTTGTTTTTGTGTATTTTTTTGTTTTTGTGTGTGTGTGTGTGTGTTTGTTTTTGTGTGTGTGTGTTTATTCTGTGGGTGTTTTTGTTTTTGTGTGTGTTTTTGTTTCTGTGTGTGTGTGTGTGTGTGTTTTTGTTTTTGTGTGCGTTTTTGTTTTTCTGTGTGTGTTTTTGTTTTTGTGTGTGAGTGTGTTTTTGTTTTTGTGTGTGTTTTTGTTTGTGTGAGTGTGTGTGTTTACGTGTGTGTGTGTTTTTGCTTTTGTGTATGTTTTTGTTTTTGAGTGTGTGTGTGTTCGTTATTGTGTGTGTTTTTGTTTTTGTGTGTGTTTTTTTGTTTTTGTGTGTGTTTTTGTTTGTGTATGTGTGTGATTTTGTTTTTGTGTGTGTGTGTGTTTTTGTTTATGTGTGTGTTTCTGGTTTTGTGTGTGTTTTTGTTTGTTTTTGTTTTTGTGTGTGTTTTTGTTTGTGTGTGTGTGTGTGTTTGTTTTTGTGTGTTTTTGTTTTTTTGTGTTTTTCTGTTTTTGTGTGTTTTTGTTTTTGTGTGTTTTTGTTTTTTGTGTGTGTTTATGTTTTTGTGTGTGTTTTTGTTGTTGTGTGTGTGTTTGTTTTTGTGTGGGTGAATGTGTTTTTGTGTGTGTGTGTGTGTTTGTTTTTGTGTGTGTGTGTTTTTATTTTTGTGTGTGTTTTTGTTTTTGTGTGTGTTTTTGTTGTTGTGTGTGTGTTTGTTTTTGTGTGGGTGAATGTGTTTTTGTGTGTGTGTGTGTTTGTTTTTGTGTGTGTGTGTTTTTATTTTTGTGTGTGTTTTTGTTTTTGTGTGTGTGAGTGTGTTTTTGTTTTTGTGTGTGTTTTTGATTTTGTGTGTGTGTGTGTTTTTGTTTTTGTGTGTGTGTGTGTGTTTTTGTTTTTGTGTGTGTGTTTGTTTTTGTGTGTGTTTTTGTTTTTGTGTGTGTTGTTTTGTTTTTGTGTGTGATTTTGTTTTTGTGTGTGTGTGTGTTTTTGTTTTTGTGTGTGTGTGTGTTTTTGTTTTTGTGTGCATTTTTGTTTTTGTGTGTGTTTGTGTGTGTTTTTGTATTTTTGTGTGTTTTTGTTTTTGTGTCTGTTTTTGTATTTTTGTGTGTTTTTGTTTTTGCGTGTGTGTTTGTGTGTGTGTGTGTTTGTTTTTGTGAGTGTGTGTGCGTTTATTTTTATGTGTGTGTGTGTGTTTGTTTTTGTGTGTTTTTGTGTGTGTGTGTTTTTGTTTTTGTGTGTGTTTTTGTTTTTGTGTGTGTGTGTGTTTGTATTTGTGTGTGTGTTTTTGATTTTGTGTGTGTTTTTTTTGTGTGTGATTTTGTTTTTGCGTGTGTGTGTGTTTTTGTTTTTGTGTGTTTTTGTTTCTGCGTGTGTGTATGTGTTTTTGTTTTTTTGTGTGTTTTTTTGTGTGTGTGTGTTCGTTTTTGTGTGTGTTTTTGTTTTTGTGTGTGTGTGTGTTTTTGTTTTTGTGCGTGTTTTTGTTTGTGTGCGTGTGTGTGTGTTTTTGTGTGCGTTTTTCTTTTTGTGTGTGTGTGTGTTCGTTTTTGTGTGTAGTTTTGTATTTGTGCGTGTGTGTTTGTTTTTGTATGTGTTTTTGTGTTTGTGTGTGTTTTTGTTTTTGTGTCTGTGTGTTTGTATGTGTGTGCTTTTGTTTTTGTGTGTGAGTGTGTTTTTGTTTTTGTGTGTGTTTTTGTTTGTGTGAGTGTGTGTGTTTACGTGTGTGTGTGTTTTTGCTTTTGTGTATGTTTTTGTTTTTGAGTGTGTGTGTGTTTGTTATTGTGTGTGTTTTTGTTTTTGTGTGTGTTTTTTTGTTTTTGTGTGTGTTTTTGTTTGTGTATGTGTGTTTTTGTTTTTGTGTGTGTTTTTCTTTTCGTGTGTGTGTTTTTGTTTTTGTGTGTGTGTGTGTTTGTTTTTGTGTGCGATTTTGTTTTTGTGTGTGTGTGTGTTTTTGTTTATGTGTGTGTTTCTGGTTTTGTGTGTGCTTTTGTTTGTTTTTGTTTTTGTGTGTGTTTTTGTTTGTGTGTGTGTGTGTGTTTTTGTTTTTGTGTGTGTTTTTGTTTTTGTGTGTGTTTTTGTTGTTGTGTGTGTGTTTGTTTTTGTGTGGGTGAATGTGTTTTTGTGTGTGTGTGTGTGTTTGTTTTTGTGTGTGTGTGTTTTTATTTTTGTGTGTGTTTTTGTTTTTGTGTGTGTGAGTGTGTTTGCTTTTGTGTGTTTTTGTTTTTGTGTGTGTGTTTTTGTTTTTGTGTGTGTTTTTTTGTGTGTGTGTGTGTGTTTGTTTTTGTGTGTGTTTTTGATTTTGTGTGTGTTTTTTTGTGTGTGTGTGTTTGTTTTTGTGTGTGATTTTGTTTATGTGTGTGCGTGTTTTTGTTTTTGCTTTTGTGTGTGTTTTTGTGTGTGTGCGTGTGTGTGTGTTTTTGTTTTTGTCTGTGTTTTTATTTTTGTGTGTGTGTGTGTGTTTTTGTTTTTGTGTGTGTTTTTGATTTTGTGTGTGTGTGTGTTATTGTTTTTGTGTGTGTGTGTGTTTGTTTTTGTTTTTTTGTGTGTTTTTGTGTGTGTGTTCGTTTTTGTGTGTGTTTTTGTCTTTGTGTGTGTGTTTTTTTGTTTTTGAGCGTGTTTTTGTTTGTGTGTGTGTGTGTGTGTTTTTGTGTACGTTTTTCTTTTTGTGTGTGTGTGTTATTGTTTTTGTGTGTGTGTTTGTTTTTTTTGTGTGTGTGTGTTTTTGTTTTTGTGTGTGTTTTTGATTTTGTGTGTGTGTGTGTTTTTGTTTTTGTGTGTGTGTGTGTGTTTTTGTTATTGTGTGTGTTTTTGTTTGTGTGTGTGTTTTTGTTTTTGTGTGTGTGTTTGTTTTTGTGTGTGTGTTGTTTTGTTTTTGTGTGTGATTTTGTTTTTGTGTGTGTGTGTGTTTTTGTTTTTGTGTGTGTGTGTGTTTTTGTTTTTGTATGTGTTTTTGTGTTTGTGTGTGTTTTTGTTTTTGTGTGTGTGTGTATTTGTTTTTGTGTTTTTTTTTGTTTTTGTGTGTGTGTTTGTTTTTGTTTTCGTGTGTGTATTTGTTTGTTTGTGTGTGTGTTTTTGTTTGTGTGTGTGTGTATTTTTGTTTTTGTGTGTGTGTGTTTGTGTGTGTGTGCTTTTGTTTTTGTGTGTGATTTTGTTTCTGTGTGTGTGTTTTTGTTTTTGTGTGTGTTTCTGTTTTTGTATGTGTGTGTATTTGTTTTTGTGTTTTTTTTTGTTTTTGTGTGTGTGTTTGTTTTTGTTTTCGTGTGTGTATTTGTTTGTTTGTGTGTGTGTTTTTGTTTGTGTGTGTGTGTATTTTTGTTTTTGTGTGTGTGTGTGTTTGTTTTTGTTTTTTTGTGTGTGTGTGTGTTCGTTTTTGTGTGTGTTTTTGTCTTTGTGTGTGTGTTTTTTTGTTTTTGAGCGTGTTTTTGTTTGTGTGTGTGTGTGTTTTTGTGTACGTTTTTCTTTTTGTGTGTGTGTGTTATTGTTTTTGTGTGTGTGTTTTTTTTTTTGTGTGTGTGTGTTTTTGTTTTTGTGTGTGTTTTTGATTTTGTGTGTGTGTGTGTTTTTGTTTTTGTGTGTGTGTGTGTGTTTTTGTTATTGTGTGTGTTTTTGTTTGTGTGTGTGTTTTTGTTTTTGTGTGTGTGTTTGTTTTTGTGTGTGTTTTTGTTTTTGTGTGTGTGTTGTTTTGTTTTTGTGTGTGATTTTGTTTTTGTGTGTGTGTGTGTTTTTGTTTTTGTGTGTGTGTGTGTTTTTGTTTTTGTGTGCATTTTTGTTTTTGTGTGTGTTTGTGTGTGTTTTTGTATTTGTGTGTTTTTGTTTTTGTGTGTGTTTTTGTATTTTTGTGTGTTTTTGTTTTTGTGTGTGTGTTTGTGTGTGTGTGTTTGTTTTTGTGAGTGTGTGTGTGCGTTTATTTTTATGTGTGTGTGTGTGTTTGTTTTTGTGTGTTTTTGTGTGTGTGTGTTTTTGTTTTTGTGTGTGTGTGTGTTTGTATTTGTGTGTGTGTTTTTGATTTTGTGTGTGTTTTTTTGTGTGTGATTTTGTTTTTGCGTGTGTGTGTGTGTTTTTGTTTTGTGTGTTTTTGTTTCTGCGTGTGTGTATATGTTTTTGTTTTTTTGTGTGTTTTTGTGTGTGTGTGTGTTTTTGTTTTTGTATGTGTTTTTGTGTTTGTGTGTGTTTTTGTTTTTGTGTCTGTGTGTTTGTATGTGTGTGCTTTTGTTTTTGTGTGTGATTTTGTTTTCGTGTGTGTGTGTTTTTGTTTTTGTGTGTGTTTTTGATTTTGTGTGTGTGTGTGTTTTTGTTTTTGTGTGTGTTTTTGTTTTTGTGTGTGTGTATTTGTTTTTATTTGTGTGTGTTTTTGTTTATGTGTGTGTTTTTGTTTTTGTGTATGGTTTTGTTTTTGTGAGTGTGTGTGTGCGTTTGTTTTTAAGTGCGTTTTTGTTTTTGTGTGTGTGTGATTTTGTTTGTGTGTGTGCTTGTTTTTGTGTGTGTTTTGGTTTTTGTGTGTGTGTTTGTGTGTGTGTGTTTGTTTTTGTGTGTGTTTTTGTTTTTGTTTGTGTGTGTTTTTGTTTATGTGTGTGTTTTTGTTTTTGTGTATGGTTTTGTTTTTGTGAGTGTGTGTGTGCGTTTGTTTTTATGTGTGTTTTTGTTTTTGTGTGTGTGTTTTTGTTTGTGTTTGTGCTTGTTTTTGTGTGTGTTTTTGTTTTTGTGTGTGTTTTTCTTTTTGTGTGTGTGTTTTTCTTTTTGTGTGTGTTTTTGTTTGTGTGTGTGTGCTTGTTTTTGTGTGTGTGTTTTTGTTTTTGTTTTGGTGTGTGTGTGTGTGTTTGTTTTTGTGTGTGTGTGTTTTTGTTTTTGTGTGTGTTTTTGTTTGTGTGTGTTTGTTTTTGTGTGTGTTTTTATTTTTGTGTGTGTGTGTTTGTTTTTGTGTGTGTTTTTGTTTGTGTGTTTGTTTTTGTGTGTGTTTTTGTTTGTCTGTGTTTGTGTGTTTGTTTTTGTGTGTGTTTTTGATTTTGTGTGTGTGTGTTTGTGTGTGTGTGCTTTTGTTTTTGTGTGTGATTTTGTTTCTGTGTGTGTGTTTTTGTTTTTGTGTGTGTTTCTGTTTTTGTATGTGTGTGTATTTGTTTTTGTGTTTTTTTTTGTTTTTGTGTGTGTGTGTTTTTGTTTTCGTGTGTGTATTTGTTTGTATGTGTGTGTGTTTTTGTTTGTGTGTGTGTGTATTTTTGTTTTTGTGTGTGTGTGTGTTTGTTTTTGTTTTTTTGTGTGTTTTTGTGTGTGTGTGTGTTCGTTTTTGTGTCTGTTTTTGTCTTTGTGTGTGTGTTTTTTTGTTTTTGAGCGTGTTTTTGTTTGTGTGTGTGTGTGTGTGTTTTTGTGTACGTTTTTCTTTGTGTGTGTGTGTTATTGTTTTTGTGTGTGTGTTTGTTTTTTTTGTGTGTGTGTGTTTTTGTTTTTGTGTGTGTTTTTGATTTTGTGTGTGTGTGTGTTTTTGTTTTTGTGTGTGTGTGTGTGTTTTTGTTATTGTGTGTGTTTTTGTTTGTTTGTGTGTGTTTGTTTTTGTGTGTGTTTTTGTTTTTGTGTGTGTTTTTGTTTTTGTGTGTGTGTTGTTTTGTTTTTGTGTGTGATTTTGTTTTTGTGTGTGTGTGTGTTTTTGTTTTTGTGTGTGTGTGTGTTTTTGTTTTTGTGTGTTTTTGTTTTTGTGTGTGTTTTTGTATTTTTGTGTGTTTTTGTTTTTGCGTGTGTGTGTGTGTTTTTGTTTTGTGTGTTTTTGTTTCTGCGTGTGTGTATATGTTTTTGTTTTTTTGTGTGTTTTTGTGTGTGTGTGTGTTTTTGTTTTTGTATGTGTTTTTGTGTTTATGTGTGTTTTTGTTTTTGTGTCTGTGTGTTTGTATGTGTGTGCTTTTGTTTTTGTGTGTGATTTTGTTTTCGTGTGTGTGTGTTTTTGTTTTTGTGTGTGTTTTTGATTTTGTGTGTGTGTGTGTTTTTGTTTTTGTGTGTGTTTTTGTTTTTGTGTGTGTGTATTTGTTTTTGTGTGTGTTTTTGTTTTTGTGTGTGTGTGTGTGTGTGTTTTTGCTTTTGTGTGTGTTTTTGTTTGTGTGTGTTTTTGATGGTGTGTGTGTGTGTGTGTTTGTTTTTGTGTGTGTTTTTGTTTTTGTGTGTGTGTTTGTTTTTGTGTGTGTTTTTGTGTCTGTGTGTGTGTGTTTTTGTTTGTGTATGTGTGTTTTTGTTTTTGTGTGTGTTTTTCTTTTCGTGTGTGTGTTTTTGTTTTTGTGTGTGTGTGTTTGTTTTTGTGTGTGATTTTGTTTTTGTGTGTGTGTGTGTTTTTGTTTATGTGTGTGTATTCTGGTTTTGTGTGTGTTTTTGTTTGTTTTTGTTTTTGTGTGTGTTTTTGTTTGTGTGTGTGTGTGTGTTTTTGTTTTTGTATGTTTTTGTTTTTTTGTGTTTTTCTGTTTTTGTGTGTTTTTGTTTTTGTGTGTTTTTGTTTTTTGTGTGTGTTTTTGTTTTTGTGTGTGTTTTAGTTGTTGTGTGTGTGTTTGTTTTTGTGTGGGTGTTTGTTTTTGTGTGTGTTTTTGTTTCTGTGTGTGTGTGTTTTTGTTTTTGTGTGTGTGTGTTTTTGTTTTTATTTGTGTGTGTTTTTGTTTATGTGTGTGTTTTTGTTTTTGTGTATGGTTTTGTTTTTGTGAGTGTGTGTGTGCGTTTGTTTTTATGTGTGTTTTTGTTTTTGTGTGCGTGTTTTTGTTTGTGTGTGTGCTTGTTTTTGTGTGTGTTTTGGTTTTTGTGTGTGTGTTTGTGTGTGTGTGTGTGTTTGTTTTTGTGTGTGTTTTTGTTTTTGTTTGTGTGTGTTTTTGTTTATGTGTGTGTTTTTGTTTTTGTGTATGGTTTTGTTTTTGTGAGTGTGTGTGTGCGTTTGTTTTTATGTGTGTTTTTGTTTTTGTGTGTGTGTTTTTGTTTGTGTGTGTGCTTGTTTTTGTGTGTGTGTTTTTGTTTTTGTTTTTGTGTGTGTGTGTGTGTGTTTGTTTTTGTGTGTGTGTGTTTTTGTTTTTGTGTGTGTTTTTGTTTGTGTGTGTTTGTTTTTGTGTGTGTTTTTATTTTGTGTGTGTGTGTTTGTTTTTGTGTGTGTTTTTGTTTGTCTGTGTTTGTGTGTGTTTTTGATTTTGTGTGTGTGTGTTTGTGTGTGTGCTTTTGTTTTTGTGTGTGATTTTGTTTCTGTGTGTGTGTTTTTGTTTTTGTGTGTGTTTCTGTTTTTGTATGTGTGTATTTGTTTTTGTGTTTTTTTTTGTTTTTGTGTGTGTGTGTGTTTTTGTTTTCGTGTGTGTATTTGTTTGTATGTGTGTGTGTTTTTGTTTGTGTGTGTGTGTATTTTTGTTTTTGTGTGTGATTTTGATTTTGTGTGTGTGTGTTTTTTGTTTTGTGTGTGTTTTTGATTTTGTGTGTGTGTGTGTGTGTTTTTGTTTTTGTGTGTGTTTTTGTTTTTGTGTGTGTGTGTTTTTGTTTTTGTGTGTGTGTGTTTTTGTTTTTGTTTGTGTTTTTGTTTTTGTGTGTGCGTGTTTTTGTTTATGTGTGTATTTTTGCGTGTGTTTTTGTGTGTGTGTTTTTGTTTGTGTGTGTGCTTGTTTTTGTGTGTGTTTTTGTGTGTGTTTTTCTTTTTGTGTGTGAGTGTTTTTCTTTTTGTGTGTGTTTTTGTTTGTGTGTGTGTGCTTGTTTTTGTGTGTGTGTTTTTGTTTTTGTGTGTGTGTGTGTGTTTGTTTTTGTGTGTGTGTTTGTTTTTGTGTGTGTTTTTGTTTGTGTGTTTGTTTTTGTGTGTGTTTTTGTTTGTCTGTGTGTGTGTGTTTGTTTTTGTGTGTGTTTTTGATTTTGTGTGTGTGTGTATTTGTTTTTGTGTTTTTTTTTGTTTTTGTGTGTGTGTGTGTATTTTTGTTTTTGTGTGTGATTTTGATTTTGTGTGTGTGTGTTTTTTGTTTTTGTGTGTGTTTTTGTTTTTCTGTGAAAGATTTTGTTTTTGTTTGTGTTTTTGTTTTTGTGTGTGAGTGTGTTTTTGTTTTCGTGTTTTTTTTGTTTTTGTGTGTATGTTTGTTTTTGTGTGTGTATGTTTGTTCTTGTGGGTGTTTTTGTTTTTGTGTGTGATTTTGTTTCTGTGTGTGTGTGTGTGTTTTTGTTTTTGTGTGTGTTTTTGGTTTTTGTGTGTGTGTGTTTTTGTTTTTGTGTGTGTTGTTGTTTGTGTGAGTGTGTGTGTTTGTGTGTGTGTGTTTTTGCTTTTGTGTATGTTTTTGTTTTTGAGTGTGTGTGTTTTTGTTTTTGTGTGTGTTTTTGTATTTGTGTGTGTGTGTGTTCGTTATTGTGTGTGTTTTTGTTTTTGTGTGTGTTTGTGCTTTTGTTTTTGTGTGTGTTTTTGTTTTTGTGTGTGTGTGTTTTTGTTTTTGTGTGTGTTTTTGTTTTTGTGTGTGTGTTTTTGTTTTTGTGTGTGTTTTTGTTTTTGTGTGTGTGTGTATTTGTTTTTGTGTGTGTTTCTGTTTTTGTGTGTGTGTGTGTGTTTTTGTTTTCGTGTGTGTTTTTGTTTGTGTGTGTGTGTGTTTGTTTGTGTGTGTGTGTGTATTTTTGTTTTTGTGTGTGATTTTGATATTGTGTGTGTGTGTGTTTGTTTTTGTGAGTGTTTTTCTTTTTCTGTGTGTGTTTTTGTTTTTGTTTGTGAGTGTGTTTTTGGTTTTGTGTGTGTTTTTGTTTTTGTGTGTGTGTGTGTGTTTGTTTTTGTGTGTGTGTGTTTGTTTTTGTGTGTGTGTGTTTTTGTTTTTGTGTGTGTTTTTGTTTCTGTGTGTGTGTGTTTTTGTTTTTGTGTGTGTTTTTGGTTTTGTGTGTGTGTTTTTGTTTTTGTGTGTGTTTTTGTTTTTTGTTTCTGTGTGTGTGTGTTTTTGTTTTTGTGTGTGTTTTTGTTTTTGTGTGTGTGTGTTTTTGTTTTTGTGTGTGTTTTTGTTTTTTGTCTGTGTGTGTGTGTATTTGTTTTTTGTCTGAGTGTGTGTGTGTATTTGTTTTTGTGTGTGTTTTTATTTTTGTGTGTGTGTGTGTTTTTGTTTTTGTTTTTGTGTGTGTGTTTGTTTGTTTTTGTGTGTGTTTTTGTTTGTGTGCGTGTGTGTTTGTTTTTGTGTGTTTTTTTGTTTGTCTGTGTGTGTGTGTGTGTGTTTGTTTTTGTGTGTGTTTTTGTTTTTGTGTGTGTGTTTGTGTGTGTGTGCATTTGCTTTTGTGTGTGATTTTGTTTGTGTGTGTGTTGTTTTTGTGTGTGTGTGTGTGTTTTTGTTTTTGTGTTTGTTTTTGTTTGTGTGTGTGTTTGTTTGTGTGTGTGTGTGTGTTTGTTTTTGTGTGTGTTTTTGGTTTTGTGTGTGTGTTTGTTTTTGTTCGTGTTTTTGTTTTTGTGTGTGTTTGTTTTTGTGTGTGTATTTGTTTTTGTGTGTGTGTGTTTTTGTTTTTGTGTGTGTGTGTGTTTTTTTGTTTTTGTGTGTGTTTTTGTTTTTGTGTGTGTTTTTGTTTTGGTGAGTGTGTGTGTTTTTCTTTTTGTGTGTGTTTTTGTTTGTGTGTGTGTGCTTGTTTTTGTGTGTGTGTGCGTGTGTGTGTTTTTGTTTTTGTGTGTGTGTGTGTGTTTGTTTTTGTGTGTGTGTGTTTTTGTTTTTGTGTGTGTTTTTGTTTGTGTGTGTGTGTGTTTGTTTTTGTGTGTTTTTGTTTGTGTGTGTGTGTGTGTTTGTTTTTGTGTGTGTTTTTGTTTGTGTGTTTGTGTGTTTGTTTTTGTGTGTGTTTTTGTTTGTCTGTGTGTGTGTGTTTGTTTTTGTGTGTGTTTTTGATTTTGTGTGTGTGTGTTTGTGTGTGTTTGCTTTTGTTTTTGTGTGTGATTTTGTTTCTGTGTGTGTGTTTTTGTTTTTGTGTGTGTTTCTGTTTTTGTATGTGTGTGTATTTGTTTTTGTGTTTTTTTTTTGTGTGTATGTGTGTTTTTGTTTTCGTGTGTGTATTTGTTTGTGTGTGTGTGTGTGTATTTTTGTTTTTGTGTGTGATTTTGATTTTGTGTGTGTGTGTTTTTTGTTTTTGTGTGTGTTTTTGTTTCTGTGTGTGTGTGTGTGTTTTTGTTTTTGTGTGCGTTTTTGTTTTTCTGTCTGTGTTTTTGTTTTTGTGTGTGAGTGTGTTTTTGTTTTTGTGTTTTTTTTTGTTTGTGTGAGTGTGTGTGTTTACGTGTGTGTGTGTTTTTGCTTTTGTTTATGTTTTTGTTTTTGAGTGTGTGTGTTTTTGTTTTTGTGCGTGTTTTTGTAATTGTGTGTGTGTGTGTGTTCGTTATTGTGTGTTTTTTTGTGTGTTTTTGTTTGTGTGTGTGTGTTTTTGTTTTTGTGTGTGTTTTTCTTTTCGTGTGTGTGTTTTTGTTTTTGTGTGTGTGTGTTTGTTTTTGTGTGTGATTTTGTTTTTGTGTGTGTGTGTGTTTTTGTTTTTGTGTGTGTTTTTGTCTTTGTGTGTGTGTGTATTTGTTGTTGTGTGTGTTTTTGTTTTTGTGTGTGTGTGTTTTTGTTTTTGTGCGTGTATTTGTTTGTGTGTGTTCGTTTTTGTGTGTGTTTTTGTTTTTGTGTGTGTGTGTTTTTGTTTTTGTGCGTGTTTTTGTTTGTGTGGGTGTGTGTTTTTGTGTTTGTTTTTCTTTGTGTGTGTGTGTGTTTTTGTTTGTGTGTGTGTGTTTGTTTTTGTGTGTGTGTTTGTTTTTGTCTGTTTTTTTGTATTTGTGCTTGTGTGTTTGTTTTTGTGTGTGTTTTTGTGTTTTGTGTGTTTTTGTTTTTGTGTCTGTGTGTTTGTATGTGTGTGCTTTTGTTTTTGTGTTTGATTTTGTTTTTGTGTGTGTGTGTTTATGTTTTTGTGTGTGTTTTTGATTTTGTGTGTGTGTGTTTTTGTTTTTGTGTGTGTTTTTGTTTTTGTGTGTGTGTATTTGTTTTTGCGTGTGTTTTTGTTTTTGTGTGTGATTGTGTGTTTTTGTGTGTGTTTTTGTTTTTGTGTGTGTTTTTGTTTTTGTGTGTGTGTGTGTTTGTATTTGTGTGTGTGTGTTTTTGATTTTGTGTGTGTTTTTTTTGTGTGTGATTTTGTTTTTGCGTGTGTGTGTTTTTCTTTTTGTGTGTATTTTTGTTTGTGTGTGTGTGCTTGTTTTTGTGTGTGTGTGCGTGTGTGTGTTTTTGTTTTTGTTTTTGTGTGTGTGTGTGTGTGTTTGTTTTTGTGTGTGTGTGTGTTTGTTTTTGTGTGTGTTTTTGTATGTGTGTTTGTGTGTTTGTTTTTGTTAATGTTTTTGTTTGTCTGTGTGTGTGTGTTTGTTTTTGTGTGTGTTTTTGATTTTGTGTGTGTGTGTTTGTGTGTGTGTGCTTTTGTTTTTGTGTGTGATTTTGTTTCTGTGTGTGTGTTTTTGTTTTTGTGTGTGTTTCTGTTTTTGTATGTGTGTGTATTTGTTTTTGTGTTTTTTTTTGTTTTTGTGTGTGTGTGTTTTTGTTTTCGTGTGTGTATTTGTTTGTGTGTATGTGTGTGTGTGTGTATTTTTGTTTTTGTGTGTGATTTTGATTTTGTGTGTGTGTGTTTTTTGTTTTTGTGTGTGTTTTTGTTTCTGTGTGTGTGTGTGTGTTTTTGTTTTTGTGTGCGTTTTTGTTTTTGTGTGTGTGTTTTTGTTTTTGTGTGTGTTTTTGTTTTTGTGTGTGTGTGTGTGTTTTTGTTTTTGTGTGTGTTTTTGTTTGTGTGTGTATGTGTGTGTGTTTGTTTGTGTGTGTGTGGGTGTATTTTTGTTTTTGTGTTTGATTTTGATATTGTGTGTGTGTTTTTTGTTTTTGTGTGTGTTTTTGTTTTTCTGTGTGTGTTTTTGTTTTTGTGTGTGAGTGTGTTTTTGTTTTTGTGTGTGTTTTTGTTTTTTGTCTGTCTGTGTGTGCGCGTTTGTTTTTGTGTGTGTTTTTGTTTCTGCGTGTGTGTATGTGTTTTTGTTTTTTTGTGTGTTTTTGTGTGTGTGTGTTCGTTTTTGTGTGTGTGTATTTTTGTTTTTGTGCGTGTTTTTGTTTGTGTGGGTGTGTGTTTTTGTGTGTGTTTTTCTTTGTGTGTGTGTGTGTTTTTGTTTGTGTGTGTGTGTTTGTTTTTGTGTGTGTTTGTTTTTGTCTGTTTTTTTGTATTTGTGCTTGTGTGTTTGTTTTTGTGTGTGTTTTTGTGTTTTGTGTGTTTTTGTTTTTGTGTCTGTGTGTTTGTATGTGTGTGCTTTTGTTTTTGTGTTTGATTTTGTTTTTGTGTGTGTGTGTTTTTGTTTTTGTGTGTGTTTTTGATTTTGTGTGTGTGTGTGTTTGTTTTTGTGTGTGTTTTTGTTTTTGTGTGTGTGTATTTGTTTTTGCGTGTGTTTTTGTTTTTGTGTGTGATTGTGTGTTTTTGTGTGTGTTTTTGTTTTTGTGTGTGTGTTTGTGTGTGTTGTTTTGTTTTTGTGTGTGTGTGTGTTTGTATTTGTGTGTGTGTGTTTTTGATTTTGTGTGTGTTTTTTTTGTGTGTGATTTTGTTTTTGCGTGTGTGTGTGTGTTTTTGTTTTTGTGTGTGTTTTTGTGTGTGTGTGTGTTCGTTTTTGTATGTGTTTTTGTTTTTGTGTGTGTGTGTGTTTTTGTTTTTGTACCTGTTTTTGTTTGTGTGTGTGTGTGTGTGTGTTTTTGTGTGCGTTTTTCTTTTTGTGTGTGTGTGTTATTGTTTTTGTGTGTGTGGTTTTTTTGTGTGTGTGTGTGTGTTTGTTTTTGTGTGTATTTTTGTATTTGTGCGTGTGTGTTTGTATGTGCGTGCTTTTGTTTTTGTGTGTGATTTTGTTTTTGTGTGTGTGTGTTTTTGTTTTTGTGTGTGTTTTTGATTTTGTGTGTGTGTGTGTTTTTGTTTTTGTGTGTGTTTTTGTTTTTGTGTGTGTGTATTTGTTTTTGTGTGTGTTTTTGTTTTTGTGTGTGTGTGTGTGTTTTTGTTTTTGTGTGTGTTTTTGTTTGTGTGTGTTTTTGTATTTGTGTGTGTGTTTGTTTTTGTGTGTGTATTTGTTTCTGTGTGTATGTTCGTGTGTGTGTTGTTTTGTTTTTGTGTGTGATTTTGTTTTTGTGTGTGTGTGTGTGTTTTTTTTTGTGTGTGTTTTTGTTTTGGTGTGTGCGTGTTTTTGTTTTTGTGTGTGTTTTTGTTATTGTGAGTGCGTGTTTTTGTTTTTGTGTGTGTTTTTGTTTTTGTGTGTGTGTGTTTTTGTTTTTGTGTGTGTTTTTGTTTTTGTGTGTGTGTGTGTTTTTGTTTTTGTGTGCATACTTGTTTTTGTGTGTGTTTGTGTGTGTTTTTGTATTTTTGTGTGTTTTTGTTTTTGTGTGTGTTTTTGTATTTTGGTGTGTTTTTGTTTTTGTGTGTGTGTTTGTGTGTGTGTGTGTTTGTTTTTGTATATGTTTTTGTTTGTGTGTGTGTGTTTGTTTTTGTGTGTGTTTTTGTCTTTGTGTGTGTGTGTTTGTTTTTGAGTTTGTTTTTGTTTTTGTGTATGGTTTTGTTTTTGTGAGTGTGTGTGTGCGTTTGTTTTTATGTGTGCTTTTGTTTAATGTGTGTTTTTGTTTGTGTGTGTGTTTGTTTTTGTGTGTGTTTTTGTTTTTGTGTGTGTGTATTTGTTTTTGTGTGTGTTTTTGTTTTTGTGTGTGTGTGTGTGTTTTTGTTTTTGTGTGTGTTTTTGTTTGTGTGTGTTTTTGTTTTTGTGTGTGTGTTTGTTTTTGTGTGAATTTTTGTTTCTGTGTGTGTGTTCGTGTGTGTGTTGTTTTGTTTTTGTGTGTGATTTTGTTTTTGTGTGTGTGTGTTTTTTTTTTGTGTGTGTTTTTGTTTTGGTGTGTGCGTGTTTTTGTTTTTGTGTGTGTTTTTGTTATTGTGAGTGCGTGTTTTTGTTTTTGTGTGTGTTTTTGTTTTTGTGTGAGTGTGTTTTTGTTTTTGTGTGTGTTTTTGTTTTTGTGTGTGTGTGTGTTTTTGTTTTTGTGTGCGTACTTGTTTTTGTGTGTGTTTGTGTGTGTTTTTGTATTTTTGTGTGTTTTTGGTTTTGTGTGTGTTTTTGTATTTTGGTGTGTTTTTGTTTTTGTGTGTGTGTTTGTTTTTGTGTGTGTTTTTGTGTTTTGTGTGTTTTTGTTTTTGTGTCTGTGTGTTTGTATGTGTGTGCTTTTGTTTTTGTGTTTGATTTTGTTTTTGTGTGTGTGTGTTATTGTTTTTGTGTGTGTGTTTGTGTTTTTGTGTGCGTTTTTCTTTTTGTGTGTGTGTGTTATTGTTTTTTTGTTTTTGAGCGTGTTTTTGTTTGTGTGTGTGTGTGTGTGTTTTTGTGTGCGCTTTTCTTTTTGTGTGTGTGTGTTATTGTTTTTGTGTGTGTGTTTGTTTTTTTTGTGTGTGTGTGTTTGTTTTTGTGTGTGTTTTTGTATTTGTGCGTGTGTGTTTGTTTTTGTGTGTGTTTTTGTGTTTGTGTGTGTTTTTGTTTTTGTGTTTGTGTGTGTTTTTGTTTTTGTGTGTGTTTTCGATTTTGTGTGTGTGTGTGTGTTTTTGTTTTTGTGTGTGTGTGTGTGTTTTTGTTTTTGTGTTTGTTTTTCTTTGTGTGTGTGTTTGTTTGTGTGTGTGTGTTTGTTCTTGTGTGTGTTTTTGGTTTTGTGTGTGTGTTGTTTTGTTTTTGTGTGTGATTTTGTTTTTGTGTGTGTGTGTGTGTTTTTGTTTTTGTGTGTGTGTGTGTTTTTGTTTTTGTGTGCATTTTTGTTTTTGTGTGTGTTTGTGTGTGTTTTTGTATTTTTGTGTGTTTTTGTTTTTGTGTGTGTTTTTGTATTTTTGTGTGTTTTTGTTTTTGTGTGTGTGTGTGTATGTTTTTGTGTGTGTTTTTGTCTTTGTGTGTGTGTGTTTGTTTTTGTTTGTGTGTGTGTGTGTTTGTTTGTGTGTGTGTGTGTATTTTTGTTTTTGTGTGTGATTTTGATATTGTGTGTGTGTGTATTTTTGTTTTTGTGAGTGTTTTTCTTTTTCTGTGCGTGTTTTTGTTTTTGTTTGTGAGTGTGTTTTTGTTTTTGTGTGTGTTTTTGTTTTTGTGTGTGTGTGTTTTTGTTTTTGTGTGTGTTTTTGTTTGTGTGCGTGTGTGTTTGTTTTTGTGTGTTTTTTTGTTTGTCTGTGTGTGTGTGTGTGTGTTTGTTTTTGTGTGTGTTTTTGTTTTTGTGTGTGTGTTTGTGTGTGTGTGCATTTGTTTTTGTGTGTGATTTTGTTTGTGTGTGTGTTGTTTTTGTGTGTGTGTGTGTGTTTTTGTTTTTGTGTTTGTTTTTGTTTGTGTGTGTGTTTGTTTGTGTGTGTGTGTGTGTTTGTTTTTGTGTGTGTTTTTGGTTTTGTGTGTGTGTTTGTTTTTGTTTGTGTTTTTGTTTTTGTGTGTGTTTGTTTTTGTGTGTGTATTTGTTTTTGTGTGTGTGTGTTTTTGTTTTTGTGTGTGTGTGTGTTTTTTTGTTTTTGTGTGTGTTTTTGTTTTGGTGAGTGTGTGTGTTTTTCTTTTTGTGTGTGTTTTTGTTTGTGTGTGTGTGCTTGTTTTTGTGTGTGTGTGCGTGTGTGTGTTTTTGTTTTTGTGTGTGTGTGTGTGTTTGTTTTTGTGTGTGTGTGTTTTTGTTTTTGTGTGTGTTTTTGTTTGTGTGTGTGTGTGTTTGTTTTTGTGTGTTTTTGTTTGTGTGTGTGTGTGTGTTTGTTTTTGTGTGTGTTTTTGTTTGTGTGTTTGTGTGTTTGTTTTTGTGTGTGTTTTTGTTTGTCTGTGTGTGTGTGTTTGTTTTTGTGTGTGTTTTTGATTTTGTGTGTGTGTGTTTGTGTGTGTTTGCTTTTGTTTTTGTGTGTGATTTTGTTTCTGTGTGTGTGTTTTTGTTTTTGTGTGTGTTTCTGTTTTTGTATGTGTGTGTATTTGTTTTTGTGTTTTTTTTTTTGTGTGTATGTGTGTTTTTGTTTTCGTGTGTGTATTTGTTTGTGTGTGTGTGTGTGTGTGTATTTTTGTTTTTGTGTGTGATTTTGATTTTGTGTGTGTGTGTTTTTTGTTTTTGTGTGTGTTTTTGTTTCTGTGTGTGTGTGTGTGTTTTTGTTTTTGTGTGCGTTTTTGTTTTTCTGTCTGTGTTTTTGTTTTTGTGTGTGAGTGTGTTTTTGTTTTTGTGTGTGTTTTTGTTTGTGTGAGTGTGTGTGTTTACGTGTGTGTGTGTTTTTGCTTTTGTGTATGTTTTTGTTTTTGAGTGTGTGTGTTTTTGTTTTTGTGTGTGTTTTTGTAATTGTGTGTGTGTGTGTGTTCGTTATTGTGTGTTTTTTTGTTTTTGTGTGTGTTTTTGTTTGTGTGTGTGTGTTTTTGTTTTTGTGTGTGTTTTTCTTTTCGTGTGTGTGTTTTTGTTTTTGTGTGTGTGTGTTTGTTTTTGTGTGTGATTTTGTTTTTGTGTGTGTGTGTGTTTTTGTTTTTGTGTGTGTTTTTGTCTTTGTGTGTGTGTGTATTTGTTGTTGTGTGTGTTTTTGTTTTTATGTGTGTGTGTTTTTGTTTTTGTGCGTGTTTTTGGTTGTGTGTGTTCGTTTTTGTGTGTGTTTTTGTTTTTGTGTGTGTGTGTTTTTGTTTTTGTGCGTGTTTTTGTTTGTGTGGGTGTGTGTTTTTGTGTTTGTTTTTCTTTGTGTGTGTGTGTTTTTGTTTGTGTGTGTGTGTTTGTTTTTGTGTGTGTGTTTGTTTTTGTCTGTTTTTTTGTATTTGTGCTTGTGTGTTTGTTTTTGTGTGTGTTTTTGTGTTTTGTGTGTTTTTGTTTTTGTGTCTGTGTGTTTGTATGTGTGTGCTTTTGTTTTTGTGTTTGATTTTGTTTTTGTGTGTGTGTGTTTTTGTTTTTGTGTGTGTTTTTGATTTTGTGTGTGTGTGTTTTTGTTTTTGTGTGTGTTTTTGTTTTTGTGTGTGTGTATTTGTTTTTGCGTGTGTTTTTGTTTTTGTGTGTGATTGTGTGTTTTTGTGTGTGTTTTTGTTTTTGTGTGTGTTTTTGTTTTTGTGTGTGTGTGTGTTTGTATTTGTGTGTGTGTGTTTTTGATTTTGTGTGTGTTTTTTTTGTGTGTGATTTTGTTTTTGCGTGTGTGTGTTTTTCTTTTTGTGTGTATTTTTGTTTGTGTGTGTGTGCTTGTTTTTGTGTGTGTGTGCGTGTGTGTGTTTTTGTTTTTGTTTTTGTGTGTGTGTGTGTGTGTTTGTTTTTGTGTGTGTGTGTGTTTGTTTTTGTGTGTGTTTTTGTTTGTGTGTTTGTGTGTTTGTTTTTGTTAATGTTTTTGTTTGTCTGTGTGTGTGTGTTTGTTTTTGTGTGTGTTTTTGATTTTGTGTGTGTGTGTTTGTGTGTGTGTGCTTTTGTTTTTGTGTGTGATTTTGTTTCTGTGTGTGTGTTTTTGTTTTTGTGTGTGTTTCTGTTTTTGTATGTGTGTGTATTTGTTTTTGTGTTTTTTTTTGTTTTTGTGTGTGTGTGTTTTTGTTTTCGTGTGTGTATTTGTTTGTGTGTATGTGTGTGTGTGTGTATTTTTGTTTTTGTGTGTGATTTTGATTTTGTGTGTGTGTGTTTTTTGTTTTTGTGTGTGTTTTTGTTTCTGTGTGTGTGTGTGTGTGTGTGTGTTTGTTTTTGTGTGTGTTTTTGTTTGTGTGTGTATGTGTGTGTGTTTGTTTGTGTGTGTGTGGGTGTATTTTTGTTTTTGTGTGTGATTTTGATATTGTGTGTGTGTTTTTTGTTTTTGTGTGTGTTTTTGTTTTTCTGTGTGTGTTTTTGTTTTTGTGTGTGAGTGTGTTTTTGTTTTTGTGTGTGTTTTTGTTTTTTGTCTGTCTGTGTGTGCGCGTTTGTTTTTGTGTGTGTTTTTGTTTCTGCGTGTGTGTATGTGTTTTTGTTTTTTTGTGTGTTTTTGTGTGTGTGTGTTCGTTTTTGTGTGTGTGTATTTTTGTTTTTGTGCGTGTTTTTGTTTGTGTGGGTGTGTGTTTTTGTGTGTGTTTTTCTTTGTGTGTGTGTGTGTTTTTGTTTGTGTGTGTGTGTTTGTTTTTGTGTGTGTTTGTTTTTGTCTGTTTTTTTGTATTTGTGCTTGTGTGTTTGTTTTTGTGTGTGTTTTTGTGTTTTGTGTGTTTTTGTTTTTGTGTCTGTGTGTTTGTATGTGTGTGCTTTTGTTTTTGTGTTTGATTTTGTTTTTGTGTGTGTGTGTTTTTGTTTTTGTGTGTGTTTTTGATTTTGTGTGTGTTTTTGATTTTGTGTGTGTGTGTGTTTTTGTTTTTGTGTGTGTTTTTGTTTTTGTGTGTGTGTATTTGTTTTTGTGTGTGTTTTTGTTTTTGTGTGTGTGTGTGTGTTTTTGTTTTTGTGTGTGTTTTTGTTTGTGTGTGTTTTTGTTTTTGTGTGTGTGTTTGTTTTTGTGTGTGTTTTTGTTTCTGTGTGTGTGTTCGTGTGTGTGTTGTTTTGTTTTTGTGTGTGATTTTGTTTTTGTGTGTGTGTGTGTGTTTTTTTTTGTGTGTGTTTTTGTTTTGGTGTGTGCGTGTTTTTGTTTTTGTGTGTGTTTTTGTTATTGTGAGTGCGTGTTTTTGTTTTTGTGTGTGTTTTTGTTTTTGTGTGTGTGTGTTTTTGTTTTTGTGTGTGTTTTTGTTTTTGTGTGTGTGTGTGTTTTTGTTTTTGTGTGCATACTTGTTTTTGTGTGTGTTTGTGTGTGTTTTTGTATTTTTGTGTGTTTTTGTTTTTGTGTGTGTTTTTGTATTTTGGTGTGTTTTTGTTTTTGTGTGTGTGTTTGTGTGTGTGTGTGTTTGTTTTTGTATATGTTTTTGTTTGTGTGTGTGTGTTTGTTTTTGTGTGTGTTTTTGTCTTTGTGTGTGTGTGTTTGTTTTTGAGTTTGTTTTTGTTTTTGTGTATGGTTTTGTTTTTGTGAGTGTGTGTGTGCGTTTGTTTTTATGTGTGCTTTTGTTTAATGTGTGTTTTTGTTTGTGTGTGTGTGTTTGTTTTTGTGTGTGTTTTTGTTATTGTGTGTGTGTGTTTTTGTTTTTGTGTGTGTGTGTGTTTTTGTTTTTGTGTGCATACTTGTTTTTGTGTGTGTTTGTGTGTGTTTTTGTATTTTTGTGTGTTTTTGTTTTTGTGTGTGTTTTTGTATTTTGGTGTGTTTTTGTTTTTGTGTGTGTGTTTGTTTTTGTGTGTGTTTTTGTGTTTTGTGTGTTTTTGTTTTTGTGTCTGTGTGTTTGTATGTGTGTGCTTTTGTTTTTGTGTTTGATTTTGTTTTTGTGTGTGTGTGTTTTTGTTTTTGTGTGTGTTTTTGATTTTGTGTGTGTGTGTGTTTGTTTTTGTGTGTGTTTTTGTTTTTGTGTGTGTGTATTCGTTTTTGCGTGTGTTTTTGTTTTTGTGTGTGATTGTGTGTTTTTGTGTGTGTTTTTGTTTTTGTGTGTGTTTGTGTGTGTTGTTTTGTTTTTGTGTGTGATTTTGTTTTTGTGTGTGTGTGTGTGTGTTTGTTTTTGTGTGTTTTTGTTTTTGTGTGTGTGTGTTTTTGTTTTTGTGTGTGTTTTTGTTTTTGTGTGTGTGTGTGTTTGTATTTGTGTGTGTGTGTTTTTGATTTTGTGTGTGTTTTTTTTGTGTGTGATTTTGTTTTTGCGTGTGTGTGTGTGTTTTTGTTTTTGTGTGTGTTTTTGTGTGTGTGTGTGTTCGTTTTTGTATGTGTTTTTGTTTTTGTGTGTGTGTGTGTTTTTGTTTTTGTACCTGTTTTTGTTTGTGTGTGTGTGTGTGTGTGTTTTTGTGTGCGTTTTTCTTTTTGTGTGTGTGTGTTATTGTTTTTGTGTGTGTGGTTTTTTTTGTGTGTGTGTGTGTGTTTGTTTTTGTGTGTATTTTTGTATTTGTGCGTGTGTGTTTGTATGTGCGTGCTTTTGTTTTTGTGTGTGATTTTGTTTTTGTGTGTGTGCGTTTTTGTTTTTGTGTGTGTTTTTGATTTTGTGTGTGTGTGTGTTTTTGTTTTTGTGTGTGTTTTTGTTTTTGTGTGTGTGTATTTGTTTTTGTGTGTGTTTTTGTTTTTGTGTGTGTGTGTGTGTTTTTGTTTTTGTGTGTGTTTTTGTTTGTGTGTGTTTTTGTTTTTGTGTGTGTGTTTGTTTTTGTGTGTGTTTTTGTTTCTGTGTGTGTGTTCGTGTGTGTGTTGTTTTGTTTTTGTGTGTGATTTTGTTTTTGTGTGTGTGTGTGTGTTTTTTTTTGTGTGTGTTTTTGTTTTGGTGTGTGCGTGTTTTTGTTTTTGTGTGTGTTTTTGTTATTGTGAGTGCGTGTTTTTGTTTTTGTGTGTGTTTTTGTTTTTGTGTGTGTGTGTTTTTGTTTTTGTGTGTGTTTTTGTTTTTGTGTGTGTGTGTGTTTTTGTTTTTGTGTGCATACTTGTTTTTGTGTGTGTTTGTGTGTGTTTTTGTATTTTTGTGTGTTTTTGTTTTTGTGTGTGTTTTTGTATTTTGGTGTGTTTTTGTTTTTGTGTGTGTGTTTGTGTGTGTGTGTGTGTTTGTTTTTGTATATGTTTTTGTTTGTGTGTGTGTGTTTGTTTTTGTGTTTGTTTTTGATTTTGTGTATGGTTTTGTTTTTGTGAGTGTGTGTGTGCGTTTGTTTTTATGTGTGCTTTTGTTTAATGTGTGTTTTTGTTTGTGTGTGTGTTTGTTTTTGTGTGTGTTTTTGTTTTTGTGTGTGTGTATTTGTTTTTGTGTGTGTTTTTGTTTTTGTGTGTGTGTGTGTGTTTTTGTTTTTGTGTGTGTTTTTGTTTGTGTGTGTTTTTGTTTTTGTGTGTGTGTTTGTTTTTGTGTGAATTTTTGTTTCTGTGTGTGTGTTCGTGTGTGTGTTGTTTTGTTTTTGTGTGTGATTTTGTTTTTGTGTGTGTGTGTGTTTTTTTTGTGTGTGTTTTTGTTTTGGTGTGTGCGTGTTTTTGTTTTTGTGTGTGTTTTTGTTATTGTGAGTGCGTGTTTTTGTTTTTGTGTGTGTTTTTGTTTTTGTGTGTGTGTGTTTTTGTTTTTGTGTGTGTTTTTGTTTTTGTGTGTGTGTGTGTTTTTGTTTTTGTGTGCATACTTGTTTTTGTGTGTGTTTGTGTGTGTTTTTGTATTTTTGTGTGTTTTTGTTTTTGTGTGTGTTTTTGTATTTTGGTGTGTTTTTGTTTTTGTGTGTGTGTTTGTGTGTGTGTGTGTTTGTTTTTGTATATGTTTTTGTTTGTGTGTGTGTGTTTGTTTTTGTGTGTGTTTTTGTCTTTGTGTGTGTGTGTTTGTTTTTGAGTTTGTTTTTGTTTTTGTGTATGGTTTTGTTTTTGTGAGTGTGTGTGTGCGTTTGTTTTTATGTGTGCTTTTGTTTAATGTGTGTTTTTGTTTGTGTGTGTGTGTTTGTTTTTGTGTGTGTTTTTGTTATTGTGTGTGTGTGTTTTTGTTTTTGTGTGTGTTTTTGTTTTTGTGTGTGTGTATTTGTTTTTGCGTGTGTTTTTGTTTTTGTGTGTGATTGTGTGTTTTTGTGTGTGTTTTTGTTTTTGTGTGTGTTTTTGTTTTTGTGTGTGTGTGTGTTTGTATTTGTGTGTGTGTGTTTTTGATTTTGTGTGTGTTTTTTTTGTGTGTGATTTTGTTTTTGCGTGTGTGTGTTTTTCTTTTTGTGTGTATTTTTGTTTGTGTGTGTGCTTGTTTTTGTGTGTGTGTGCGTGTGTGTGTTTTTGTTTTTGTTTTTGTGTGTGTGTGTGTGTGTTTGTTTTTGTGTGTGTGTGTGTTTGTTTTTGTTAATGTTTTTGTTTGTCTGTGTGTGCGTGTTTGTTTTTGTGTGTGTTTTTGATTTTGTGTGTGTGTGTTTGTGTGTGTGTGCTTTTGTTTTTGTGTGTGATTTTGTTTCTGTGTGTGTGTTTTTGTTTTTGTGTGTGTTTCTGTTTTTGTATGTGTGTGTATTTGTTTTTGTGTTTTTTTTTTTGTGTGTATGTGTGTTTTTGTTTTCGTGTGTGTATTTGTTTGTGTGTATGTGTGTGTGTGTATTTTTGTTTTTGTGTGTGATTTTGATTTTGTGTGTGTGTGTTTTTTGTTTTTGTGTGTGATTTTGTTTCTGTGTGTGTGTGTGTGTTTTTGTTTTTGTGTGCGTTTTTGTTTTTGTGTGTGTGTTTTTGTTTTTGTGTGTGTTTTTGTTTTTGTGTGTGTGTGTGTGTTTTTGTTTATGTGTGTGTTTTTGTTTGTGTGTGTGTGTGTGTTTGTTTGTGTGTGTGTGGGTGTATTTTTGTTTTTGTGTGTGATTTTGATATAGTGTGTGTGTTTTTTGTTTTTGTGTGTGTTTTTGTTTTTCTGTGTGTGTTTTTGTTTTTGTGTGTGAGTGTGTTTTTGTTTTTGTGTGTGTTTTTGTTTTTTGTCTGTCTGTGTGTGCGCATTTGTTTTTGTGTGTGTTTTTGTTTCTGCGTGTGTGTATGTGTTTTTGTTTTTTTGTGTGTTTTTGTGTGTGTGTGTTCGTTTTTGTGTGTGTGTATTTTTGTTTTTGTGCGTGTTTTTGTTTGTGTGGGTGTGTGTTTTTGTGTGTGTTTTTCTTTGTGTGTGTGTGTTTTTGTTTGTGTGTGTGTGTTTGTTTTTGTGTGTGTTTGTTTTTGTCTGTTTTTTTGTATTTGTGCTTGTGTGTTTGTTTTTGTGTGTGTTTTTGTGTTTTGTGTGTTTTTGTTTTCGTGTCTGTGTGTTTGTATGTGTGTGCTTTTGTTTTTGTGTTTGATTTTGTTTTTGTGTGTGTGTGTGTTTTTGTTTTTGTACCTGTTTTTGTTTGTGTGTGTGTGTGTGTGTGTGTTTGTGTGCGTTTTTCTTTTTGTGTGTGTGTGTTATTGTTTTTGTGTGTGTGGTTTTTTTTGTGTGTGTGTGTGTGTTTGTTTTTGTGTGTATTTTTGTATTTGTGCGTGTGTGTTTGTATGTGCGTGCTTTTGTTTTTGTGTGTGATTTTGTTTTTGTGTGTGTGTGTTTTTGTTTTTGTGTGTGTTTTTGATTTTGTGTGTGTGTGTGTTTTTGTTTTTGTGTGTGTTTTTGTTTTTGTGTGTGTGTATTTGTTTTTGTGTGTGTTTTTGTTTTTGTGTGTGTGTGTGTGTTTTTGTTTTTGTGTGTGTTTTTGTTTGTGTGTGTTTTTGTTTTTGTGTGTGTGTTTGTTTTTGTGTGTGTTTTTGTTTCTGTGTGTGTGTTCGTGTGTGTATTGTTTTGTTTTTGTGTGTGATTTTGTTTTTGTGTGTGTGTGTGTGTTTTTTTTTGTGTGTGTTTTTGTTTTGGTGTGTGCGTGTTTTTGTTTTTGTGTGTGTTTTTGTTATTGTGAGTGCGTGTTTTTGTTTTTGTGTGTGTTTTTGTTTTTGTGTGTGTGTGTTTTTGTTTTTGTGTGTGTTTTTGTTTTTGTGTGTGTGTGTGTTTTTGTTTTTGTGTGCATACTTGTTTTTGTGTGTGTTTGTGTGTGTTTTTGTATTTTTGTGTGTTTTTGTTTTTGTGTGTGTTTTTGTATTTTGGTGTGTTTTTGTTTTTGTGTGTGTGTTTGTGTGTGTGTGTGTGTTTGTTTTTGTATATGTTTTTGTTTGTGTGTGTGTGTTTGTTTTTGTGTTTGTTTTTGATTTTGTGTATGGTTTTGTTTTTGTGAGTGTGTGTGTGCGTTTGTTTTTATGTGTGCTTTTGTTTAATGTGTGTTTTTGTTTGTGTGTGTGTTTGTTTTTGTGTGTGTTTTTGTTTTTGTGTGTGTGTATTTGTTTTTGTGTGTGTTTTTGTTTTTGTGTGTGTGTGTGTGTTTTTGTTTTTGTGTGTGTTTTTGTTTGTGTGTGTTTTTGTTTTTGTGTGTGTGTTTGTTTTTGTGTGAATTTTTGTTTCTGTGTGTGTGTTCGTGTGTGTGTTGTTTTGTTTTTGTGTGTGATTTTGTTTTTGTGTGTGTGTGTGTTTTTTTTGTGTGTGTTTTTGTTTTGGTGTGTGCGTGTTTTTGTTTTTGTGTGTGTTTTTGTTATTGTGAGTGCGTGTTTTTGTTTTTGTGTGTGTTTTTGTTTTTGTGTGTGTGTGTTTTTGTTTTTGTGTGTGTTTTTGTTTTTGTGTGTGTGTGTGTTTTTGTTTTTGTGTGCATACTTGTTTTTGTGTGTGTTTGTGTGTGTTTTTGTATTTTTGTGTGTTTTTGTTTTTGTGTGTGTTTTTGTATTTTGGTGTGTTTTTGTTTTTGTGTGTGTGTTTGTGTGTGTGTGTGTTTGTTTTTGTATATGTTTTTGTTTGTGTGTGTGTGTTTGTTTTTGTGTGTGTTTTTGTCTTTGTGTGTGTGTGTTTGTTTTTGAGTTTGTTTTTGTTTTTGTGTATGGTTTTGTTTTTGTGAGTGTGTGTGTGCGTTTGTTTTTATGTGTGCTTTTGTTTAATGTGTGTTTTTGTTTGTGTGTGTGTGTTTGTTTTTGTGTGTGTTTTTGTTATTGTGTGTGTGTGTTTTTGTTTTTGTGTGTGTTTTTGTTTTTGTGTGTGTGTATTTGTTTTTGCGTGTGTTTTTGTTTTTGTGTGTGATTGTGTGTTTTTGTGTGTGTTTTTGTTTTTGTGTGTGTTTTTGTTTTTGTGTGTGTGTGTGTTTGTATTTGTGTGTGTGTGTTTTTGATTTTGTGTGTGTTTTTTTTGTGTGTGATTTTGTTTTTGCGTGTGTGTGTTTTTCTTTTTGTGTGTATTTTTGTTTGTGTGTGTGCTTGTTTTTGTGTGTGTGTGCGTGTGTGTGTTTTTGTTTTTGTTTTTGTGTGTGTGTGTGTGTGTTTGTTTTTGTGTGTGTGTGTGTTTGTTTTTGTGTGTGTTTTTGTTTGTGTGTTTGTGTGTTTGTTTTTGTTAATGTTTTTGTTTGTCTGTGTGTGCGTGTTTGTTTTTGTGTGGGTTTTTGATTTTGTGTGTGTGTGTTTGTGTGTGTGTGCTTTTGTTTTTGTGTGTGATTTTGTTTCTGTGTGTGTGTTTTTGTTTTTGTGTGTGTTTCTGTTTTTGTATGTGTGTGTATTTGTTTTTGTGTTTTTTTTTTTGTGTGTATGTGTGTTTTTGTTTTCGTGTGTGTATTTGTTTGTGTGTATGTGTGTGTGTGTATTTTTGTTTTTGTGTGTGATTTTGATTTTGTGTGTGTGTGTTTTTTGTTTTTGTGTGTGATTTTGTTTCTGTGTGTGTGTGTGTGTTTTTGTTTTTGTGTGCGTTTTTGTTTTTGTGTGTGTGTTTTTGTTTTTGTGTGTGTTTTTGTTTTTGTGTGTGTGTGTGTGTTTTTGTTTATGTGTGTGTTTTTGTTTGTGTGTGTGTGTGTGTTTGTTTGTGTGTGTGTGGGTGTATTTTTGTTTTTGTGTGTGATTTTGATATAGTGTGTGTGTTTTTTGTTTTTGTGTGTGTTTTTGTTTTTCTGTGTGTGTTTTTGTTTTTGTGTGTGAGTGTGTTTTTGTTTTTGTGTGTGTTTTTGTTTTTTGTCTGTCTGTGTGTGCGCATTTGTTTTTGTGTGTGTTTTTGTTTCTGCGTGTGTGTATGTGTTTTTGTTTTTTTGTGTGTTTTTGTGTGTGTGTGTTCGTTTTTGTGTGTGTGTATTTTTGTTTTTGTGCGTGTTTTTGTTTGTGTGGGTGTGTGTTTTTGTGTGTGTTTTTCTTTGTGTGTGTGTGTTTTTGTTTGTGTGTGTGTGTTTGTTTTTGTGTGTGTTTGTTTTTGTCTGTTTTTTTGTATTTGTGCTTGTGTGTTTGTTTTTGTGTGTGTTTTTGTGTTTTGTGTGTTTTTGTTTTTGTGTCTGTGTGTTTGTATGTGTGTGCTTTTGTTTTTGTGTTTGATTTTGTTTTTGTGTGTGTGTGTTTTTGTTTTTGTGTGTGTTTTTGATTTTGTGTGTGTGTGTGTTTGTTTTTGTGTGTGTTTTTGTTTTTGTGTGTGTGTATTTGTTTTTGCGTGTGTTTTTGTTTTTGTGTGTGATTGTGTGTTTTTGTGTGTGTTTTTGTTTTTGTGTGTGTTTTTGTTTTTGTGTGTGTGTGTTTGTATTTGTGTGTGTGTGTTTTTGATTTTGTGTGTGTTTTTTTTGTGTGTGATTTTGTTTTTGCGTGTGTGTGTTTTTCTTTTTGTGTGTATTTTTGTTTGTGTGTGTGTGCTTGTTTTTGTGTGTGTGTGCGTGTGTGTGTTTTTGTTTTTGTTTTTGTGTGTGTGTGTGTGTGTTTGTTTTTGTGTGTGTGTGTGTTTGTTTTTGTGTGTGTTTTTGTTTGTGTGTTTGTGTGTTTGTTTTTGTTAATGTTTTTGTTTGTCTGTGTGTGTGTGTTTGTTTTTGTGCGTGTTTTTGATTTTGTGTGTGTGTGTTTGTGTGTGTGTGCTTTTGTTTTTGTGTGTGATTTTGTTTCTGTGTGTGTGTTTTTGTTTTTGTGTGTGTTTCTGTTTTTGTATGTGTGTGTATTTGTTTTTGTGTTTTTTTTTGTTTTTGTGTGTGTGTGGTTTTGTTTTCGTGTGTGTATTTGTTTGTGTGTATGTGTGTGTGTGTGTATTTTTGTTTTTGTGTGTGATTTTGATTTTGTGTGTGTGTGTTTTTTGTTTTTGTGTGTGATTTTGTTTCTGTGTGTGTGTGTGTGCTTTTGTTTTTGTGTGCGTTTTTGTTTTTGTGTGTGTGTTTTTGTTTTTGTGTGTGTTTTTGTTTTTGTGTGTGTGTGTGTGTTTTTGTTTTTGTGTGTGTTTTTGTTTGTGTGTGTTTTTGTTTTTGTGTGTGTGTTTGTTTTTGTGTGTGTTTTTGTTTCTGTGTGTGTGTTCGTGTGTGTGTTGTTTTGTTTTTGTGTGTGATTTTGTTTTTGTGTGTGTGTGTGTGTTTTTGTTTTTGTGTGTGGGTGTGTTTTTGTTTTTGTGTGCATTTTTGTTTTTGTGTGTGTTTGTGGGTGTTTTTGTATTTTTGTGTGTTTTTGTTTTTGTGTGTGTTTTTGTATTTTTGTGTGTTTTTGTTTTTGTGTGTGTGTGTGTATTTTTGTTTTTGTGTGTGATTTTGATATAGTGTGTGTGTTTTTTGTTTTTGTGTGTGTTTTTGTTTTTCTGTGTGTGTTTTTGTTTTTGTGTGTGAGTGTGTTTTTGTTTTTGTGTGTGTTTTTGTTTTTTGTCTGTCTGTGTGTGCGCGTTTGTTTTTGTGTGTGTTTTTGTTTCTGCGTGTGTGTATGTGTTTTTGTTTTTTTTTGTGTTTTTGTGTGTGTGTGTTCGTTTTTGTGTGTGTGTATTTTTGTTTTTGTGCGTGTTTTTGTTTGTGTGGGTGTGTGTTTTTGTGTGTGTTTTTCTTTGTGTGTGTGTGTGTTTTTGTTTGTGTGTGTGTGTTTGTTTTTGTGTGTGTTTGTTTTTGTCTGTTTTTTTGTATTTGTGCTTGTGTGTTTGTTTTTGTGTGTGTTTTTGTGTTTTGTGTGTTTTTGTTTTTGTGTCTGTGTGTTTGTATGTGTGTGCTTTTGTTTTTGTGTTTGATTTTGTTTTTGTGTGTGTGTGTTTTTGATTTTGTGTGTGTGTGTTTGTTTTTGTGTGTGTTTTTGTTTTTGTGTGTGTGTATTTGTTTTTGCGTGTGTTTTTGTTTTTGTGTGTGATTGTGTGTTTTTGTGTGTGTTTTTGTTTTTGTGTGTGTGTTTGTGTGTGTTGTTTTGTTTTTGTGTGTGATTTTGTTTTTGTGTGTGTGTGTGTGTGTTTGTTTTTGTGTGTTTTTGTTTTTGTGTGTGTGTGTTTTTGTTTTTGTGTGTGTTTTTGTTTTTGTGTGTGTGTGTGTTTGTATTTGTGTGTGTGTGTTTTTGATTTTGTGTGTGTTTTTTTGTGTGTGATTTTGTTTTTGCGTTTTTGTGTGTGTTTTTGTTTTTGTGTGTGTTTTTGTGTGTGTGTGTGTTCGTTTTTGTATGTGTTTTTGTTTTTGTGTGTGTGTGTGTTTTTGTTTTTGTGCGTGTTTTTGTTTGTGTGTGTGTGTGTGTGTTTTTGTGTGCGTTTTTCTTTTTTGTGTGTGTGTTATTGTTTTTGTGTGTGTGGTTTTTTTTGTGTGTGTGTGTGTTTGTTTTTGTGTGTATTTTTGTATTTGTGCGTGTGTGTTTGTATGTGCGTGCTTTTGTTTTTGTGTGTGATTTTGTTTTTGTGTGTGTGTGTTTTTGTTTTTGTGTGTGTTTTTGATTTTGTGTGTGTGTGTGTTTTTGTTTTTGTGTGTGTTTTAGTTTTTGTGTGTGTGTATTTGTTTTTGTGTGTGTTTTTGTTTTTGTGTGTGTGTGTGTGTTTTTGTTTTTGTGTGTGTTTTTGTTTGTGTGTGTTTTTGTTTTTGTGTGTGTGTTTGTTTTTGTGTGTGTTTTTGTTTCTGTGTGTGTGTTGTTTTGTTTTTGTGTGTGATTTTGTTTTTGTGTGTGTTTGTGTGTTTTTTTTGTGTGTGTTTTTGTTTTGGTGTGTGCGTGTTTTTGTTTTTGTGTGTGTTTTTGTTATTGTGAGTGCGTGTTTTTGTTTTTGTGTGTGTTTTTGTTTTTGTGTGTGTGTGTTTTTGTTTTTGTGTGTGTTTTTGTTTTTGTGTGTGTGTGTGTTTTTGTTTTTGTGTGCATACTTGTTTTTGTGTGTGTTTGTGTGTGTTTTTGTATTTTTGTGTGTTTTTGTTTTTGTGTGTGTTTTTGTATTTTGGTGTGTTTTTGTTTTTGTGTGTGTGTTTGTGTGTGTGTGTGTTTGTTTTTGTATATGTTTTTGTTTGTGTGTGTGTGTTTGTTTTTGTGTGTGTTTTTGTCTTTGTGTGTGTGTGTTTGTTTTTGAGTTTGTTTTTGTTTTTGTGTATGGTTTTGTTTTTGTGAGTGTGTGTGTGCGTTTGTTTTTATGTGTGCTTTTGTTTAATGTGTGTTTTTGTTTGTGTGTGTGTTTGTTTTTGTGTGTGTTTTTGTTTTTGTGTGTGTGTATTTGTTTTTGTGTGTGTTTTTGTTTTTGTGTGTGTGTGTGTGTTTTTGTTTTTGTGTGTGTTTTTGTTTGTGTGTGTTTTTGTTTTTGTGTGTGTGTGTGTGTTTTTTTTGTGTGGGTTTTTGTTTTGGTGTGTGCGTGTTTTTGTTTTTGTGTGTGTTTTTGTTATTGTGAGTGCGTGTTTTTGTTTTTGTGTGTGTTTTTGTTTTTGTGTGTGTGTGTTTTTGTTTTTGTGTGTGTTTTTGTTTTTGTGTGTGTGTGTGTTTTTGTTTTTGTGTGCATACTTGTTTTTGTGTGTGTTTGTGTGTGTTTTTGTATTTTTGTGTGTTTTTGTTTTTGTGTGTGTTTTTGTATTTTGGTGTGTTTTTGTTTTTGTGTGTGTGTTTGTGTGTGTGTGTGTTTGTTTTTGTATATGTTTTTGTTTGTGTGTGTGTGTTTGTTTTTGTGTGTGTTTTTGTCTTTGTGTGTGTGTGTTTGTTTTTGAGTTTGTTTTTGTTTTTGTGTATGGTTTTGTTTTTGTGAGTGTGTGTGTGCGTTTGTTTTTATGTGTGCTTTTGTTTAATGTGTGTTTTTGTTTGTGTGTGTGTTTGTTTTTGTGTGTGTTTTTGTTATTGTGTGTGTGTGTTTTTGTTTTTGTGTGTGTTTTTGTTTTTGTGTGTGTGTGTTTTTGTTTTTGTGTGTGTTTTTGTTTTTGTGTGTGTGTGTGTGTGTGTTTTTGTTTTTGTTTGTGTTTTTGTTTTTGTGAGTGTGTTTTTGTTTGTGTGTGTGCTTGTTTTTGTGTGTGTTTTTGTTTTTGTGTGTGTTTTTCTTTTTGTGTGTGTGTGTTTTTCTTTTTGTGTGTTTTTTTGTTTGTGTGTGTGTGCTTGTTTTTGTGTGTGTGTGCGTGTGTGTGTTTTTTTTTTTTTTGTGTGTGTGTGTTTGTTTTTGTGTGTGTGTGTTTTTGTTTTTGTGTGTGTTTTTGTTTGTGTGTGTGTGTGTTTGTTTTTGTGTGTGTTTTTATTTGTGTGTGTGTGTGTTTGTTTTTGTGTGTGTTTTTGTTTGTGTGTTTGTGTGTTTGTTTTTGTGTGTGTTTTTGTTTGTCTGTGTGTGTGTTTTTGTTTTTGTGTGTGTTTCTGTTTTTGTATGTGTGTGTATTTGTTTTTGTGTTTTTTTTGTTTTTGTGTGTGTGTGTGGTTTTGTTTTCGTGTGTGTATTTGTTTGTGTGTGTGTGTGTGTATTTTTGTGTGTGTTTTTGTTTTGGTGTGTGCGTGTTTTTGTTTTTGTGTGTGTTTTTGTTATTGTGAGTGAGTGTTTTTGGTGTGTTTTTGTTTTTGTGTGTGTGTTTTTGTTTTTGTGTGCGTTTTGTTTTTGTGTGTGTGTGTTTTTGTTTTTGTGTGCATACTTGTTTTTGTGTGTGTTTGTGTGTGTTTTTGTATTTTTGTGTGTTTTTGTTTTTGTGTGTGTTTTTGTATTTTTGTGTGTTTTTGTTTTTGTGTGTGTGTTTGTTTTTGTGTGTGTTTTTGTCTTTGTGTGTGTGTGTTTGTTTTTGAGTTTGTTTTTGTTTTTGTGTATGGTTTTGTTTTTGTGAGTGTGTGTGTGCGTTTGTTTTTATGTGTGCTTTTGTTTAATGTGTGTTTTTGTTTGTGTGTGTGTGTTTGTTTTTGTGTGTGTTTTTGTTATTGTGTGTGTGTTTTTGTGTGTGTATTTGTTTTTGTGTGTGTGTGTTTTTGTTTTTGTGTGTGTTTTTGTTTTTGTGTGTGTGTGTGTGTGTGTGTTTTGTGTGTGTTTTTGTTTTGTGTGTGTGTGTTTTTGTTTTTGTGTGTGTGTGTTTTTGTTTTTGTGTGTGTTTTTGTTTTTGTGTGTGTGTCTGTTTTTTTTGTGTGTGTGTGTGTGTGTTTTTGTTTGTGTTTTTGTTTTTGTGTGTGTGTTTGTGTGTGTGTGTGTGATTGTTTTTGTGTGTGTTTTTGTTTTTGTTTGTGTGTGTTTTTGTTTGTATGTGTTTTTTTGTTTTTGTGTATGGTTTTGTTTTTGTGAGTGTGTGTGTGCGTTTGTTTTTATGTGTGTTTTTGTTTTTGTGTGTGTGTTTTTGTTTGTGTGTGTGCTTGTTTTTGTGTGTGTTTTTGTTTTTGTGTGTGTTTTTCTTTTAGTGTGTGTGTGTTTTTCTTTTTGTGTGTGTTTTTGTTTGTGTGTGTGTGCTTGTTTTTGTGTGTGTGTGCGTGTGTGTGTTTTTGTTTTTGTGTGTGTGTGTGTGTTTGTTTTTGTGTGTGTGTGTTTTTGTTTTTGTGTGTGTTTTTGTTTGTGTGTGTGTGTTTGTTTTTGTGTGTGTTTTTGTTTGTCTGTGTGTGTGTGTTTGTTTTTGTGTGTGTTTTCGATTTTGTGTGTGTGTGTTTGTGTGAGTGTGTTTTTGTTTTTGTGTGTGTTTTTGTTTGTGTGAGTGTGTGTGTTTACGTGTGTGTGTGTTTTTGCTTTTGTGTATGTTTTTGTTTTTGAGTGTGTGTGTTTTTGTTTTTGTGTGTGTTTTTGTAATTGTGTGTGTGTGTGTGTGTTCGTTATTGTGTGTGTTTTTGTTTTTGTGTGTGTTTTTTGTTTCTGTGTGTGTTTTTGTTTGTGTGTGTGTGTTATTGTTTTTGTGTGTGTTTTTCTTTTCGTGTGTGTGATTTTGTTTTTGTGTGTGATTTTGTTTTTGTGTGTGTGTGTGTTTTTGTTTCTGTGTGTGTTTTTGTTTTTGTGTGTGCGTGTTTTTGTTTTTGTGTGTGTTTTTGTTTTTGTGTGTGTGGTTTTTTTTTGTATGTGTTTTTGTGTTTGTGTGTGTTTTTGTTTTTGTGTCTGTGTGTTTGTATGTGCGTGCTTTTGTTTTTGTGTGTGATTTTGTTTTTGTGTGTGTGTGTTTTTGTTTTTGTGTGTGTTTTTGATTTTGTGTGTGTGTGTGTTTTTGTTTTTGTGTGTGTTTTTGATTTTGTTTGTGTGTATTTGTTTTTGTGTGTGTTTTTGTTTTTGTGTGTGTGTGTGTGTTTTTTTTGTGTGTGTTTTTGTTTTGGTGTGTGCGTGTTTTTGTTTTTGTGTGTGTTTTTGTTATTGTGAGTGCGTGTTTTTGTTTTTGTGTGTGTTTTTGTTTTTGTGTGTGTGTGTTTTTGTTTTTGTGTGTGTTTTTGTTTGTGTGTGTTTTTGTTTTTGTGTGTGTGTTTGTTTTTGTGTGTGTTTTTGTTTCTGTGTGTGTGTTGTTTTGTTTTTGTGTGTGATTTTGTTTTTGTGTGTGTGTGTGTGTTTTTTTTGTGTGTGTTTTTGTTTTGGTGTGTGCGTGTTTTTGTTTTTGTGTGTGTTTTTGTTATTGTGAGTGCGTGTTTTTGTTTTTGTGTGTGTTTTTGTTTTTGTGTGTGTGTGTTTTTGTTTTTGTGTGTGTTTTTGTTTTTGTGTGTGTGTGTGTTTTTGTTTTTGTGTGCATACTTGTTTTTGTGTGTGTTTGTGTGTGTTTTTGTATTTTTGTGTGTTTTTGTTTTTGTGTGTGTTTTTGTATTTTGGTGTGTTTTTGTTTTTGTGTGTGTGTTTGTGTGTGTGTGTGTTTGTTTTTGTATATGTTTTTGTTTGTGTGTGTGTGTTTGTTTTTGTGTGTGTTTTTGTCTTTGTGTGTGTGTGTTTGTTTTTGAGTTTGTTTTTGTTTTTGTGTATGGTTTTGTTTTTGTGAGTGTGTGTGTGCGTTTGTTTTTATGTGTGCTTTTGTTTAATGTGTGTTTTTGTTTGTGTGTGTGTTTGTTTTTGTGTGTGTTTTTGTTTTTGTGTGTGTGTATTTGTTTTTGTGTGTGTTTTTGTTTTTGTGTGTGTGTGTGTTTTTGTTTTTGTGTGTGTTTTTGTTTGTGTGTGTTTTTGTTTTTGTGTGTGTGTTTGTTTTTGTGTGAGTTTTTGTTTCTGTGTGTGTGTTCGTGTGTGTGTTGTTTTGTTTTTGTGTGTGATTTTGTTTTTGTGTGTGTGTGTGTTTTTTTTTTGTGTGTGTTTTTGTTTTGGTGTGTGCGTGTTTTTGTTTTTGTGTGTGTTTTTGTTATTGTGAGTGCGTGTTTTTGTTTTTGTGTGTGTGTGTTTTTGTTTTTGTGTGTGTTTTTGTTTTTGTGTGTGTGTGTGTTTTTGTTTTTGTGTGCATACTTGTTTTTGTGTGTGTTTGTGTGTGTTTTTGTATTTTTGTGTGTTTTTGTTTTTGTGTGTGTTTTTGTATTTTGGTGTGTTTTTGTTTTTGTGTGTGTGTTTGTGTGTGTGTTTGTTTGTTTTTGTATATGTTTTTGTTTGTGTGTGTGTGTTTGTTTTTGTGTGTGTTTTTGTCTTTGTGTGTGTGTGTTTGTTTTTGAGTTTGTTTTTGTTTTTGTGTATGGTTTTGTTTTTGTGAGTGTGTGTGTGCGTTTGTTTTTATGTGTGCTTTTGTTTAATGTGTGTTTTTGTTTGTGTGTGTGTTTGTTTTTGTGTGTGTTTTTGTTATTGTGTGTGTGTGTTTTTGTTTTTGTGTGTGTTTTTGTTTTTGTGTGTGTGTGTTTTTGTTTTTGTGTGTTTTTGTTTTTGTGTGTGTGTGTGTGTTTTTGTTTTTGTTTGTGTTTTTGTTTTTGTGAGTGTGTTTTTGTTTGTGTGTGTGCTTGTTTTTGTGTGTGTTTTTGTTTTTGTGTGTGTTTTTCTTTTTGTGTGTGTGTGTTTTTCTTTTTGTGTGTTTTTTTGTTTGTGTGTGTGTGCTTGTTTTTGTGTGTGTGTGCGTGTGTGTGTTTTTGTTTTTTTGTGTGTGTGTGTGTTTGTTTTTGTGTGTGTGTGTTTTTGTTTTTGTGTGTGTTTTTGTTTGTGTGTGTGTGTGTTTGTTTTTGTGTGTGTTTTTATTTGTGTGTGTGTGTGTTTGTTTTTGTGTGTGTTTTTGTTTGTGTGTTTGTGTGTTTGTTTTTGTGTGTGTTTTTGTTTGTGTGTGTGTTTTTGTTTTTGTGTGTGTTTCTGTTTTTGTATGTGTGTGTATTTGTTTTTGTGTTTTTTTTGTTTTTGTGTGTGTGTGTGGTTTTGTTTTCGTGTGTGTATTTGTTTGTGTGTGTGTGTGTGTATTTTTGTGTGTGTTTTTGTTTTGGTGTGTGCGTGTTTTTGTTTTTGTGTGTGTTTTTGTTATTGTGAGTGAGTGTTTTTGGTGTGTTTTTGTTTTTGTGTGTGTGTGTTTTTGTTTTTGTGTGCGTTTTGTTTTTGTGTGTGTGTGTTTTTGTTTTTGTGTGCATACTTGTTTTTGTGTGTGTTTGTGTGTGTTTTTGTATTTTTGTGTGTTTTTGTTTTTGTGTGTGTTTTTGTATTTTTGTGTGTTTTTGTTTTTGTGTGTGTGTTTGTTTTTGTGTGTGTTTTTGTCTTTGTGTGTGTGTGTTTGTTTTTGAGTTTGTTTTTGTTTTTGTGTATGGTTTTGTTTTTGTGAGTGTGTATGTGCGTTTGTTTTTATGTCTGCTTTTGTTTAATGTGTGTTTTTGTTTGTGTGTGTGTGTTTGTTTTTGTGTGTTTTTGTTATTGTGTGTGTGTTTTTGTGTGTGTATTTGTTTTTGTGTGTGTGTGTTTTTGTTTTTGTGTGTGTTTTTGTTTTTGTGTGTGTGTGTGTGTGTTTGTTTTGTGTGTGTTTTTGTTTTTGTGTGTGTGTGTTTTTGTTTTTGTGTGTGTGTTTTTGTTTTTGTGTGTGTTTTTGTGTGTGTGTGTGATTGTTTTTGTGTGTGTTTTTGTTTTTGTTTGTGTGTGTTTTTGTTTGTGTGTGTTTTTTTGTTTTTGTGTATGGTTTTGTTTTTGTGAGTGTGTGTGTGCGTTTGTTTTTATGTGTGTTTTTGTTTTTGTGTGTGTGTTTTTGTTTGTGTGTGTGCTTGTTTTTGTGTGTGTTTTTGTTTTTGTGTATGTTTTTCTTTTTGTGTGTGTGTGTTTTTCTTTTTGTGTGTGTTTTTGTTTGTGTGTGTGTGCTTGTTTTTGTGTGTGTGTGCGTGTGTGTGTTTTTGTTTTTGTGTGTGTGTGTGTTTGTTTTTGTGTGTGTGTGTTTTTGTTTTTGTGTGTGTTTTTGTTTGTGTGTGTGTGTTTGTTTTTGTGTGTGTTTTTGTTTGTGTGTGTGTGTGTTTGTTTTTGTGTGTGTTTTTTTTTGTGTGTTTGTTTTTGTGTGTGTTTTTGTTTGTCTGTGTGTGTGTGTTTGTTTTTGTGTGTGTTTTTGTTTTTGTGTGTGTGGTTTTTTTTTGTATGTGTTTTTGTGTTTGTGTGTGTTTTTGTTTTTGTGTCTGTGTGTTTGTATGTGCGTGCTTTTGTTTTTGTGTGTGATTTTGTTTGTGTGAGTGTGTGTGTTTACGTGTGTGTGTGTTTTTGCTTTTGTGTATGTTTTTGTTTTTGAGTGTGTGTGTTTTTGTTTTTGTGTGTGTTTTTGTAATTGTGTGTGTGTGTGTGTTCGTTATTGTGTGTGTTTTTGTTTTTGTGTGTGTTTTTTGTTTTTGTGTGTGTTTTTGTTTGTGTGTGTGTGTTATTGTTTTTGTGTGTGTTTTTCTTTTCGTGTGTGTGTTTTTGTTTTTGTGTGTGATGTTGTTTTTGTGTGTGTGTGTGTTTTTGTTTCTGTGTGTGTTTTTGTTTTTGTGTGTGCGTGTTTTTGTTTTTGTGTGTGTTTTTGTTTTTGTGTGTGTGGTTTTTTTTTGTATGTGTTTTTGTGTTTGTGTGTGTTTTTGTTTTTGTGTCTGTGTGTTTGTATGTGCGTGCTTTTGTTTTTGTGTGTGATTTTGTTTTTGTGTGTGTGTGTTTTTGTTTTTGTGTGTGTTTTTGATTTTGTGTGTGTGTGTGTTTTTGTTTTTGTGTGTGTTTTTGATTTTGTGTGTGTGTATTTGTTTTTGTGTGTGTTTTTGTTTTTGTGTGTGTGTGTGTGTTTTTGTTTTTGTGTGTGTTTTTGTTTGTGTGTGTTTTTGTTTTTGTGTGTGTGTTTGTTTTTGTGTGTGATTTTGTTTCTGTGTGCGTGTTCGTGTGTGTGTTGTTTTGTTTTTGTGTGTGATTTTATTTTTGTGTGTGTGTGTGTGTTTTTTTTGTGTGTGTTTTTGTTTTGGTGTGTGCGTGTTTTTGTTTTTGTGTGTGTTTTTGTTTTTGTGTGTGTTTTTGTTTTTGTGTGTGTGTGTTTTTGTTTTTGTGTGTGTTTTTGTTTTTGTGTGCATACTTGTTTTTGTGTGTGTTTGTGTGTGTTTTTGTATTTTTGTGTGTTTTTGTTTTTGTGTGTGTTTTTGTATTTTTGTGTGTTTTTGTTTTTGTGTGTGTGTTTGTGTGTGTGTGTCTTTGTTTTTGTGTGTGTTTTTGTCTTTGTGTGTGTGTGTTTGTTTTTGAGTTTGTTTTTGTTTTTGTGTATGGTTTTGTTTTTGTGAGTGTGTGTGTGCGTTTGTTTTTATGTGTGCTTTTGTTTAATGTGTGTTTTTGTTTGTGTGCGTGTGTTTGTTTTTGTGTGTGTTTTTGTTATTGTGTGTGTGTGTTTTTGTGTGTGTATTTGTTTTTGTGTGTGTGTGTTTTTGTTTTTGTGTGTGTTTTTGTTTTTGTGTGTATGTGTGTGTGTTTGTTTTTGTGTGTGTTTTTGTTTTTGTGTGTGTGTGTTTTTGTTTTTGTGTGTGTGTGTTTTTGTTTTTGTGTGTGTTTTTGTTTTTGTGTGTGTGTGTTTTTGTTTTTGTGTGTGTTTTTGTTTTTGTGTGTGTTTTTGTTTTTGTGAGTGTGTTTTTGTTTGTGTGTGTGCTTGTTTTTGTGTGTGTTTTTCTTTTTGTGTGTGTGTGTTTTTCTTTTTGTGTGTGTTTTTGTTTGTGTGTGTGTGCTTGTTTTTGTGTGTGTGTGCGTGTGTGTGTTTTTGTTTTTGTGTGTGTGTTTGTTTTTGTGTGTGTTTTTATTCGTGTGTGTGTGTGTTTGTTTTTGTGTGTGTTTTTGTTTGTGTGTTTGTGTGTTTGTTTTTGTGTGTGTTTTTGTTTGTCTGTGTGTGTGTGTTTGTTTTTGTGTATGTTTTTGATTTTGTGTGTGTGTTTGTGTGTGTGTGCTTTTGTTTTTGTGTGTGATTTTGTTTCTGTGTGTGTGTTTTTGTTTTTGTGTGTGTTTCTGTTTTTGTATGTGTGTGTATTTGTTTTTGTGTTTTTTTTGTTTTTGTGTGTGTGTGTGGTTTTGTTTTCGTGTGTGTATTTGTTTGTGTGTGTGTGTGTGTGTATTTTTGTGTGTGTTTTTGTTTTGGTGTGTGCGTGTTTTTGTTTTTGTGTGTGTTTTTGTTATTGTGAGTGTGTGTTTTTGTTTTGTTTTTGTGTGTGTGTGTTTTTGTTTTTGTGTGCGTTTTGTTTTTGTGTGTGTGTTTTTGTTTTTGTGTGCATACTTGTTTTTGTGTGTGTTTGTGTGTGTTTTTGTATTTTTGTGTGTTTTTGTTTTTGTGTGTGTTTTTGTTTTTGTGTGTGTTTTTGTATTTTTGTGTGTTTTTGTTTTTGTGTGTGTGTTTGTGTGTGTGTGTGTTTGTTTTTGTCTTTGTCTTTGTTTGTGTGTGTGTGTTTGTTTTTGTGTGTGTTTTTGTCTTTGTGTGTGTGTGTTTGTTTTTGCGTTTGTTTTTGTTTTTGTGTATGGTTTTGTTTTTGTGAGTGTGTGTGTGCGTTTGTTTTTATGTGTGCTTTTGTTTGATGTGTGTTTTTGTTAGTGTGTGTGTGTGTTTGTTTTTATGTGTGTTTTTGTTATTGTGTGTGTGTTTTTGTGTGTGTATTTGTTTTTGTGTGTGTGTGTTTTTGTTTTTGTGTGTGTTTTTGTATTTTTGTGTGTTTTTGTTTTTGTGTGTGTGTTTGTGTGTGTGTGTGTTTGTTTTTGTCTTTGTCTTTGTTTGTGTGTGTGTGTTTGTTTTTGTGTGTGTTTTTGTCTTTGTGTGTGTGTGTTTGTTTTTGAGTTTGTTTTTGTTTTTGTGTATGGTTTTGTTTTTGTGAGTGTGTGTGTGCGTTTGTTTTTATGTGTGCTTTTGTTTAATGTGTGTTTTTGTTTGTGTGTGTGTGTTTGTTTTTGTGTGTGTTTTTGTTATTGTGTGTGTGTTTTTGTGTGTGTATTTGTTTTTGTGTGTGTGTGTTTTTGTTTTTGTGTGTGTTTTTGTTTTTGTGTGTGTGTGTGTGTGTTTGTTTTGTGTGTGTTTTTGTTTTTGTGTGTGTGTGTTTTTGTTTTTGTGTGTGTGTGTTTTTGTTTTTGTGTGTGTTTTTGTTTTTGTGTGTGTGTCTGTTTGTTTTTGTGTGTGTGTGTGTTTTTGTTTTTGTTTGTGTTTTTGTTTTTGTGTGTGTGTTTGTGTGTGTGCTTGTTTTTGTGTGTGTTTTTGTTTTTGTGTGTGTTTTTCTTTTTGTGTGTGTGTGTTTTTCTTTTTGTGTGTGTTTTTGTTTGTGTGTGTGTGCTTGTTTTTGTGTGTGTGTGCGTGTGTGTGTTTTTGTTTTTGTTTTTGTGTGTGTGTGTGCATTTTGGTTTTTGTGTGTGATTTTGATTTTGTGTGTGTGTGTTTTTTTTGTTTTTGTCTGTGTTTTTGTCTCTGTGTGTGTGTTTGTGTGTGTGTGTTTTGTTTTTGTGTATGTTTTTGTATTTGAGTGTGTGTGTTTTTGTTTTTGTGTGTGTATTTGTTTTTGTGTGAGTGTTTTTTTTTGTTTTTGTGTGTGTTTTTGTTTTTGTGTGTGTTTTTGTTTTTGTGTGTGAGTGTGTTTTTGTTTTTGTGTGCTCTTTTATTTTTTTGTGTGTGTGTGTTTTTGTTTTTGTGTGTGTTTTTGTTTTTGTGTGCGTGGATGTGTTTTTGTGTGTGTGTGTTTGTTTTTGTGTGTGTATGTGTGTTTTAGTTTTTGTGTGTTTTTTTGTTTTTGTGTGTGTGTTTGTTTTTGTTTTTGTGTGTGTGTGTGTGTTTGTTTTTGTGTGTTTTTGTTTTTGTGTGTGTGTGTTTTTGTTTTTGTGTGTGTTTTTGTGTGTGTGTGTGTGTTTGATTTTGTGTGAGTGTTTTTGTTTTTGTGTGCGTTTTTTTTGTGTGTGTTTTTGTTTTTGTGTGTGTGTGTTTTTGTATTTGTGTGTGTCTGTGTGTGTTTTTGTGTGTGTTTTAGTTTTTCTGTGTGTGTGTTTGTTTTTGTGTGTGTTTGTTTTTGTGTGTGTGTGTGTTTGTTCTTGTCTGTGTTTTTGTTTTTGTGCATGTGTGTGTGTTTGTTTTTGTGTGTGTTTTTGTCTTTGTGTGTGTGTGTGTTTGTTTTTGTGTGTGATTTTGTTTTTGTGGGTGTGTATGTGTGTTTGTTTTGTGTGTGTTTTTGATTTTGTGTGTGTGTTTTTTTGTTTGTGTGTGTATTTTTGTTTTTGTGTGCGTGTATTTTTGTTTTGTGTGTTTTTGTGTTTGTGTGTGTGTGTGTGTGTTTTTGTTTTTTGTGTGTGTGTGTTTTTGCTTTTGTGTGTGTTTTTATTTGTATGTGTGTGTTTGTGTGTGTGTGTTTTTGTTTTTATGTGTGTGTGTGTTTTTTTGTTTTTGTGTGTATGTGTGTTTGTTTTTGTGTGTGTGTGTGTTTTTGTTTTTGTGTGTGATTTTGTTTTTGTGTGTGTGCTTGATTTTGTGTGTGTTTTTGTTTTTTGTGTGTTTTTGTTTTTGTGTGTGTGTTTGTGAGTGTGTGTTTGTTTTTGTGTGTGTTTTTGTCTTTGTGTGTGTGTGTTTGTTTTTGAGTTTGTTTTTGTGTATGGTTTTGTTTTTGTGAGTGTGTGTGTGTGCGTTTGTTTTTATGTGTGCTTTTGTTTAATGTGTGTTTTTGTTTGTGTGTGTGTTTGTTTTTGTGTGTGTTTTTGTTATTGTGTGTGTGTTTTTGTGTGTGTATTTGTTTTTGTGTGTGTGTTTTTGTTTTTGTGCGTGTTTTTGTTTTTGTGTATGGTTTTGTTTCTCGTAAGTCATTGTGCGCTACAGGTCCACTCCCCCATCTGATCCATAAACCCCCTAAGTACATTGGCCGCCGCCGGCCTCTTTCCAGTCCTTGATTTGGAGCGGTCCAGTGCTGGATCCAACACTGTATTGAAGTCCCCTCCCATTATTAGGCCTCCTATCTCCAGGTCCGGAATGCGCCCCAACATACGCTTCATGAATCCGGCATCATCCCAGTTCGGGGCGTATACGTTTACCAACACCACCCACGTCCCTTGCAGCCTACCGCTCACCATTACATATCGCCCTCCATTGTCCGCTACGATAGTCTTGGCCTCAAATGACACCCGCTTTCCCACCAATATTGCCACCCCTCTATTCTTCGCGTCCAGTCCAGACCTCTGTGGACCACCTTAAATTGTATCAGGCTGAGCCTGGCACACGAGGAGGAGGAATTAACCCTACCTAGGGCATCAGCCCACAGACCTTCCTCTATCTCCTCCCCCAGCTCCTCCTCCCATTTACCCTTCAACTCTTCTACCAGCGCTTCCCCCTCTTCTTTCAACTCCTGGTGTATTTCCGACACCTTGCCCTCCCCGACCCATACACCCGAGATCACCCTATCTTGAACTTCTTGTGCCGGGAGCAACGGGAATTCCCTCACCTGTCGCCTCACAAAAGCCCTCACCTGCATATATCTAAAGGCATTTCCCGGGGGTAACTCGAATTTCTCCTCCAGTGCCCCTAGGCTCCCAAACGTCCCGTCGATGAACAGGTCCCCCATTCTTCCAATCCCCGCCCGATGCCAGCTCTGGAACCCCCCGTCCATCTTCCCCGGGACAAACCGGTGGTTACCCCTGATCGGGGACCACACCGATGCTCCCATTGCACCCCGGTGCCGTCTCCACTGGCCCCAGATCCTTAGCGTTGCCGCCACCACCGGGCTCGTGGTATACTTTGTCGGCGAGAGCGGCAGCGGTGCCGTCACCAACACCCCCAGGCTCGTTCCTTTACAGGACACTATCTCCATCCTCTTCCATGCCGCCCCCTCCCCCTCCATAACCCACTTGCGGATCATCGCCACATTTGCTGCCCAGTAGTAGCTCCCCAGGTTTGGCAGCGCCAACCCTCCTCGGTCCCTACTGCGTTCCAGGAACCCTCTCCTTACTCTCGGGGTCTTATTCGCCCACACAAACCCCATAATACTCCTGCCTACTCTCTTAAAAAAGGCCTTAGTGATCACGATGGGAAGGCACTGAAACACAAACAGAAACCTTGGAAGGACCACCATTTTGACCGACTGCACTCTACCCACCAGCGAGAGCGGTAACATGTCCCATCTTTTGAAATCCTCCTCCATTTGCTCCACCAACCTCGTCAGATTCAGTTTATGTAGGGTCCCCCAACTCCTGGCTATCTGGATCCCCAGATACCGAAAGCTCCCCTCCGCCCTCCTCAGCGGTAGGTCCCCTATCCCTCTTTCTTGGTCCCCTGCCTGTAATACAAAGAGCTCACTCTTCCCTACATTGAGCTTATAGCCCAAAAAGTCCCCAAACTCCCTTAGAGTCTCTGCATGACCTCCACCATCCCCTCCATTGGATCCGCCACGTACAGCAACAGGTCATCCGCATATAGCGACACCCGATGCTCTTCTCCCCCTCAGACCACCCCCCCTCCATTTATTAGACTCCCTCAATGACATGGCCAATGGTTTGATCGCCAATGCGAACAACAGGGGGGACAGGGGGCACCCCTGCCTCGTCCCTCGGTACAGTCGAAAGTACTCCGACCTTCGCCGGTCCGTCATTACACTCGCCATCGGGGCTCTGTAAAGGAGCTTAACCCAATTGATAAACCCTACCCCGAACCCAAACCTACGCAGCACCTCCCAGAGGTACTCCCACTCTACTCGGTCATAGGCCTTCTCCGCGTCCATAGCTGCCACTATCTCCGCCTCTCCCTCCTCCGATGGCATCATTATCACATTTAAGAGCCGCCGCACATTGGTGTTTAGTTGCCTGCCCTTTACAAATCCCGTCTGGTCCTCGTGGATTACCCCCGGAACACAGTCCTCGATCCTCGTGGCCAGCACTTTTGCCAGCAACTTTGCATCCACATTGAGGAGCGAGGTCTGCCTGTACGATCCACATTGCAGTGGGTCCTTGTCCCGCTTTAGGATCAAAGAAATTGTCGCTTCCGACATTGTCGGGGGCAGGGTCCCCTCCTCTCTTGCCTCATTAAAGGTCCTCACCAGTAGCGGGACCAACAGGTCTGTAGAACTCCACCGGGAATCCGTCCGGTCCCGGGGCCTTCCCCGCCTGCATGCTCCCCAAACCCTTGCTCAGCTCCTCCAACCCAATTGGTGCCCCCAAACCAGCCACCTCTTGCTCCTCCACCCTTGGGAATCTCAGCTGATCTAGGAATCGTCTCATCCCCTCTTGCCCCGCTGGGGGCTGGGATCTGTACAGCTCTTCATAAAAGGCCTTGAATACCTCGTTTATTTTCGTCGCACTCCGAACCGTGGCTCCCCTTCCATCTTTGACTCCCCCTATTTCCCTCGCTGCCATCCTCTTACGGAGCTGGTGTGCCAGCATCCGACTAGCCTTTTCCCCATACTCGTAGGTCGCCCCCTGCGCTTTCCTCCACTGTGCCTCCGCCTTCCCTGTGGTCAACAGGTCAAACTCCGTCTGGAGCCGTCGTCTTTCCCCAAGTAATCTTTCCTCCGGGGCCTCTGCGTATCTCCTGTCTACTCTCAAAATCTCCCCCACTAACCTCTCCCTTTCCATACCCTCTGTCTTCTCCCTATGAGCCCTAATGGAAATTAGCTCTCCCCTGATCACCGCCTTCAACGCCTCCCATACCACCCCCACCCGCACCTCCCCATTGTCGTTGGCCTCCAAGTACCTTTCGATACACCCCTTCACCTTCCCACACATCACCTCGTCCGCCAGCAGTCCCACATCCAGCCGCCACAACGGGCGTTGGTCCCTCTCCTCTCCCAGCTCCAGTTCCATCCAGTGCGGGGCATGGTCCGAAACGGCTATAGCCGAATACTCCGTCCCTTCCACCCTCGGGTTGAGCGCCCTACCCAGAACAAAGAAATCTATCCGGGAGTAGGCTTTGTGTACATGGGAGAGGAAAGAAAATTCCCTGGCCTGCGGCCTTGCAAACCGCCATGGGTCCTGTGGTGGTATGTATTAGGGGTCATGTGGGACTGTGAAGCCGAGATGCTATTGGCTGACAGATCCCGGGTCCTGGTTGGCTGCCGACTCCTGGCTCCGCCCTGAAGGCGGAGTATAAGAACCCGAGCTTCTCCCCGCAGCTTCATTCTGTTGCTGAGCTGCTGGGGACAAGCATCGTTTAATAAAGCCTGGATCGACTTCATCACTTCTCGTCTCTCGTAAGTCATTGTGCGCTACAGGTCCACTCCCCCATCTGATCCATAAACCCCCTAAGTACATTGGCCGCCGCCGGCCTCTTTCCAGTCCTTGATTTGGAGCGGTCCAGTGCTGGATCCAACACTGTATTGAAGTCCCCTCCCATTATCAGGCCTCCTATCTCCAGGTCCGGAATGCGCCCCAACATGCGCTTCATGAATCCGGCATCATCCCAGTTCGGGGCGTATACGTTTACCAACACCACCCACGTCCCTTGCAGCCTACCGCTCACCATTACATATCGCCCTCCATTGTCCGCTACGATAGTCTTGGCCTCAAATGACACCCGCTTTCCCACCAATATTGCCACCCCTCTATTCTTCGCGTCCAGTCCAGAGTGGAATACCTGTCCTACCCATCCCTTTCTTAGCCTGACCTGGTCCGCCACCTTCAGGTGTGTCTCTTGGAGCATGGCCACGTCCGCCTTCAGTCCCTTTAAGTGCGCAAACACTCGAGCCCTCTTCACCGGCCCATTCAGGCCCCTCACATTCCACGTTATCAGCCGGATTGGAGGGACTCTCACCCCCACCCCCCCCACGCCCCGCCGACTAGGCATCTCCTTTTCTGGGCCAGTCCCGTGTCCACGCCTCCCTCACCCTCCAGTCCCCCAGAGGGGGGATCCCCGTCCCGACCACCTCTTCTGTGTCCCATTCCCTTTCGGCCAGTACAGCAGCAACCCTTTCCCCCCCCCTTCCCCCCCTCCCCTCTCCCCCGCTAGACCCCGGTCTAGCTTTTTTGCTCCCCCCATGTCACTCCCGTAAGTCAGCTGACACCTGCTGACCCCGGCTTCCCCCGCCGTCCCATTGACCTCCCCGCGTGGGAGTCTACCAATCCATATGCATTCCTTCGTTCCCCTTCCCGCCTTTCTTCCCGCGCGCGGGAAAACACTGCGCGCTTTCCAAAGCCCGCTCCGTTTTTGTTTTTGTGTGTGTTTTTGTTTTTGTGTGTGTGTGTTTTTGTTTTTGTGTGTGTCTGTGTGTGTTTTTGTGTGTGTTATAGTTTTTCTGTGTGTGTGTGTGTGTGTTTGGTTCTGTGTGTGTTATTGTTTTTGTGTGTGTTTTTGTTTTTGTGTGCGTGTGTGTTTTTGTTTTTGTGTGTGTGTGTGTTTTTGCTTTTGTGTGTGTGGGTGTATTTGTTTTTGTGTGTGTTTTTGTTTTTGTGTGTGTGTGCGTTTTTATTTTAGTTTTTTGTGTGTGTGTGTTTTTGCTTTTGTGTATGTTTTTGTTTTTGTGTGTGTTTTTGTTTTTGTGTGTGTGTGTGTGTGTTTGGTTCTGTGTGTGTTATTGTTTTTGTGTGTGTTTTTGTTTTTGTGTGCGTGTGTGTTTTTGTTTTTGTGTGTGTGTGTGTTTTTGCTTTTGTGTGTGTGGGTGTATTTGTTTTTGTGTGTGTATGTGTGTTTTTGTTTTTGTATGTGTTTTTGTTTTTGTGTGTGTGTGTTTTTGTTTTTGTGTGTGTCTGTGTGTGTTTTTGTGTGTGTTATAGTTTTTCTGTGTGTGTGTGTGTGTTTGGTTCTGTGTGTGTTATTGTTTTTGTGTGTGTTTTTGTTTTTGTGTGCGTGTGTGTTTTTGTTTTTGTGTGTGTGTGTGTTTTTGCTTTTGTGTGTGTGGGTGTATTTGTTTTTGTGTGTGTTTTTGTTTTTGTGTGTGTGTGCGTTTTTGTTTTAGTTTTTTGTGTGTGTGTGTTTTTGCTTTTGTGTGTGTTTTTGTTTGTGTGTGTGTGTTTGTGTGTGTGTGTTTTTGTTTTTGTGTGTGTTTTTGTTTCAGTGTGTGTGTGTGTTTTTGTTTTTGTGTGTGTTTTTGTTTTTGTGGGTGTGTGTGTGTGTTTTTGCTTTTGTGTGTGTTTTTGTTTGTGTGTGTGTGCGCGTGTGTGTTTTTGTTTTTGTGTGTGTTTTTATTTTTGTGTGTGTGTGTGTTTTTGTTTGTGTGTGTGTTTCTGGTTTTGTGTGTGTTTTTGTTTGTTTTTGTTTTTGTGTGTGTTTTTGTTTGTGTGTGTGTGTGTGTGTGTTTTTGTTTTTGTGTGTGTTTTTGTTGTTGTGTGTGTGTTTGTTTTTGTGTGGGTGAATGTGTTTTTGTGTGTGTGTTTGTTTTTGTGTGTGTGTGCTTTTATTTTTGTGTGTGTTTTTTGTTTTTGTGTGTGTGTGTGTGTTTGCTTTTGTGTGTTTTTGTTTTTGTGTGTGTGTGTTTTTGTTTTTGTGTGTGTTTTTTTGTGTGTGTGTGTGTTTGTTTTTGTGTGTGTTTTTGATTTTGTGTGTGTTTTTTTTGTGTGTGTGTGTTTGTTTTTGTGTGTGATTTTGTTTATGTGTGTGTGTGTGTTTTTGTTTTTGCTTTTGTGTGTGTTTTTGTTTGTGTGTGTGCGTGTGTGTGTGTTTTTGTTTTTGTCTGTGTTTTTATTTTTGTGTGTGTGTGTGTGTTTTTGTTTTTGTGTGTGTGTTTGTTTTTGTGTGTGTTTTTGTTTCTGTGTGTGTGTTCGTGTGTGTGTTGTTTTGTTTTTGTGTGTGTTTTTGTTTTGGTGTGTGCGTGTTTTTGTTTTTGTGTGTGTTTTTGTTAATGTGAGTGTGTGTTTTTGTTTTTGTGTGTGTTTTTGTTTTTGTGTGTGTGTTTTTGTTTTTGTGAGTGTGTGTGTGCGTTTGTTTTTATGTGTGTTTTTGTTTTTGTGTGTGTGTTTTTGTGTGTGTGTGTGTTTTTGTTTGTGTGTGTGTGCTTGTTTTTGTGTGTGTGTGCGTGTGTGTGTTTTTGTTTTTGTTTTTGTGTGTGTGTGTTTGTTTTTGTGTGTGTGTGTTTTTGTTTTTGTGTGTGTTTTTGTTTGTGTGTGTGTGTGTTTGTTTTTGTGTGTGTTTTTGATTTTGTGTTTGTTTTTGTGTGTGTGTGTTTTTGTTTTTGTGTTTGTTTTTGTGTGTGTGTGTGTTTGTGTGTGTGCTTTTGTTTTTGTGTGTGATTTTGTTTCTGTGTGTGTGTTTTTGTTTTTGTGTGTGTTTCTGTTTTTGTATGTGTGTGTATTTGTTTTTGTGTTTTTTTTTGTTTTTGTGTCTGTGTGTGTTTTTGTTTTCGTGTGTGTATTTGTTTGTGTGTGTGAGTGTGTTTTTGTTTTTGTGTATTTTTTTGTTTTTGTGTGTGTGTGTGTGTGTTTGTTTTTGTGTGTGTGTGTTTATTCTTGTGGGTGTTTTTGTTTTTGTGTGTGTTTTTGTTTCTGTGTGTGTGTGTGTGTGTTTTTGTTTTTGTGTGCGTTTTTGTTTTTCTGTGTGTGTTTTTGTTTTTGTGTGTGAGTGTGTTTTTGTTTTTGTGTATGTTTTTGTTTGTGTGAGTGTGTGTGTTTACGTGTGTGTGTGTTTTTGCTTTTGTGTATGTTTTTGTTTTTGCGTGTGTGTGTGTTCGTTATTGTGTGTGTTTTTGTTTTTGTGTGTGTTTTTTTGTTTTTGTGTATGTTTTTGTTTGTGTATGTGTGTGATTTTGTTTTTGTGTGTGTGTGTGTTTTTGTTTATGTGTGTGTTTCTGGTTTTGTGTGTGTTTTTGATTGTTTTTGTTTTTGTGTGTGTTTTTGTTTGTGTGTGTGTGTGTGTTTTTGTTTTTGTGTGTTTTTGTTTTTTTGTGTTTTTCTGTTTTTGTGTGTTTTTGTTTTTGTGTGTTTTTGTTTTTTGTGTGTGTTTATGTTTTTGTGTGTGTGTTTGTTTTTGTGTGGGTGAATGTGTTTTTGTGTGTGTGTGTTTTTATTTTTGTGTGTGTTTTTGTTTTTGTGTGTGTTTTTGTTGTTGTGTGTGTGTTTGTTTTTGTGTGGGTGAATGTGTTTTTGTGTGTGTGTGTGTGTTTGTTTTTGTGTGTGTGTGTTTTTATTTTTGTGTGTGTTTTTGTTTTTGTGTGTGTGAGTGTGTTTTTGTTTTTGTGTGTGTTTTTGATTTTGTGTGTGTGTGTGTTTTTGTTTGTGTGTGTGTGTGTGTGTTTTTGTTTTTGTGTGTGTGTTTGTTTTTGTGTGTGTTTTTGTTTTTGTGTGTGTGTTGTTTTGTTTTTGTGTGTGATTTTGTTTTTGTGTGTGTGTGTGTTTTTTTTGTGTGTGTGTGTTTTTGTTTTTGTGTGCATTTTTGTTTTTGTGTGTGTTTGTGTGTGTTTTTGTATTTTTGTGTGTTTTTGTTTTTGTGTGTGTTTTTGTATTTTTGTGTGTTTTTGTTTTTGTGTGTGTGTTTGTGTGTGTGTGTTTGTTTTTGTGAGTGTGTGTGTGCGTTTATTTTTATGTGTGTGTGTGTGTTTGTTTTTGTGTGTGTGTGTTTTTGTTTTTGTGTGTGTTTTTGTTTTTGTGTGTGTGTGTGTTTGTATTTGTGTGTGTGTTTTTGATTTTGTGTGTGTTTTTTTTGTGTGTGATTTTGTTTTTGCGTGTGTGTGTGTGTTTTTGTTTTTGTGTGTTTTTGTTTCTGCGTGTGTGTATGTGTTTTTGTTTTTTTGTGTGTTTTTGTGTGTGTGTGTGTTCGTTTTTGTGTGTGTTTTTGTTTTTGTGTGTGTGTGTGTTTTTGTTTGTGTGCGTGTGTGTGTGTTTTGTGTGCGTTTTTCTTTTTGTGTGTGTGTGTTATTGTTTTTGTGTGTGTGGTTTTTTTGTGTGTGTGTGTGTTCGTTTTTGTGTGTAGTTTTGTATTTGTGCGTGTGTGTTTGTTTTTGTATGTGTTTTTGTGTGTTTTTGTTTTTGTGTCTGTGTGTTTGTATGTGTGTGCTTTTGTTTTTGTGTGTGAGTGTGTTTTTGTTTTTGTGTGTGTTTTTGTTTGTGTGAGTGTGTGTGTTTACGTGTGTGTGTGTTTTTGCTTTTGTGTATGTTTTTGTTTTTGAGTGTGTGTGTGTTCGTTATTGTGTGTGTTTTTGTTTTTGTGTGTGTTTTTCTTTTCGTGTGTGTGTTTTTGTTTTTGTGTGTGTGTGTGTTTGTTTTTGTGTGCGATTTTGTTTTTGTGTGTGTGTGTGTTTTTGTTTATGTGTGTGTTTCTGGTTTTGTGTGTGTTTTTGTTTGTTTTTGTGTGTGTTTTTGTTTGTGTGTGTGTGTGTGTTTTTGTTTTTGTGTGTGTTTTTGTTTTTGTGTGTGTTTTTGTTGTTGTGTGTGTGTTTGTTTTTGTGTGGGTGAATGTGTTTTTGTGTGTGTGTGTGTGTTTGTTTTTGTGTGTGTGTGTTTTTATTTTTGTGTGTGTTTTTGTTTTTGTGTGTGTGAGTGTGTTTGCTTTTGTGTGTTTTTGTTTTTGTGTGTGTGTGTTTTTGTTTTTGTGTGTGTTTTTTTGTGTGTGTGTGTGTTTGTTTTTGTGTGTGTTTTTGATTTTGTGTGTGTTTTTTTGTGTGTGTGTGTTTGTTTTTGTGTGTGATTTTGTTTATGTGTGTGTGTGTTTTTGTTTTTGCTTTTGTGTGTGTTTTTGTTTGTGTGTGTGCGTGTGTGTGTGTTTTTGATTTTGTGTGTGTGTGTGTTATTGTTTTTGTGTGTGTGTGTGTTTGTTTTTGTTTTTTTGTGTGTTTTTGTGTGTGTGTGTGTTCGTTTTTGTGTGTGTTTTTGTCTTTGTGTGTGTGTTTTTTTGTTTTTGAGCGTGTTTTTGTTTGTGTGTGTGTGTGTGTGTTTTTGTGTACGTTTTTCTTTTTGTGTGTGTGTGTTATTGTTTTTGTGTGTGTGTTTGTTTGTTTTTTGTGTGTGTGTATTTGTTTTTGTGTGTGTTTTTGATTTTGTGTGTGTGTGTGTTTTTGTTTTTGTGTGTGTGTGTGTGTTTTTGTTATTGTGTGTGTTTTTGTTTGTGTGTGTGTTTTTGTTTTTGTGTGTGTGTTTGTTTTTGTGTGTGTTTTTGTTTTTGTGTGTGTGTTGTTTTGTTTTTGTGTGTGATTTTGTTTTTGTGTGTGTGTGTGTTTTTGTTTTTGTGTGTGTGTGTGTTTTTGTTTTTGTGTGCATTTTTGTTTTTGTGTGTGTTTGTGTGTGTTTTTATATTTTTGTGTGTTTTTGTTTTTGTGTGTGTTTTTGTATTTTTGTGTGTTTTTGTTTGTGTGTGTGTGTTTGTGTGTGTGTGTATTTGTTTTTGTGAGTGTGTGTGCGCGTTTATTTTTATGTGTGTGTGTGTGTTTGTTTTTGTGTGTTTTTGTGTGTGTGTGTTTTTGTTTTTGTGTGTGTTTTTGTTTTTGTGTGTGTGTGTTTGTATTTGTGTGTGTGTTTTTGTTTCTGCGTGTGTGTATATGTTTTTGTTTTTTGTATGTTTTTGTGTGTGTGTGTGTTTTTGTTTTTGTATGTGTTTTTGTGTTTGTGTGTGTTTTTGTTTTTGTGTGTGTTTTTGATTTTGTGTGTGTGTGTTTGTGTGTGTGTGCTTTTGTTTTTGTGTGTGATTTTGTTTCTGTGTGTGTGTTTTTGTTTTTGTGTGTGTTTCTGTTTTTGTATGTGTGTGTATTTGTTTTTGTGTTTTTTTTTGTTTTTGTGTGTGTGTGTGTTTTTGTTTTCGTGTGTGTATTTGTTTGTATGTGTGTGTGTTTTTGTTTGTGTGTGTGTGTATTTTTGTTTTTGTGTGTGTGTGTGATTGTTTTTGTTTTTTTGTGTGTTTTTGTGTGTGTGTGTGTTCGTTTTTGTGTGTGTTTTTGTCTTTGTGTGTGTGTTTTTTTGTTTTTGAGCGTGTTTTTGTTTGTGTGTGTGTGTGTGTGTTTTTGTGTACGTTTTTCTTTTTGTGTGTGTGTGTTATTGTTTTTGTGTGTGTGTTTGTTTTTTTTGTGTGTGTGTGTTTTTGTTTTTGTGTGTGTTTTTGATTTTGTGTGTGTGTGTGTTTTTGTTTTTGTGTGTGTGTGTGTGTGTTTGTTATTGTGTGTGTTTTTGTTTGTGTGTGTGTTTTTGTTTTTGTGTGTGTGTTTGTTTTTGTGTGTGTTTTTGTTTTTGTGTGTGTGTTGTTTTGTTTTTGTGTGTGATTTTGTTTTTATGTGTGTGTGTGTTTTTGTTTTTGTGTGTGTGTGTGTTTTTGTTTTTGTGTGCATTTTTGTTTTTGTGTGTGTTTGTGTGTGTTTTTGTATTTTTGTGTGTTTTTGTTTTTGTGTGTGTTTTTGTATTTTTGTGTGTTTTTGTTTTTGTGTGTGTGTTTGTGTGTGTGTGTGTTTGTTTTTGTGAGTGTGTGTGTGCGTTTATTTTTATGTGTGTGTGTGTGTTTGTTTTTGTGTGTTTTTGTGTGTGTGTGTTTTTGTTTTTGTGTGTGTTTTTGTTTTTGTGTGTGTGTGTGTTTGTATTTATGTGTGTGTTTTTGATTTTGTGTGTGTTTTTTTTGTGTGTGATTTTGTTTTTGCGTGTGTGTGTGTTTTTGTTTTGTGTGTTTTTGTTTCTGCGTGTGTGTATATGTTTTTGTTTTTTTGTGTGTTTGTGTGTGTGTGTGTGTTTTTGTTTTTGTATGTGTTTTTGTGTTTGTGTGTGTTTTTGTTTTTGTGTCTGTGTGTTTGTATGTGTGTGCTTTTGTTTTTGTGTGTGATTTTGTTTTCGTGTGTGTGTGTTTTTGTTTTTGTGTGTGTTTTTGATTTTGTGTGTGTGTGTGTTTTTGTTTTTGTGTGTGTTTTTGTTTTTGTGTGTGTGTATTTGTTTTTATTTGTGTGTGTTTTTGTTTATGTGTGTGTTTTTGTTTTTGTGTATGGTTTTGTTTTTGTGAGTGTGTGTGTGCGTTTGTTTTTATGTGTGTTTTTGTTTTTGTGTGTGTGTTTTTGTTTGTGTGTGTGCTTGTTTTTGTGTGTGTTTTGGTTTTTGTGTGTGTGTTTGTGTGTGTGTGTGTTTGTTTTTGTGTGTGTTTTTGTTTTTGCTTGTGTGTGTTTTTGTTTATGTGTGTGTTTTTGTTTTTGTGTATGGTTTTGTTTTTGTGAGTGTGTGTGTGCGTTTGTTTTTATGTGTGTTTTTGTTTTTGTGTGTGTGTTTTTGTTTGTGTGTGTGCTTGTTTTTGTGTGTGTTTTTGTTTTTGTGTGTGTTTTTCTTTTTGTGTGTGTGTTTTTCTTTTTGTGTGTGTTTTTGTTTGTGTGTGTGTGCTTGTTTTTGTGTGTGTGTTTTTGTTTTTGTTTTTGTGTGTGTGTGTGTGTGTTTGTTTTTGTGTGTGTGTGTTTTTGTTTTTGTGTGTGTTTTTGTTTGTGTGTGTTTGTTTTTGTGTGTGTTTTTATTTGTGTGTGTGTGTGTTTGTTTTTGTGTGTGTTTTTGTTTGTGTGTTTGTTTTTGTGTGTGTTTTTGTTTGTCTGTGTTTGTGTGTTTGTTTTTGTGTGTGTTTTTGATTTTGTGTGTGTGTGTTTGTGTGTGTGTGCTTTTGTTTTTGTGTGTGATTTTGTTTCTGTGTGTGTGTTTTTGTTTTTGTGTGTGTTTCTGTTTTTGTATTTGTGTGTATTTGTTTTTGTGTTTTTTTTTGTTTTTGTGTGTGTGTGTGTTTTTGTTTTCGTGTGTGTATTTGTTTGTGTGTGTGTGTATTTTTGTTTTTGTGTGTGTGTGTGTTTGTTTTTGTTTTTTTGTGTGTTTTTGTGTGTGTGTGTGTTCGTTTTTGTGTGTGTTTTTGTCTTTGTGTGTGTGTTTTTTTGTTTTTGAGCGTGTTTTTGTTTGTGTGTGTGTGTGTGTTTTTGTGTACGTTTTTCTTTTTGTGTGTGTGTGTTATTGTTTTTGTGTGTGTGTTTGTTTTTGTGTGTGTTTTTGTTTTTGTGTGTGTGTTGTTTTGTTTTTGTGTGTGATTTTGTTTTTGTGTGTGTGTGTGTTTTTGTTTTTGTGTGTGTGTGTGTTTTTGTTTTTGTGTGTTTTTGTTTTTGTGTGTGTTTTTGTATTTTTGTGTGTTTTTGTTTTTGCGTGTGTGTGTGTGTTTTTGTTTTGTGTGTTTTTGTTTCTGCGTGTGTGTATATGTTTTTGTTTTTTTGTGTGTTTTTGTGTGTGTGTGTGTTTTTGTTTTTGTATGTGTTTTTGTGTTTGTGTGTGTTTTTGTTTTTGTGTCTGTGTGTTTGTATGTGTGTGCTTTTGTTTTTGTGTGTGATTTTGTTTTCGTGTGTGTGTGTTTTTGTTTTTGTGTGTGTTTTTGATTTTGTGTGTGTGTGTGTTTTTGTTTTTGTGTGTGTTTTTGTTTTTGTGTGTGTGTATTTGTTTTTGTGTGTGTTTTTGTTTTTGTGTGTGTGTGTGTGTGTGTTTTTGCTTTTGTGTGTGTTTTTGTTTGTGTGTGTTTTTGATGGTGTGTGTGTGTGTGTGTTTGTTTTTGTGTGTGTTTTTGTTTTTGTGTGTGTGTTTGTTTTTGTGTGTGTTTTTGTTTCTGTGTGTGTGTTTTTGTTTGTGTATGTGTGTTTTTGTTTTTGTGTGTGTTTTTCTTTTCGTGTGTGTGTTTTTGTTTTTGTGTGTGTGTGTGTTTGTTTTTGTGTGTGATTTTGTTTGTGTGTGTGTGTGTGTTTTTGTTTTTGTGTGTTTTTGTTTTTTTGTGTTTTTCTGTTTTTGTGTGTTTTTGTTTTTGTGTGTTTTTGTTTTTTGTGTGTGTTTTTGTTTTTGTGTGTGTTTTTGTTGTTGTGTGCGTGTTTGTTTTTGTGTGGGTGTTTGTTTTTGTGTGTGTTTTTGTTTCTGTGTGTGTGTGTTTTTGTTTTTGTGTGTGTGTGTTTTTGTTTTTATTTGTGTGTGTTTTTGTTTATGTGTGTGTTTTTGTTTATGTGTATGGTTTTGTTTTTGTGAGTGTGTGTGCGTTTGTTTTTATGTGTGTTTTTGTTTTTGTGTGTGTGTTTTTGTTTGTGTGTGTGCTTGTTTTTGTGTGTGTTTTTGTTTTTGTGTGTGTGTTTGTGTGTGTGTGTGTGTTTGTTTTTGTGTGTGTTTTTGTTTTTGTTTGTGTGTGTTTTTGTTTATGTGTGTGTTTTTGTTTTTGTGTATGGTTTTGTTTTTGTGAGTGTGTGTGTGCGTTTGTTTTTATGTGTGTTTTTGTTTTTGTGTGTGTGTTTTTGTTTGTGTGTGTGCTTGTTTTTGTGTGTGTTTTTGTTTTTGTGTGTGTTTTTCTTTTTGTGTGTGTGTTTTTCTTTTTGTCTGTGTTTTTGTTTGTCTGTGTGTGCTTGTTTTTGTGTGTGTGTTTTTGTTTTTGTTTTTGTGTGTGTGTGTGTGTGTGTGTTTGTTTTTGTGTGTGTGTGTTTTTGTTTTTGTGTGTGTTTTTGTTTGTGTGTGTTTGTTTTTGTGTGTGTTTTTATTTTTGTGTGTGTGTGTTTGTTTTTGTGTGTGTTTTTGTTTGTCTGTGTTTGTGTGTTTGTTTTTGTGTGTGTTTTTGATTTTGTGTGTGTGTGTTTGTGTGTGTGCTTTTGTTTTTGTGTGTGATTTTGTTTCTGTGTGTGTGTTTTTGTTTTTGTGTGTGTTTCTGTTTTTGTATGTGTGTGTATTTGTTTTTGTGGTTTTTTTTGTTTTTGTGTGTGTGTGTGTTTTTGTTTTCGTGTGTGTATTTGTTTGTATGTGTGTGTGTTTTTGTTTGTGTGTGTGTGTATTTTTGTTTTTGTGTGTGATTTTGATTTTGTGTGTGTGTGTTTTTTGTTTTGTGTGTGTTTTTGATTTTGTGTGTGTGTGTGTGTGTTTTTGTTTTTGTGTGTGTTTTTGTTTTTGTGTGTGTGTGTTTTTGTTTTTGTGTGTGTGTGTTTTTGTTTTTGTTTGTGTTTTTGTTTTTGTGTGTGTGTGTTTTTGTTTATGTGTGTGTTTTTGCGTGTGTTTTTGTGTGTGTGTTTTTGTTTGTGTGTGTGCTTGTTTTTGTGTGTGTTTTTGTTTTTGTGTGTGTTTTTCTTTTTGTGTGTGAGTGTTTTTCTTTTTGTGTGTGTTTTTGTTTTTGTGTGTGTTTTTGTTTGTCTGTGTGTGTGTGTTTGTTTTTGTGTGTGTTTTTGATTTTGTGTGTGTGTGTATTTGTTTTTGTGTTTTTTTTTGTTTTTGTGTGTGTGTGTGTATTTTTGTTTTTGTGTGTGATTTTGATTTTGTGTGTGTGTGTTTTTTGTTTTTGTGTGTGTTTTTGTTTTTCTGTGAAAGATTTTGTTTTTGTTTGTGTTTTTGTTTTTGTGTGTGAGTGTTTTTGTTTTCGTGTTTTTTTTTGTTTTTGTGTGTGTGTTTGTTTTTGTGTGTGTATGTTTGTTCTTGTGGGTGTTTTTGTTTTTGTGTGTGATTTTGTTTCTGTGTGTGTGTGTGTGTTTTTGTTTTTGTGTGTGTTGTTGTTTTTGAGTGTGTGTGTTTTTGTTTTTGTGTGTGTTTTTGTATTTGTGTGTGTGTGTTCGTTATTGTGTGTGTTTTTGTTTTTGTGTGTGTTTGTGCTTTTGTTTTTGTGTGTGTTTTTGTTTTTGTGTGTGTGTGTGTTTTTGTTTTTGTGTGTGTTTTTGTTTTTGTGTGTGTGTTTTTGTTTTTGTGTGTGTTTTTGTTTTTGTGTGTGTGTGTATTTGTTTTTGTGTGTTTTTCTGTTTTTGTGTGTGTGTGTGTGTTTTTGTTTTCGTGTGTGTTTTTGTTTGTGTGTGTGTGTTTGTTTGTGTGTGTGCGTGTATTTTTGTTTTTGTGTGTGATTTTGATATTGTGTGTGTGTGTGTTTGTTTTTGTGAGTGTTTTTCTTTTTCTGTGTGTGTTTTTGTTTTTGTTTGTGAGTGTGTTTTTGGTTTTGTGTGTGTTTTTGTTTTTGTGTGTGTGTGTGTTTGTTTTTGTGTGTGTGTGTTTGTTTTTGTGTGTGTGTGTTTTTGTTTTTGTGTGTGTTTTTGTTTCTGTGTGTGTGTGTTTTTGTTTTTGTGTGTGTTTTTGGTTTTGTGTGTGTGTTTTTGTTTTTGTGTGTGTTTTTGTTTTTTGTCTGTGTGTGTGTGTGTATTTGTTTTTTGTCTGTGTGTGTGTATTTGTTTTTTGTTTGTGTGTGTGTGTGTGTTTTTGTGTGTGTTTTTCTTTGTGTGTATGTGTGTTTTTGTTTTTGTGTGTGTTTTTGTTTTTGTTTTTGTGTGTGTGTTTTTGTTTTTGTATGTGTTTTTGTGTTTGTGTGTGTTTTTGTTTTTGTGTCTGTGTGTTTGTATGTGTGTGCTTTTGTTTTTGTGTGTGATTTTGTTTTCGTGTGTGTGTGTTTTTGTTTTTGTGTGTGTTTTTGATTTTGTGTGTGTGTGTGTTTTTGTTTTTGTGTGTGTTTTTGTTTTTGTGTGTGTGTATTTGTTTTTATTTGTGTGTGTTTTTGTTTATGTGTGTGTTTTTGTTTTTGTGTATGGTTTTGTTTTTGTGAGTGTGTGTGTGCGTTTGTTTTTATGTGTGTTTTTGTTTTTGTGTGTGTGTTTTTGTTTGTGTGTGTGCTTGTTTTTGTGTGTGTTTTGGTTTTTGTGTGTGTGTTTGTGTGTGTGTGTTTGTTTTTGTGTGTGTTTTTGTTTTTGTTTGTGTGTGTTTTTGTTTATGTGTGTGTTTTTGTTTTTGTGTATGGTTTTGTTTTTGTGAGTGTGTGTGTGCGTTTGTTTTTATGTGTGTTTTTGTTTTTGTGTGTGTGTTTTTGTTTGTGTGTGTGCTTGTTTTTGTGTGTGTTTTTGTTTTTGTGTGTGTTTTTCTTTTTGTGTGTGTGTTTTTCTTTTTGTGTGTGTTTTTGTTTGTGTGTGTGTGCTTGTTTTTGTGTGTGTGTTTTTGTTTTTGTTTTTGTGTGTGTGTGTGTGTGTTTGTTTTTGTGTGTGTGTGTTTTTGTTTTTGTGTGTGTTTTTGTTTGTGTGTGTTTGTTTTTGTGTGTGTTTTTATTTTTGTGTGTGTGTGTGTGTTTTTGTGTGTGTTTTTGTTTGTGTGTTTGTTTTTGTGTGTGTTTTTGTTTGTCTGTGTTTGTGTGTTTGTTTTTGTGTGTGTTTTTGATTTTGTGTGTGTGTGTTTGTGTGTGTGTGCTTTTGTTTTTGTGTGTGATTTTGTTTCTGTGTGTGTGTTTTTGTTTTTGTGTGTGTTTCTGTTTTTGTATGTGTGTGTATTTGTTTTTGTGTTTTTTTTTGTTTTTGTGTGTGTGTGTGTTTTTGTTTTCGTGTGTGTATTTGTTTGTGTGTGTGTGTATTTTTGTTTTTGTGTGTGTGTGTGTTTGTTTTTGTTTTTTTGTGTGTTTTTGTGTGTGTGTGTGTTCGTTTTTGTGTGTGTTTTTGTCTTTGTGTGTGTGTTTTTTTGTTTTTGAGCGTGTTTTTGTTTGTGTGTGTGTGTGTGTGTTTTTGTGTACGTTTTTCTTTTTGTGTGTGTGTGTTATTGTTTTTGTGTGTGTGTTTGTTTTTGTGTGTGTTTTTGTTTTTGTGTGTGTGTTGTTTTGTTTTTGTGTGTGATTTTGTTTTTGTGTGTGTGTGTGTTTTTGTTTTTGTGTGTGTGTGTGTTTTTGTTTTTGTGTGTTTTTGTTTTTGTGTGTGTTTTTGTATTTTTGTGTGTTTTTGTTTTTGCGTGTGTGTGTGTGTTTTTGTTTTGTGTGTTTTTGTTTCTGCGTGTGTGTATATGTTTTTGTTTTTTTGTGTGTTTTTGTGTGTGTGTGTGTTTTTGTTTTTGTATGTGTTTTTGTGTTTGTGTGTGTTTTTGTTTTTGTGTCTGTGTGTTTGTATGTGTGTGCTTTTGTTTTTGTGTGTGATTTTGTTTTCGTGTGTGTGTGTTTTTGTTTTTGTGTGTGTTTTTGATTTTGTGTGTGTGTGTGTTTTTGTTTTTGTGTGTGTTTTTGTTTTTGTGTGTGTGTATTTGTTTTTGTGTGTGTTTTTGTTTTTGTGTGTGTGTGTGTGTGTGTTTTTGCTTTTGTGTGTGTTTTTGTTTGTGTGTGTTTTTGATGGTGTGTGTGTGTGTGTGTTTGTTTTTGTGTGTGTTTTTGTTTTTGTGTGTGTGTTTGTTTTTGTGTGTGTTTTTGTTTCTGTGTGTGTGTTTTTGTTTGGGGGAAGGCTAATTATAACAATATTAGGCGGGAACTGAAGAGCATAGATTGGGGGCGGATGTTTGAGGGCAAATCAACATCTGACATGTGGGAGGCTTTCAAGTGTCAGTTGATAGGAATACAGGACAGGCATGTTCCTGTGAGGAAGAAAGACAAATACGGCAATTTTCGGGAACCTTGGATGACGAATGATATTGTAGGCCTCGTCAAAAAGAAAAAGGAGGCATTTGTCAGGGCTAAAAGGCTGGGAACAGACGAAGCCTGTGTGGCATATAAGGAAAGTAGGAAGGAACTTAAGCAGGGAGTCAGGAGGGCTAGAAGGGGTCATGAAAAGTCATTGGCAAATAGGGTTAAGGAAAATCCCAAGGCTTTTTACACTTACATAAAAAGCAAGAGGGTAGCCAGGGAAAGGGTTGGCCCACTGAAGGATAGGCAAGGGAATCTATGTGTGGAGCCAGAGGAAATGGGCGAGGTACTAAATGAATACTTTGCATCAGTATTCACCAAAGAGAAGGAATTGGTAGATGTTGAGTCTGGAGAAGGGGGTGTAGATAACCTGGGTCACATTGTGATCCAAAAAGACGAGGTGTTGGGTGTCTTAAAAAATATTAAGGTAGATAAGTCCCCAGGGCCGGATGGGATCTACCCCAGAATACTGAAGGAGGCTGGAGAGGAAATTGCTGAGGCCTTGACAGAAATCTTTGGATCCTCGCTGTCTTCAGGGGATGTCCCGGAGGACTGGAGAATAGCCAATGTTGTTCCTCTGTTTAAGAAGGGTGGCAGGGATAATCCCGGGAACTACAGGCCGGTGAGCCTTACTTCAGTGGTAGGGAAATTACTGGAGAGAATTCTTCGAGACAGGATCTACTCCCATTTGGAAGCAAATGGACGTATTAGTGAGAGGCAGCACGGTTTTGTGAAGGGGAGGTCGTGTCTCACTAACTTGATAGAGTTTTTCGAGGAGGTCACTAAGATGATTGATGCAGGTAGGGCAGTAGATGTTGTCTATATGGACTTCAGTAAGGCCTTTGACAAGGTCCCTCATGGTAGACTAGTACAAAAGGTGAAGTCACACGGGATCAGGGGTGAACTGGCAAGGTGGATACAGAACTGGCTAGGCCATAGAAGGCAGAGGGTAGCAATGGAGGGATGCTTTTCTAATTGGAGGGCTGTGACCAGTGGTGTTCCACAGGGATCAGTGCTGGGACCTTTGCTCTTTGTAGTATATATAAATGATTTGGAGGAAAATGTAACTGGTCTGATTAGTAAGTTTGCAGACGACACAAAGGTTGGTGGAATTGCGGATAGCGATGAGGACTGTCTGAGGATACAGCAGGATTTAGATTGTCTGGAGACTTGGGCGGAGAGATGGCAGATGGAGTTTAACCTGGACAAATGTGAGGTAATGCATTTTGGAAGGGCTAATGCAGGTAGGGAATATACAGTGAATGGTAGAACCCTCAAGAGTATTGAAAGTCAAAGAGATCTAGGAGTACAGGTCCACAGATCACTGAAAGGGGCTACACAGGTGGAGAAGGTAGTCAAGAAGGCATACGGCATGCTTGCCTTCATTGGCCGGGGCATTGAGTATAAGAATTGGCAAGTCATGTTGCAGCTGTATAGAACCTTAGTTAGGCCACACTTGGAGTATAGTGTTCAATTCTGGTCGCCACACTACCAGAAGGATGTGGAGGCTTTAGAGAGGGTGCAGAAGAGATTTACCAGAATGTTGCCTGGTATGGAGGGCATAAGCTATGAGGAGCGATTGAATAAACTCGGTTTGTTCTCACTGGAACGAAGGAGGTTGAGGGGCGACCTGATAGAGGTATACAAAATTATGAGGGGCATAGACAGAGTGGATAGTCAGAGGCTTTTCCCCAGGGTAGAGGGGTCAATTACTAGGGGGCATAGGTTTAAGGTGAGAGGGGCAAAGTTTAGAGTAGATGTACGAGGCAAGTTTTTTACGCAGAGGGTAGTGGGTGCCTGGAACTCACTACCGGAGGAGGTAGTGGAGGCAGGGACGATAGGGACATTTAAGGGGCATCTTGACAAATATATGAATAGGATGGGAATAGAAGGATACGGACCCAGGAAGTGTAGAAGATTGTAGTTTAGTCGGGCAGTATGGTCGGCACGGGCTTGGAGGGCCGAAGGGCCTGTTCCTGTGCTGTACATTTCTTTGTTCTTTGTTCTTTGTTTGTTTGTGTATGTGTGTTTTTGTTTTTGTGTGTGTTTTTCTTTTCGTGTGTGTGTTTTTGTTTTTGTGTGTGTGTGTGTTTGTTTTTGTGTGTGATTTTGTTTGTGTGTGTGTGTGTGTTTTTGTTTTTGTGTGTTTTTGTTTTTTTGTGTTTTTCTGTTTTTGTGTGTTTTTGTTTTTGTGTGTTTTTGTTTTTTGTGTGTGTTTTTGTTTTTGTGTGTGTTTTTGTTGTTGTGTGTGTGTTTGTTTTTGTGTGGGTGTTTGTTTTTGTGTGTGTTTTTGTTTCTGTGTGTGTGTGTTTTTGTTTTTGTGTGTGTGTGTTTTTGTTTTTATTTGTGTGTGTTTTAGTTTATGTGTGTGTTTTTGTTTTTGTGTATGGTTTTGTTTTTGTGAGTGTGTGTGCGTTTGTTTTTATGTGTGTTTTTGTTTTTGTGTGTGTGTTTTTGTTTGTGTGTGTGCTTGTTTTTGTGTGTGTTTTGGTTTTTGTGTGTGTGTTTGTGTGTGTGTTTGTTTTTGTGTGTGTTTTTGTTTTTGTTTGTGTGTGTTTTTGTTTATGTGTGTGTTTTTGTTTTTGTGTATGGTTTTGTTTTTGTGAGTGTGTGTGTGCGTTTGTTTTTATGTGTGTTTTTGTTTTTGTGTGTGTGTTTTTGTTTGTGTGTGTGCTTGTTTTTGTGTGTGTTTTTGTTTTTGTGTGTGTTTTTCTTTTTGTGTGTGTGTTTTTCTTTTTGTCTGTGTTTTTGTTTGTCTGTGTGTGCTTGTTTTTGTGTGTGTGTTTTTGTTTTTGTTTTTGTGTGTGTGTGTGTGTGTTTGTTTTTGTGTGTGTGTGTTTTTGTTTTTGTGTGTGTTTTTGTTTGTGTGTGTTTGTTTTTGTGTGTGTTTTTATTTTTGTGTGTGTGTGTTTGTTTTTGTGTGTGTTTTTGTTTGTCTGTGTTTGTGTGTTTGTTTTTGTGTGTGTTTTTGATTTTGTGTGTGTGTGTTTGTGTGTGTGCTTTTGTTTTTGTGTGTGATTTTGTTTCTGTGTGTGTGTTTTTGTTTTTGTGTGTGTTTCTGTTTTTGTATGTGTGTGTATTTGTTTTTGTGTTTTTTTTTGTTTTTGTGTGTGTGTGTGTTTTTGTTTTCGTGTGTGTATTTGTTTGTATGTGTGTGTGTTTTTGTTTGTGTGTGTGTGTATTTTTGTTTTTGTGTGTGATTTTGATTTTGTGTGTGTGTGTTTTTTGTTTTGTGTGTGTTTTTGATTTTGTGTGTGTGTGTGTGTGTTTTTGTTTTTGTGTGTGTTTTTGTTTTTGTGTGTGTGTGTTTTTGTTTTTGTGTGTGTGTGTTTTTGTTTTTGTTTGTGTTTTTGTTTTTGTGTGTGTGTGTTTTTGTTTATGTGTGTGTTTTTGCGTGTGTTTTTGTGTGTGTGTTTTTGTTTGTGTGTGTGCTTGTTTTTGTGTGTGTTTTTGTTTTTGTGTGTGTTTTTCTTTTTGTGTGTGAGTGTTTTTCTTTTTGTGTGTGTTTTTGTTTTTGTGTGTGTTTTTGTTTGTCTGTGTGTGTGTGTTTGTTTTTGTGTGTGTTTTTGATTTTGTGTGTGTGTGTATTTGTTTTTGTGTTTTTTTTTGTTTTTGTGTGTGTGTGTGTATTTTTGTTTTTGTGTGTGATTTTGATTTTGTGTGTGTGTGTTTTTTGTTTTTGTGTGTGTTTTTGTTTTTCTGTGAAAGATTTTGTTTTTGTTTGTGTTTTTGTTTTTGTGTGTGAGTGTGTTTTTGTTTTCGTGTTTTTTTTTGTTTTTGTGTGTGATTTTGTTTCTGTGTGTGTGTGTGTGTTTTTGTTTTTGTGTGTGTTTTTGGTTTTTGTGTGTGTGTGTTTTTGTTTTTGTGTGTGTTGTTGTTTTTGAGTGTGTGTGTTTTTGTTTTTGTGTGTGTTTTTGTATTTGTGTTTGTGTGTGTTCGTTATTGTGTGTGTTTTTGTTTTTGTGTGTGTTTGTGCTTTTGTTTTTGTGTGTGTTTTTGTTTTTGTGTGTGTGTGTGTTTTTGTTTTTGTGTGTGTTTTTGTTTTTGTGTGTGTGTTTTTGTTTTTGTGTGTGTTTTTGTTTTTGTGTGTGTGTGTATTTGTTTTTGTGTGTGTTTCTGTTTTTGTGTGTGTGTGTGTGTTTTTGTTTTCGTGTGTGTTTTTGTTTGTGTGTGTGTGTGTTTGTTTGTGTGTGTGCGTGTATTTTTGTTTTTGTGTGTGATTTTGATATTGTGTGTGTGTGTGTTTGTTTTTGTGAGTGTTTTTCTTTTTCTGTGTGTGTTTTTGTTTTTGTTTGTGAGTGTGTTTTTGGTTTTGTGTGTGTTTTTGTTTTTGTGTGTGTGTGTGTGTTTGTTTTTGTGTGTGTGTGTTTGTTTTTGTGTGTGTGTGTTTTTGTTTTTGTGTGTGTTTTTGTTTCTGTGTGGGTGTGTTTTTGTTTTTGTGTGTGTTTTTGGTTTTGTGTGTGTGTTTTTGTTTTTGTGTGTGTTTTTGTTTTTTGTCTGTGTGTGTGTGTGTATTTGTTTTTGTCTGTGTGTGTGTATTTGTTTTTTGTTTGTGTGTGTGTGTGTTTTTGTGTGTGTTTTTCTTTGTGTGTATGTGTGTTTTTGTTTTTGTGTGTGTTTTTGTTTTTGTTTTTGTGTGTGTGTTTGTTTTTGTGTGTGTTTTTGTTTGTGTGCGTGTGTGTTTGTTTTTGTGTGTTTTTTTGTTTGTCTGTGTGTGTGTGTGTGTTTGTTTTTGTGTGTGTTTTTGTTTTTGTGTGTGTGTTTGTGTGTGTGTGCATTTGTTTTTGTGTGTGATTTTGTTTCTGTGTGTGTGTTTTTGTTTTTGTGTGTGTTTCTGTTTTTGTATGTGTGTGTTTTTGTTTTTGTGTGTGTTTTTGTTTTTGTTTGTGAGTGTGTTTTTGGTTTTGTGTGTGTTTTTGTTTTTGTGTGTGTGTGTGTGTTTGTTTTTGTGTGTGTGTGTTTGTTTTTGTGTGTGTGTGTTTTTGTTTTTGTGTGTGTTTTTGTTTCTGTGTGGGTGTGTTTTTGTTTTTGTGTGTGTTTTTGGTTTTGTGTGTGTGTTTTTGTTTTTGTGTGTGTTTTTGTTTTTTGTCTGTGTGTGTGTGTGTGTATTTGTTTTTTGTCTGTGTGTGTGTATTTGTTTTTTGTTTGTGTGTGTGTGTGTGTTTTTGTGTGTGTTTTTCTTTGTGTGTATGTGTGTTTTTGTTTTTGTGTGTGTTTTTGTTTTTGTTTTTGTGTGTGTGTGTGTTTGTTTTTATGTGTGTTTTTGTTTGTGTGCGTGTGTGTTTGTTTTTGTGTGTTTTTTTGTTTGTCTGTGTGTGTGTGTGTTTGTTTTTGTGTGTGTTTTTGTTTTTGTGTGTGTGTTTGTGTGTGTGTGCATTTGTTTTTGTGTGTGATTTTGTTTCTGTGTGTGTGTTTTTGTTTTTGTGTGTGTTTCTGTTTTTGTATGTGTGTGTATTTGTTTTTGTGTGTGTTTTTGTTTTTGTGTGTGTGTGTGTTTGTTTTTGTGTGTGTTTTTGTTTTTGTGTGTGTGTTTGTTTTTGTGTGTGTTTTTGTTTTTGTGTGTGTGTTTGTGTGTGCTGTTTTGTTTTTGCGTGTGATTTTGTTTTTGTGTGTGTGTGTGTGTTTGTTTTTGTGTGTTTTTGTTTTTGTGTGTGTGTGTTTTTGTTTTTGTGTGTGTTTTTGTTTTTGTGTGTGTTTTTTTTGTGTGTGATTTTGTTTTTGTGTGTGTGTGTGTGTGTTTTTGTTTTTGTGTGTGTTTTTGTTTCTGCGTGTGTGTATGTGTTTTTGTTTTTTTGTGTGTTTTTGTGTGTGTGTGTGTTCGTTTTTGTGTGTGTTTTTGTCTTTGTGTGTGTGTGTTATTGTTTTTGTGTGTGTGTTTGTGTTTTTGTGTGCGTTTTTCTTTTTGTGTGTGTGTGTTATTGTTTTTTTTGTTTTTGAGCGTGTTTTTGTTTGTGTGTGTGTGTGTGTGTTTTTGTGTGCGCTTTTCTTTTTGTGTGTGTGTGTTATTGTTTTTGTGTGTGTGTTTGTTTTTTTTGTGTGTGTGTGTGTTTGTTTTTGTGTGTGTTTTTGTATTTGTGCGTGTGTGTTTGTTTTTGTGTGTGTTTTTGTGTTTGTGTGTGTTTTTGTTTTTGTGTTTGTGTGTGTTTTTGTTTTTGTGTGTGTTTTTGATTTTGTGTGTGTGTGTTTTTGTTTTTGTGTGTGTGTGTGTGTTTTTGTTTTTGTGTTTGTTTTTGTTTGTGTGTGTGTTTGTTTGTGTGTGTGTGTGTGTTTGTTTTTGTGTGTGTTTTTGGTTTTGTGTGTGTGTTTGTTTTTGTGTGTGTTTTTGTTTTTGTGTGTGTGTTGTTTTGTTTTTGTGTGTGTTTCTGTTTTTGTGTGTGTGTGTGTTTTTGTTTTCGTGTGTGTTTTTGTTTGTGTGTGTGTGTGTTTGTTTTTGTGAGTGTTTTTCTTTTTCTGTGTGTGTTTTTGTTTTTGTTTGTGAGTGTGTTTTTGGTTTTGTGTGTGTTTTTGTTTTTGTGTGAGTGTGTGTGTTTGTTTTTGTGTGTGTGTTTTTGTTTTTGTGTGTGTTTTTGTTTTTTGTCTGTGTGTGTGTGTATTTGTTTTTTGTCTGTGTGTGTGTGTATTTGTTTTTTGTTTGTGTGTGTGTGTGTTTTTGTTTTTGTTTTTGTGTGTGTGTGTGTTTGTTTTTGTGTGTGTTTTTGTTTGTGTGCGTGTGTGTTTGTTTTTGTGTGTTTTTTTGTTTGTCTGTGTGTGTGTGTGTTTGTTTTTGTGTGTGTTTTTGTTTTTGTGTGTGTGTTTGTGTGTGTGTGCATTTGTTTTTGTGTGTGATTTTGTTTCTGTGTGTGTGTTTTTGTTTTTGTGTGTGTTTCTGTTTTTGTATGTGTGTGTATTTGTTTTTGTGTGTGTTTTTGTTTTTGTGTGTGTGTGTGTTTGTTTTTGTGTGTGTTTTTGTTTTTGTGTGTGTGTTTGTTTTTGTGTGTGTTTTTGTTTTTGTGTGTATGTTTGTGTGTGCTGTTTTGTTTTTGCGTGTGATTTTGTTTTTGTGTGTGTGTGTGTGTTTGTTTTTGTGTGTTTTTGTTTTTGTGTGTGTGTGTTTTTGTGTGTGTTTTTGTTCTTGTGTGTGTTTTTTTTTGTGTGTGATTTTGTTTTTGTGTGTGTGTGTGTGTTTTTGTTTTTGTGTGTGTTTTTGTTTCTGCGTGTGTGTATGTGTTTTTGTTTTTTTGTGTGTTTTTGTGTGTGTGTGTGTTCGTTTTTGTGTGTGTTTTTGTCTTTGTGTGTGTGTGTTATTGTTTTTGTGTGTGTGTTTGTGTTTTTGTGTGCGTTTTTCTTTTTGTGTGTGTGTGTTATTGTTTTTTTTGTTTTTGAGCGTGTTTTTGTTTGTGTGTGTGTGTGTGTGTTTTTGTGTGCGCTTTTCTTTTTGTGTGTGTGTGTTATTGTTTTTGTGTGTGTGTTTGTTTTTTTGTGTGTGTGTGTGTGTTTGTTTTTGTGTGTGTTTTTGTATTTGTGCGTGTGTGTTTGTTTTTGTGTGTGTTTTTGTGTTTGTGTGTGTTTTTGTTTTTGTGTTTGTGTGTGTTTTTGTTTTTGTGTGTGTTTTTGATTTTGTGTGTGTGTGTGTTTTTGTTTTTGTGTGTGTGTGTGTGTTTTTGTTTTTGTGTTTGTTTTTGTTTGTGTGTGTTTGTTTGTGTGTGTGTGTGTGTTTGTTTTTGTGTGTGTTTTTGGTTTTGTGTGTGTGTTGTTTTGTTTTTGTGTGTGATTTTGTTTTTGTGTGTGTGTGTGTGTTTTTGTTTTTGTGTGTGTGTGTGTTTTTGTTTTTGTGTGCATTTTTGTTTTTGTGTGTGTTTGTGTGTGTTTTTGTATTTTTGTGTGTTTTTGTTTTTGTGTGTGTTTTTGTATTTTTGTGTGTTTTTGTTTTTGTGTGTGTGTGTGTTTGTTTTTGTGTGTGTTTTTGTCTTTGTGTGTGTGTGTTTGTTTTTGTTTGTGTGTGTGTGTTTGTTTGTGTGTGTGTGTGTATTTTTGTTTTTGTGTGTGATTTTGATATTGTGTGTGTGTTTATTTTTGTTTTTGTGAGTGTTTTTCTTTTTCTGTGCGTGTTTTTGTTTTTGTTTGTGAGTGTGTTTTTGGTTTTGTGTGTATTTTTGTTTTTGTGTGTGTGTGTGTGTTTGTTTTTGTGTGTGTGTGTTTGTTTTTGTGTGTGTGTGTTTTTGTTTTTGTGTGTGTTTTTGTTTCTGTGTGTGTGTGTTTTTGTTTTTGTGTGTGTTTTTGTTTTTGTGTGTGTGTGTTTTTGTTTTTGTGTGTGTTTTTGTTTTTTGTCTGTGTGTGTGTGTGTATTTGTTTTTTGTCTGTGTGTGTGTGTGTATTTGTTTTTGTGTGTGTTTTTATTTTTGTGTGTGTGTGTGTTTTTGTTTTTGTTTTTGTGTGTGTGTTTGTTTGTTTTTGTGTGTGTTTTTGTTTGTGTGCGTGTGTGTTTGTTTTTGTGTGTTTTTTTGTTTGTCTGTGTGTGTGTGTGTGTGTTTGTTTTTGTGTGTGTTTTTGTTTTTGTGTGTGTGTTTGTGTGTGTGTGCATTTGTTTTTGTGTGTTATTTTGTTTGTGTGTGTGTGTGTGTGTTGTTTTTGTGTGTGTGTGTGTGTTTTTGTTTTTGTGTTTGTTTTTGTTTGTGTGTGTGTTTGTTTGTGTGTGTGTGTGTGTTTGTTTTTGTGTGTGTTTTTGGTTTTGTGTGTGTGTTTGTTTTTGTGTGTGTTTTTGTTTTTGTGTGTGTGTGTTTTTGTGTGTGTATTTGTTTTTGTGTGTGTGTTTTTGTTTTTGTGTGTGTTTTTGTTTTTGTGTGTGTGTGTGTTTTTTTGTTTTTGTGTGTGTTTTTGTTTTTGTGTGTGTTTTTGTTTTGGTGAGTGTGTGTGTGCGTTTGTTTTTATGTGTGTTTTTGTTTTTGTGTGTGTGTTTTTGTTTGTGTGTGTGCTTGTTTTTGTGTGTGTTTTTGTTTGTGTGTGTGTGCTTGTTTTTGTGTGTGTGTGCGTGTGTGTGAGATTTTGTTTTTTTGTGTGTGTGTGTGTTTGTTTTTGTGTGTGTGTGTTTTTGTTTTTGTGTGTGTTTTTGTTTGTGTGTGTGTTTTTTTTGTGTGTGATTTTGTTTTTGCGTGTGTGTGTTTTTCTTTTTGTGTGTATTTTTGTTTGTGTGTGTGTGCTTGTTTTTGTGTGTGTGTGCGTGTGTGTGTTTTTGTTTTTGTTTTTGTGTGTGTGTGTGTGTGTTTTTGTTTGTGTGTGTGTGTGTTTGTTTTTGTGTGTGTTTTTGTTTGTGTGTTTGTTTTTGTTAATGTTTTTGTTTGTCTGTGTGTGTGTGTTTGTTTTTGTGTGTGTTTTTGATTTTGTGTGTGTGTGTTTGTGTGTGTGTGCTTTTGTTTTTGTGTGTGATTTTGTTTCTGTGTGTGTGTTTTTGTTTTTGTGTGTGTTTCTGTTTTTGTATGTGTGTGTATTTGTTTTTGTGTTTTTTTTGTTTTTGTGTGTGTGTGTTTTTGTTTTCCTGTGTGTATTTGTTTGTGTGTATGTGTGTGTGTGTGTATTTTTGTTTTTGTGTGTGATTTTGATTTTGTGTGTGTGTGTTTTTTGTTTTTGTGTGTGTTTTTGTTTCTGTGTGTGTGTGTGTGTGTTTTTGTTTTTGTGTGCGTTTTTGTTTTTGTGTGTGTGTTTTTGTTTTTGTGTGTGTTTTTGTTTTTGTGTGTGTGTGTGTGTGTGTTTGTTTTTGTGTGTGTTTTTGTTTGTGTGTGTGTGTGTGTGTGTGTGTTTGTTTGTGTGTGTGTGGGTGTATTTTTGTTTTTGTGTGTGATTTTGATATTGTGTGTGTGTTTTTTGTTTTTGTGTGTGTTTTTGTTTTTCTGTGTGTGTTTTTGTTTTTGTGTGTGAGTGTGTTTTTGTTTTTGTGTGTGTTTTTGTTTTTTGTCTGTCTGTGTGTGCGCATTTGTTTTTGTGTGTGTTTTTGTTTCTGCGTGTGTGTATGTGTTTTTGTTTTTTTGTGTGTTTTTGTGTGTGTGTTCGTTTTTGTGTGTGTGTATTTTTGTTTTTGTGCGTGTTTTTGTTTGTGTGGGTGTGTGTTTTTGTGTGTGTTTTTCTTTGTGTGTGTGTGTGTTTTTGTTTGTGTGTGTGTGTTTGTTTTTGTGTGTGTTTGTTTTTGTCTGTTTTTTTGTATTTGTGCTTGTGTGTTTGTTTTTGTGTGTGTTTTTGTGTTTTGTGTGTTTTTGTTTTTGTGTCTGTGTGTTTGTATGTGTGTGCTTTTGTTTTTGTGTTTGATTTTGTTTTTGTGTGTGTGTGTTTTTGTTTTTGTGTGTGTTTTTGATTTTGTGTGTGTGTGTGTTTGTTTTTGTGTGTGTTTTTGTTTTTGTGTGTGTGTATTTGTTTTTGCGTGTGTTTTTGTTTTTGTGTGTGATTGTGTGTTTTTGTGTGTGTTTTTGTTTTTGTGTGTGTGTTTGTGTGTGTTGTTTTGTTTTTGTGTGTGATTTTGTTTTTGTGTGTGTGTGTGTGTGTTTGTTTTTCTGTGTTTTTGTTTTTGTGTGTGTGTGTTTTTGTTTTTGTGTGTGTTTTTGTTTTTGTGTGTGTGTGTGTTTGTATTTGTGTGTGTGTGTTTTTGATTTTGTTGTGTTTTTTTTGTGTGTGATTTTGTTTTTGCGTGTGTGTGTGTGTTTTTGTTTTTGTGTGTGTTTTTGTGTGTGTGTGTGTTCGTTTTTGTATGTGTTTTTGTTTTTGTGTGTGTGTGTGTTTTTGTTTTTGTGCGTGTTTTTGTTTGTGTGTGTGTGTGTGTGTGTTTTTGTGTGCGTTTTTCTTTGTGTGTGTGTGTGTTATTGTTTTTGTGTGTGTGTGTGTTTTTGTTTTTGTGCGTGTTTTTGTTTGTGTGTGTGTGTGTGTGTGTTTTTGTGTGCGTTTTTCTTTTTGTGTGTGTGTGTTATTGTTTTTGTGTGTGTGGTTTTTTTTGTGTGTGTGTGTGTGTTTGTTTTTGTGTGTATTTTTGTATTTGTGCGTGTGTGTTTGTATGTGCGTGCTTTTGTTTTTGTGTGTGATTTTGTTTTTGTGTGTGTGTGTTTTTGTTTTTGTGTGTGTTTTTGATTTTGTGTGTGTGTGTGTTTTTGTTTTTGTGTGTGTTTTTGTTTATGTGTGTGTGTATTTGTTTTTGTGTGTGTTTTTGTTTTTGTGTGTGTGTGTGTGTTTTTGTTTTTGTGTGTGTTTTTGTTTGTGTGTGTTTTTGTTTTTGTGTGTGTGTTTGTTTTTGTGTGTGTTTTTGTTTCTGTGTGTGTTTTTGTTTTTGTGTGTGTGTGTGTTTTTGTTTTTGTGTGCATACTTGTTTTTGTGTGTGTTTGTGTGTGTTTTTGTATTTTTGTGTGTTTTTGTTTTTGTGCGTGTTTTTGTATTTTGGTGTGTTTTTGTTTTTGTGTGTGTGTTTGTGTGTGTGTGTGTTTGTTTTTGTATATGTTTTTGTTTGTGTGTGTGTGTTTGTTTTTGTGTGTGTTTTTGTCTTTGTGTGTGTGTGTTTGTTTTTGAGTTTGTTTTTGTTTTTGTGTATGGTTTTGTTTTTGTGAGTGTGTGTGTGCGTTTGTTTTTATGTGTGCTTTTGTTTAATGTGTGTTTTTGTTTGTGTGTGTGTTTGTTTTTGTGTGTGTTTTTGTTTTTGTGTGTGTGTATTTGTTTTTGTGTGTGTTTTTGTTTTTGTGTGTGTGTGTGTGTTTTTGTTTTTGTGTGTGTTTTTGTTTGTGTGTGTTTTTGTTTTTGTGTGTGTGTTTGTTTTTGTGTGAGTTTTTGTTTCTGTGTGTGTGTTCGTGTGTGTGTTGTTTTGTTTTTGTGTGTGATTTTGTTTTTGTGTGTGTGTGTGTTTTTTTTGTGTGTGTTTTTGTTTTGGTGTGTGCGTGTTTTTGTTTTTGTGTGTGTTTTTGTTATTGTGAGTGCGTGTTTTTGTTTTTGTGTGTGTTTTTGTTTTTGTGTGTGTGTGTTTTTGTTTTTGTGTGTGTTTTTGTTTTTGTGTGTGTGTGTGTTTTTGTTTTTGTGTGCATACTTGTTTTTGTGTGTGTTTGTGTGTGTTTTTGTATTTTTGTGTGTTTTTGTTTTTGTGTGTGTTTTTGTATTTTGGTGTGTTTTTGTTTTTGTGTGTGTGTTTGTGTGTGTGTGTGTTTGTTTTTGTATATGTTTTTGTTTGTGTGTGTGTGTTTGTTTTTGTGTGTGTTTTTGTCTTTGTGTGTGTGTGTTTGTTTTTGAGTTTGTTTTTGTTTTTGTGTATGGTTTTGTTTTTGTGAGTGTGTGTGTGCGTTTGTTTTTATGTGTGCTTTTGTTTAATGTGTGTTTTTGTTTGTGTGTGTGTTTGTTTTTGTGTGTGTTTTTGTTTTTGTGTGTGTGTATTTGTTTTTGTGTGTGTTTTTGTTTTTGTGTGTGTTTTTGTTTTTGTGTGTGTTTTTGTTTGTGTGTGTTTTTGTTTTTGTGTGTGTGTTTGTTTTTGTGTGAGTTTTTGTTTCTGTGTGTGTGTTCGTGTGTGTGTTGTTTTGTTTTTGTGTGTGATTTTGTTTTTGTGTGTGTGTGTGTGTGTTTTTTTTGTGTGTGTTTTTGTTTTGGTGTGTGCGTGTTTTTGTTTTTGTGTGTGTTTTTGTTATTGTGAGTGCGTGTTTTTGTTTTTGTGTGTGTTTTTGTTTTTGTGTGTGTGTGTTTTTGTTTTTGTGTGTGTTTTTGTTTTTGTGTGTGTGTGTGTTTTTGTTTTTGTGTGCATACTTGTTTTTGTGTGTGTTTGTGTGTGTATTTGTATTTTTGTGTGTTTTTGTTTTTGTGTGTGTTTTTGTATTTTGGTGTGTTTTTGTTTTTGTGTGTGTGTTTGTGTGTGTGTGTGTTTGTTTTTGTATATATTTTTGTTTGTGTGTGTGTGTTTGTTTTTGTGTGTGTTGTTGTCTTTGTGTGTGTGTTTGTTTTTGAGTTTGTTTTTGTTTTTGTGTATGGTTTTGTTTTTGTGAGTGTGTGTGTGCGTTTGTTTTTATGTGTGCTTTTGTTTAATGTGTGTTTTTGTTTGTGTGTGTGTTTGTTTTTGTGTGTGTTTTTGTTATTGTGTGTGTGTGTTTTTGTTTTTGTGTGTGTTTTTGTTTTTGTGTGTGTGTGTTTTTGTTTTTGTGTGTGTTTTTGTTTTTGTGTGTGTGTGTGTGTTTTTGTTTTTGTTTGTGTTTTTGTTTTTGTGAGTGTGTTTTTGTTTGTGTGTGTGCTTGTTTTTGTGTGTGTTTTTGTTTTTGTGTGTGTTTTTCTTTTTGTGTGTGTGTGTTTTTCTTTTTGTGTGTTTTTTTGTTTGTGTGTGTGTGCTTGTTTTTGTGTGTGTGTGCGTGTGTGTGTTTTTGTTTTTTTGTGTGTGTGTGTGTTTGTTTTTGTGTGTGTGTTTTTGTTTTTGTGTGTGTTTTTGTTTGTGTGTGTGTGAGTTTGTTTTTGTGTGTGTTTTTATTTGTGTGTGTGTGTGTTTGTTTTTGTGTGTGTTTTTGTTTGTGTGTTTGTGTGTTTGTTTTTGTGTGTGTTTTTGTTTGTCTGTGTGTGTGTTTTTGTTTTTGTGTGTGTTTCTGTTTTTGTATGTGTGTGTATTTGTTTTTGTGTTTTTTTTGTTTTTGTGTGTGTGTGGTGTTGTTTTCGTGTGTGTATTTGTTTGTGTGTGTGTGTGTGTATTTTTGTGTGTGTTTTTGTTTTGGTGTGTGCGTGTTTTTGTTTTTGTGTGTGTTTTTGTTATTGTGAGTGTGTGTTTTTGGTGTGTTTTTGTTTTTGTGTGTGTGTGTTTTTGTTTTTGTGTGCGTTTTGTTTTTGTGTGTGTGTGTTTTTGTTTTTGTGTGCATACTTGTTTTTGTGTGTGTTTGTGTGTGTTTTTGTATTTTTGTGTGTTTTTGTTTTTGTGTGTGTTTTTGTATTTTTGTGTGTTTTTGTTTTTGTGTGTGTGTTTGTTTTTGTGTGTGTTTTTGTCTTTGTGTGTGTGTGTTTGTTTTTGAGTTTGTTTTTGTTTTTGTGTATGGTTTTGTTTTTGTGAGTGTGTGTGTGCGTTTGTTTTTATGTGTGCTTTTGTTTAATGTGTGTTTTTGTTTGTGTGTGTGTGTTTGTTTTTGTGTGTGTTTTTGTTATTGTGTGTGTGTTTTTGTGTGTGTATTTGTTTTTGTGTGTGTGTGTTTTTGTTTTTGTGTGTGTGTGTGTGTGTTTGTTTTGTGTGTGTTTTTGTTTTTGTGTGTGTGTGTTTTTGTTTTTGTGTGTGTGTGTTTTTGTTTTTGTGTGTGTTTTTGTTTTTGTGTGTGTGTCTGTTTGTTTTTGTGTGTGTGTGTGTGTTTTTGTTTTTGTTTGTGTTTTTGTTTTTGTGTGTGTGTTTGTGTGTGTGTGTGATTGTTTTTGTGTGTGTTTTTGTTTTTGTTTGTGTGTGTTTTTGTTTGTGTGTGTTTTTTTGTTTTTGTGTATGGTTTTGTTTTTGTGAGTGTGTGTGTGCGTTTGTTTTTATGTGTGTTTTTGTTTTTGTGTGTGTGTTTTTGTTTGTTTGTGTGCTTGTTTTTGTGTGTGTTTTTGTTTTTGTGTGTGTTTTTCTTTTTGTGTGAGTGTGTTTTTCTTTTTGTGTGTGTTTTTGTTTGTGTGTGTGTGCTTGTTTTTGTGTGTGTGTTTTTGTTTTTGTGTGTGAGTGTGTGTTTGTTTTTGTGTGTGTGTGTTTTTGTTTTTGTGTGTGTTTTTGTTTGTGTGTGTGTGTTTGTTTTTGTGTGTGTTTTTGTTTGTGTGTGTGTGTGTTTGTTTTTGTGTGTGTTTTTTTTGTGTGTTTGTGTGTTTGTTTTTGTGTGTGTTTTTGTTTGTCTGTGTGTGTGTGTTTGTTTTTGTGTGTGTTTTTGATTTTGTGTGTGTGTGTTTGTGTGAGTGTGTTTTTGTTTTTGTGTGTGTTTTTGTTTGTGTGAGTGTGTGTGTTTACGTGTGTGTGTGTTTTTGCTTTTGTGTATGTTTTTGTTTTTGAGTGTGTGTGTTTTTGTTTTTGTGTGTGTTTTTGTAATTGTGTGTGTGTGTGTGTGTTCGTTGTGTGTGTTTTTGTTTTTGTGTGTGTTTTTTGTTTTTGTGTGTGTTTTTGTTTGTGTGTGTGTGTTATTGTTTTTGTGTGTGTTTTTCTTTTCGTGTGTGTGTTTTTGTTTTTGTGTGTGATTTTGTTTTTGTGTGTGTGTGTGTTTTTGTTTCTGTGTGTGTTTTTGTTTTTGTGTGTGCGTGTTTTTGTTTTTGTGTGTGTTTTTGTTTTTGTGTGTGTGGTTTTTTTTTGTATGTGTTTTTGTGTTTGTGTGTGTTTTTGTTTTTGTGTCTGTGTGTTTGTATGTGCGTGCTTTTGTTTTTGTGTGTGATTTTGTTTTTGTGTGTGTGTGTTTTTGTTTTTGTGTGTGTTTTTGATTTTGTGTGTGTGTGTGTTTTTGTTTTTGTGTGTGTTTTTGATTTTGTGTGTGTGTATTTGTTTTTGTGTGTGTTTTTGTTTTTGTGTGTGTGTGTGTTTTTGTTTTTGTGTGTGATTTTGTTTCTGTGTGTGTGTTCGTGTGTGTGTTGTTTTGTTTTTGTGTGTGATTTTGTTTTTGTGTGTGTGTGTGTTTTTTTTGTGTGTGTTTTTGTTTTGGTGTGTGCGTGTTTTTGTTTTTGTGTGTGTTTTTGTTTTTGTGTTTGTTTTTGTTTTTGTGTGTGTGTGTTTTTGTTTTTGTGTGTGTTTTTGTTTTTGTGTGTGTTTTTGTATTTTTGTGTGTTTTTGTTTTTGTGTGTGTGTTTGTGTGTGTGTGTCTTTGTTTTTGTGTGTGTTTTTGTCTTTGTGTGTGTGTGTTTGTTTTTGAGTTTGTTTTTGTTTTTGTGTATGGTTTTGTTTTTGTGAGTGTGTGTGTGCGTTTGTTTTTATGTGTGCTTTTGTTTAATGTGTGTTTTTGTTTGTGTGTGTGTGTTTGTTTTTGTGTGTGTTTTTGTTATTGTGTGTGTGTGTTTTTGTGTGTGTATTTGTTTTTGTGTGTGTGTGTTTTTGTTTTTGTGTGTGTTTTTGTTTTTGTGTGTGTGTGTTTGTTTTTGTGTGTGTTTTTGTTTTTGTGTGTGTGTGTTTTTGTTTTTGTGTGTGTTTTTGTTTTTGTGTGTGTGTGTTTTTGTTTTTGTGTGTGTTTTTGTTTTTGTGTGTGTTTTTGTTTTTGTGAGTGTGTTTTTGTTTGTGTGTGTGCTTGTTTTTGTGTGTGTTTTTGTTTTTGTGTGTGTTTTTCTTTTTGTGTGTGTGTGTTTTTCTTTTTGTGTGTGTTTTTGTTTGTGTGTGTGTGCTTGTTTTTGTGTGTGTGTGCGTGTGTGTGTTTTTGTTTTTGTGTGTGTGTGTGTGTGTTTGTTTTTGTGTGTGCTTTTATTTGTGTGTGTGTGTGTTTGTTTTTGTGTGTGTTTTTGTTTGTGTGTTTGTGTGTTTGTTTTTGTGTGTGTTTTTGTTTGTCTGTGTGTGTGTGTTTGTTTTTGTGTGTGTTTTTGATTTTGTGTGTGTGTGCTTTTGTTTTTGTGTGTGATTTTGTTTCTGTGTGTGTGTTTTTGTTTTTGTGTGTGTTTCTGTTTTTGTATGTGTGTGTATTTGTTTTTGTGTTTTTTTTGTTTTTGTGTGTGTGTGTGGTTTTGTTTTCGTGTGTGTATTTGTTTGTGTGTGTGTGTGTGTATTTTTGTGTGTGTTTTTGTTTTGGTGTGTGCGTGTTTTTGTTTTTGTGTGTGTTTTTGTTATTGTGAGTGTGTGTTTTTGTTTTGTTTTTGTGTGTGTGTGTTTTTGTTTTTGTGTGCGTTTTGTTTTTGTGTGTGTGTGTTTTTGTTTTTGTGTGCATACTTGTTTTTGTGTGTGTTTGTGTGTGTTTTTGTATTTTTGTGTGTTTTTGTTTTTGTGTGTGTTTTTGTATTTTTGTGTGTTTTTGTTTTTGTGTGTGTGTTTGTGTGTGTGTGTGTTTGTTTTTGTCTTTGTCTTTGTTTGTGTGTGCGTGTTTGTTTTTGTGTGTGTTTTTGTCTTTGTGTGTGTGTGTTTGTTTTTGAGTTTGTTTTTGTTTTTGTGTATGGTTTTGTTTTTGTGAGTGTGTGTGCGCGTTTGTTTTTATGTGTGCTTTTGTTTAATGTGTGTTTTTGTTAGTGTGTGTGTGTGTTTGTTTTTATGTGTGTTTTTGTTATTGTGTGTGTGTTTTTGTGTGTGTATTTGTTTTTGTGTGTGTGTGTTTTTGTTTTTGTGTGTGTTTTTGTATTTTTGTGTGTTTTTGTTTTTGTGTGTGTGTTTGTGTGTATGTGTGTTTGTTTTTGTCTTTGTCTTTGTTTGTGTGTGTGTGTTTGTTTTTGTGTGTGTTTTTGTCTTTGTGTGTTTGTTTTTGAGTTTGTTTTTGTTTTTGTGTATGGTTTTGTTTTTGTGAGTGTGTGTGTGCGTTTGTTTTTATGTGTGCTTTTGTTTAATGTGTGTTTTTGTTTGTGTGTGTGTGTTTGTTTTTGTGTGTGTTTTTGTTATTGTGTGTGTGTTTTTGTGTGTGTATTTGTTTTTGTGTGTGTGTGTTTTTGTTTTTGTGTGTGTTTTTGTTTTTGTGTGTGTGTGTGTGTGTTTGTTTTGTGTGTGTTTTTGTTTTTGTGTGTGTGTGTTTTTGTGTGTGTGTGTTTTTGTTTGTGTGTGTGTGCTTGTTTTTGTGTGTGTGTGCGTGTGTGTGTTTTTGTTTTTTTGTGTGTGTGTGTGTTTGTTTTTGTGTGTGTGTTTTTGATTTTGTGTGTGTTTTTGTTTGTGTGTGTGTGAGTTTGTTTTTGTGTGTGTTTTTATTTGTGTGTGTGTGTGTTTGTTTTTGTGTGTGTTTTTGTTTGTGTGTTTGTTTTTGTGTGTGTTTTTGTTTGTCTGTGTGTGTGTTTTTGTTTTTGTGTGTGTTTCTGTTTTTGTATGTGTGTGTATTTGTTTTTGTGTTTTTTTTGTTTTTGTGTGTGTGTGTGGTGTTGTTTTCGTGTGTGTATTTGTTTGTGTGTGTGTGTGTGTATTTTTGTGTGTGTTTTTGTTTTGGTGTGTGCGTGTTTTTGTTTTTGTGTGTGTTTTTGTTATTGTGAGTGTGTGTTTTTGGTGTGTTTTTGTTTTTGTGTGTGTGTGTTTTTGTTTTTGTGTGCGTTTTGTTTTTGTGTGTGTGTGTTTTTGTTTTTGTGTGCATACTTGTTTTTGTGTGTGTTTGTGTGTGTTTTTGTATTTTTGTGTGTTTTTGTTTTTGTGTGTGTTTTTGTATTTTTGTGTGTTTTTGTTTTTGTGTGTGTGTTTGTTTTTGTGTGTGTTTTTGTCTTTGTGTGTGTGTGTTTGTTTTTGAGTTTGTTTTTATTTTTGTGTATGGTTTTGTTTTTGTGAGTGTGTGTGTGCGTTTGTTTTTATGTGTGCTTTTGTTTAATGTGTGTTTTTGTTTGTGTGTGTGTGTTTGTTTTTGAGTGTGTTTTTGTTATTGTGTGTGTGTTTTTGTGTGTGTATTTGTTTTTGTGTGTGTGTGTTTTTGTTTTTGTGTGTGTTTTTGTTTTTTTGTGTGTGTGTGTGTGTTTGTTTTGTGTGTGTTTTTGTTTTTGTGTGTGTGTGTTTTTGTTTTTGTGTGTGTGTGTTTTTGTTTTTGTGTGTGTTTTTGTTTTTGTGTGTGTGTCTGTTTGTTTGTGTGTGTGTGTGTGTGTTTTTGTTTTTGTTTGTGTTTTTGTTTTTGTGTGTGTGTTTGTGTGTGTGTGTGATTGTTTTTGTGTGTGTTTTTGTTTTTGTTTGTGTGTGTTTTTGTTTTTGTGTGTTTTTTTGTTTTTGTGTATGGTTTTGTTTTTGTGAGTGTGTGTGTGCGTTTGTTTTTATGTGTGTTTTTGTTTTTGTGTGTGTGTTTTTGTTTGTGTGTGTGCTTGTTTTTGTGTGTGTTTTTGTTTTTGTGTGTGTTTTTCTTTTTGTGTGTGTGTGTTTTTCTTTTTGTGTGTGTTTTTGTTTGTGTGTGTGTGCTTGTTTTTGTGTGTGTGTTTTTGTTTTTGTGTGTGAGTGTGTGTTTGTTTTTGTGTGTGTGTGTTTTTGTTTTTGTGTGTGTTTTTGTTTGTGTGTGTGTGTTTGTTTTTGTTTGTGTGTGTGTGTTTGTTTTTGTGTGTGTTTTTTTTTGTGTGTTTGTGTGTTTGTTTTTGTGTGTGTTTTTGTTTGTTTGTGTGTGTGTGTTTGTTTTTGTGTGTGTTTTTGATTTTGTGTGTGTGTGTTTGTGTGAGTGTGTTTTTGTTTTTGTGTGTGTTTTTGTTTGTGTGAGTGTGTGTGTTTACGTGTGTGTGTGTTTTTGCTTTTGTGTATGTTTTTGTTTTTGAGTGTGTGTGTTTTTGTTTTTGTGTGTGTTTTTGTAATTGTGTGTGTGTGTGTGTGTTCGTTATTGTGTGTGTTTTTGTTTTTGTGTGTGTTTTTTGTTTTTGTGTGTGTTTTTGTTTGTGTGTGTGTGTTATTGTTTTTGTGTGTGTTTTTCTTTTCGTGTGTGTGTTTTTGTTTTTGTGTGTGATTTTGTTTTTGTGTGTGTGTGTGTTTTTGTTTCTGTGTGTGTTTTTGTTTTTGTGTGTGCGTGTTTTTGTTTTTGTGTGTGTTTTTGTTTTTGTGTGTGTGGTTTTTTTTTGTATGTGTTTTTGTGTTTGTGTGTGTTTTTGTTTTTGTGTCTGTGTGTTTGTATGTGCGTGCTTTTGTTTTTGTGTGTGATTTTGTTTTTGTGTGTGTGTGTTTTTGTTTTTGTGTGTGTTTTTGATTTTGTGTGTGTGTGTGTTTTTGTTTTTGTGTGTGTTTTTGATTTTGTGTGTGTGTATTTGTTTTTGTGTGTGTTTTTGTTTTTGTGTGTGTGTGTGTGTTTTTGTTTTTGTGTGTGATTTTGTTTCTGTGTGTGTGTTCGTGTGTGTGTTGTTTTGTTTTTGTGTGTGATTTTGTTTTTGTGTGTGTGTGTGTTTTTTTTGTGTGTGTTTTTGTTTTGGTGTGTGCGTGTTTTTGTTTTTGTGTGTGTTTTTGTTTTTGTGTGTGTTTTTGTTTTTGTGTGTGTGTGTTTTTGTTTTTGTGTGTGTTTTTGTTTTTGTGTGTGTTTTTGTATTTTTGTGTGTTTTTGTTTTTGTGTGTGTGTTTGTGTGTGTGTGTCTTTGTTTTTGTGTGTGTTTTTGTCTTTGTGTTTGTGTGTTTGTTTTTGAGTTTGTTTTTGTTTTTGTGTATGGTTTTGTTTTTGTGAGTGTGTGTGTGCGTTTGTTTTTATGTGTGCTTTTGTTTAATGTGTGTTTTTGTTTGTGTGTGTGTGTTTGTTTTTGTGTGTGTTTTTGTTATTGTGTGTGTGTGTTTTTGTGTGTGTATTTGTTTTTGTGTGTGTGTGTTTTTGTTTTTGTGTGTGTTTTTGTTTTTGTGTGTGTGTGTTTGTTTTTGTGTGTGTTTTTGTTTTTGTGTGTGTGTGTTTTTGTTTTTGTGTGTGTGTGTTTTTGTTTTTGTGTGTGTTTTTGTTTTTGTGTGTGTGTGTTTTTGTTTTTGTGTGTGTTTTTGTTTTTGTGTGTGTTTTTGTTTTTGTGAGTGTGTTTTTGTTTGTGTGTGTGCTTGTTTTTGTGTGTGTTTTTGTTTTTGTGTGTGTTTTTCTTTTTGTGTGTGTGTGTTTTTCTTTTTGTGTGTGTTTTTGTTTGTGTGTGTGTGCTTGTTTTTGTGTGTGTGTACGTGTGTGTGTTTTTGTTTTTGTGTGTGTGTGTGTGTGTGTTTGTTTTTGTGTTTGTTTTTATTTGTGTGTGTGTGTGTTTGTTTTTGTGTGTGTTTTTGTTTGTGTGTTTGTGTGTTTGTTTTTGTGTGTGTTTTTGTTTGTCTGTGTGTGTGTGTTTGTTTTTGTGTGTGTTTTTGATTTTGTGTGTGTGTGCTTTTGTTTTTGTGTGTGATTTTGTTTCTGTGTGTGTGTTTTTGTTTTTGTGTGTGTTTCTGTTTTTGTATGTGTGTGTATTTGTTTTTGTGTTTTTTTTGTTTTCGTGTGTGTGTGTGGTTTTGTTTTCGTGTGTGTATTTGTTTGTGTGTGTGTGTGTGTGTATTTTTGTGTGTGTTTTTGTTTTGGTGTGTGCGTGTTTTTGTTTTTGTGTGTGTTTTTGTTATTGTGAGTGTGTGTTTTTGTTTTGTTTTTGTGTGTGTGTGTTTTTGTTTTTGTGTGCGTTTTGTTTTTGTGTGTGTGTGTTTTTGTTTTTGTGTGCATACTTGTTTTTGTGTGTGTTTGTGTGTGTTTTTGTATTTTTGTGTGTTTTTGTTTTTGTGTGTGTTTTTGTATTTTTGTGTGTTTTTGTTTTTGTGTGTGTGTTTGTGTGTGTGTGTGTTTGTTTTTGTCTTTGTCTTTGTTTGTGTGTGTGTGTTTGTTTTTGTGTGTGTTTTTGTCTTTGTGTGTGTGTGTTTGTTTTTGAGTTTGTTTTTGTTTTTGTGTATGGTTTTGTTTTTGTGAGTGTGTGTGCGCGTTTGTTTTTATGTGTGCTTTTGTTTAATGTGTGTTTTTGTTAGTGTGTGTGTGTGTTTGTTTTTATGTGTCTTTTTGTTATTGTGTGTGTGTTTTTGTGTGTGTATTTGTTTTTGTGTGTGTGTGTTTTTGTTTTTGTGTGTGTTTTTGTATTTTTGTGTGTTTTTGTTTTTGTGTGTGTGTTTGTGTGTGTGTGTGTTTGTTTTTGTCTTTGTCTTTGTTTGTGTGTGTGTGTTTGTTTTTGTGTGTGTTTTTGTCTTTGTGTGTTTGTTTTTGAGTTTGTTTTTGTTTTTGTGTATGGTTTTGTTTTTGTGAGTGTGTGTGTGCGTTTGTTTTTATGTGTGCTTTTGTTTAATGTGTGTTTTTGTTTGTGTGTGTGTGTTTGTTTTTGTGTGTGTTTTTGTTATTGTGTGTGTGTTTTTGTGTGTGTATTTGTTTTTGTGTGTGTGTTTTTGTTTTTGTGTGTGTTTTTGTTTTTGTGTGTGTGTGTGTGTGTTTGTTTTGTGTGTGTTTTTGTTTTTGTGTGTGTGTGTTTTAGTTTTTGTGTGTGTGTCTGTTATGTTTTTGTGTGTGTGTGTGTGTTTTTGTTTTTGTTTGTGTTTTTGTTTTTGTGTGTGTGTTTGTGTGTGTGCTTGTTTTTGTGTGTGTTTTTGTTTTTGTGTGTTTTTCTTTTTGTGTGTGTGTGTTTTTCTTTTTGTGTGTGTTTTTGTTTGTGTGTGTGTGCTTGTTTTTGTGTGTGTGTGCGTGTGTGTGTTTTTGTTTTTGTTTTTGTGTGTGTGTGTATTTTGGTTTTTGTGTGTGATTTTGATTTTGTGTGTGTGTGTTTTTTTTGTTTTTGTCTGTGTTTTTGTCTGTGTGTGTGTGTTTGTGTGTGTGTGTTTTGTTTTTGTGTATGTTTTTGTATTTGAGTGTGTGTGTTTTTGTTTTTGTGTGTGTATTTGTTTTTGTGTGTGAGTGTTTTTTTTTGTTTTTGTGTGTGTTTTTGTTTTTGTGTGTGCTTTTGTTTTTGTGTGTGAGTGTGTTTTTGTTTTTGTGTGTTCTTTTATTTTTTTGTGTGTGTGTGTTTTTGTTTTTGTGTGTGTTTTTGTTTTTGTGTGCGTGGATGTGTTTTTGTGTGTGTGTGTTTGTTTTTGTGTGTGTATGTGTGTTTTAGTTTTTGTGTGTTTTTTTGTTTTTGTGTGTGTGTTTGTTTTTGTTTTTGTGTGTGTGTGTGTGTTTGTTTTTGTGTGCGTTTTTTTTGTGTGTGTTTTTGTTTTTGTGTGTGTGTGTTTTTGTATTTGTGTGTGTCTGTGTGTGTTTTTGTGTGTGTTTTAGTTTTTCTGTGTGTGTGTTTGTTTTTGTGTGTGTGTGTGTGTTTGTTCTTGTCTGTGTTTTTGTTTTTGTGCATGTGTGTGTGTTTGTTTTTGTGTGTGTTTTTGTCTTTGTGTGTGTGTGTGTTTGTTTTTGTGTGTGATTTTGTTTTTGTGGGTGTGTGTGTGTTTTTGCTTTTGTGGGTGTTTTTGTTTGTGTGTGTGCGCGTGTGTGTGTTTTTGTATTTGTGTGTGTTTTTATTTTTGTGTGTGTGTGTGTGTTTTTGTTTTGTGTGTGTTTTTGTTTTTGTGTGTGTTTTTGTTTTTGTGTGCGTGGATGTGTTTTTGTGTGTGTGTGTTTGTTTTTGTGTGTGTATGTGTGTTTTAGTTTTTGTGTGTTTTTTTGTTTTTGTGTGTGTGTTTGTTTTTGTTTTTGTGTGTGTGTGTGTGTTTGTTTTTGTGTGCGTTTTTTTTGTGTGTGTTTTTGTTTTTGTGTGTGTGTGTTTTTGTATTTGTGTGTGTCTGTGTGTGTTTTTGTGTGTGTTTTAGTTTTTCTGTGTGTGTGTTTGTTTTTGTGTGTGTGTGTGTGTTTGTTCTTGTCTGTGTTTTTGTTTTTGTGCATGTGTGTGTGTTTGTTTTTGTGTGTGTTTTTGTCTTTGTGTGTGTGTGTGTTTGTTTTTGTGTGTGATTTTGTTTTTGTGGGTGTGTGTGTGTTTTTGCTTTTGTGGGTGTTTTTGTTTGTGTGTGTGCGCGTGTGTGTGTTTTTGTATTTGTGTGTGTTTTTATTTTTGTGTGTGTGTGTGTGTTTTTGTTTTGTGTGTGTTTTTGATTTTGTGTGTGTGTTTTTTTGTTTGTGTGTGTATTTTTGTTTTTGTGTGCGTGTATTTTTGTTTTTGTCTGTGTTTTTGTGTGTGTGTGTGTTTGTGTTTGTTTTGTGTGTTTTTGTATTTGTGTGTGTGTGTGTTTTTGTTTTTTGTGTGTGTGTGTTTTTGCTTTTGTGTGTGTTTTTATTTGTATGTGTGTGTTTGTGTGTGTGTGTTTTTGTTTTTATGTGTGTGTGTGTTTTTGTTTTTGTGAGTGTGTTTTTGTTTGTGTGTGTGCTTGTTTTTGTGTGTGTTTTTGTTTTTGTGTGTGTTTTTCTTTTTGTGTGTGTGTGTTTTTCTTTTTGTGTGTGTTTTTGTTTGTGTGTGTGTGCTTGTTTTTGTGTGTGTGTGCGTGTGTGTGTTTGTGTTTTTGTGTGTGTGTGTGTGTTTGTTTTTGTGTGTGTTTTTATTTGTGTGTGTGTGTGTTTGTTTTTGTGTGTGTTTTTGTTTGTGTGTTTGTGTGTTTGTTTTTGTGTGTGTTTTTGTTTGTCTGTGTGTGTGTGTTTGTTTTTGTGTGTGTTTTTGATTTTGTGTGTGTGTGCTTTTGTTTTTGTGTGTGATTTTGTTTCTGTGTGTGTGTTTTTGTTTTTGTGTGTGTTTCTGTTTTTGTATGTGTGTGTATTTGTTTTTGTGTTTTTTTTGTTTTTGTGTGTGTGTGTGGTTTTGTTTTCGTGTGTGTATTTGTTTGTGTGTGTGTGTGTGTGTATTTTTGTGTGTGTTTTTGTTTTGGTGTGTGCGTGTTTTTGTTTTTGTGTGTGTTTTTGTTATTGTGAGTGTGTGTTTTTGTTTTGTTTTTGTGTGTGTGTGTTTTTGTTTTTGTGTGCGTTTTGTTTTTGTGTGTGTGTGTTTTTGTTTTTGTGTGCGTTTTGTTTTTGTGTGTGTGTGTTTTTGTTTTTGTGTGCATACTTGTTTTTGTGTGTTTTTGTGTGTGTTTTTGTATTTTTGTGTGTTTTTGTTTTTGTGTGTGTTTTTGTATTTTTGTGTGTTTTTGTTTTTGTGTGTGTGTTTGTGTGTGTGTGTGTTTGTTTTTGTCTTTGTCTTTGTTTGTGTGTGTGTGTTTGTTTTTGTGTGTGTTTTTGTCTTTGTGTGTTTGTTTTTGAGTTTGTTTTTGTTTTTGTGTATGGTTTTGTTTTTGTGAGTGTGTGTGTGCGTTTGTTTTTATGTGTGCTTTTGTTTAATGTGTGTTTTTGTTTGTGTGTGTGTGTTTGTTTTTGTGTGTGTTTTTGTTATTGTGTGTGTGTTTTTGTGTGTGTATTTGTTTTTGTGTGTGTGTGTTTTTGTTTTTGTGTGTGTTTTTGTTTTTGTGTGTGTGTGTGTGTGTTTGTTTTGTGTGTGTTTTTGTTTTTGTGTGTGTGTGTTTTTGTGTGTGTGTGTTTTTGTTTTTGTGTGTGTTTTTGTTTTTGTGTGTGTGTCTGTTATGTTTTTGTGTGTGTGTGTGTGTTTTTGTTTTTGTTTGTGTTTTTGTTTTTGTGTGTGTGTTTGTGTGTGTGCTTGTTTTTGTGTGTGTTTTTGTTTTTGTGTGTTTTTGTTTTTGTGTGTGTATGTTTTTCTTTTTGTGTGTGTTTTTGTTTGTGTGTGTGTGCTTGTTTTTGTGTGTGTGTGCGTGTGTGTGTTTTTGTTTTTGTTTTTGTGTGTGTGTGTGTATTTTGGTTTTTGTGTGTGATTTTGATTTTGTGTGTGTGTGTTTTTTTTGTTTTTGTCTGTGTTTTTGTCTCTGTGTGTGTGTTTGTGTGTGTGTGTTTTGTTTTTGTGTATGTTTTTGTATTTGAGTGTGTGTGTTTTTGTTTTTGTGTGTGTATTTGTTTTTGTGTGTGAGTGTTTTTTTTTGTTTTTGTGTGTGTTTTTGTTTTTGTGTGTGTTTTTGTTTTTGTGTGTGAGTGTGTTTTTGTTTTTGTGTGTTCTTTTATTTTTTTGTGTGTGTGTGTTTTTGTTTTTGTGTGTGTTTTTGTTTTTGTGTGCGTGGATGTGTTTTTGTGTGTGTGTGTTTGTTTTTGTGTGTGTATGTGTGTTTTAGTTTTTGTGTGTTTTTTTGTTTTTGTGTGTGTGTTTGTTTTTGTTTTTGTGTGTGTGTGTGTGTGTTTGTTTTTGTGTGCGTTTTTTTTGTGTGTGTTTTTGTTTTTGTGTGTGTGTGTTTTTGTATTTGTGTGTGTCTGTGTGTGTTTTTGTGTGTGTTTTAGTTTTTCTGTGTGTGTGTTTGTTTTTGTGTGTGTGTGTTTTTGTTTTTGTGTGTGTTTTTGTTTTTGTGTGTGTGTGTTTGTTTTTGTGTGTGTTTTTGTTTTTGTGTGTGTGTGTTTTTGTTTTTGTGTGTGTGTGTTTTTGTTTTTGTGTGTGTTTTTGTTTTTGTGTGTGTGTGTTTTTGTTTTTGTGTGTGTTTTTGTTTTTGTGTGTGTTTTTGTTTTTGTGAGTGTGTTTTTGTTTGTGTGTGTGCTTGTTTTTGTGTGTGTTTTTGTTTTTGTGTGTGTTTTTCTTTTTGTGTGTGTGTGTTTTTCTTTTTGTGTGTGTTTTTGTTTGTGTGTGTGTGCTTGTTTTTGTGTGTGTGTACGTGTGTGTGTTTTTGTTTTTGTGTGTGTGTGTGTGTGTTTGTTTTTGTGTGTGTTTTTATTTGTGTGTGTGTGTGTTTGTTTTTGTGTGTGTTTTTGTTTGTGTGTTTGTGTGTTTGTTTTTGTGTGTGTTTTTGTTTGTCTGTGTGTGTGTGTTTGTTTTTGTGTGTGTTTTTGATTTTGTGTGTGTGTGCTTTTGTTTTTGTGTGTGATTTTGTTTCTGTGTGTGTGTTTTTGTTTTTGTGTGTGTTTCTGTTTTTGTATGTGTGTGTATTTGTTTTTGTGTTTTTTTTGTTTTCGTGTGTGTGTGTGGTTTTGTTTTCGTGTGTGTATTTGTTTGTGTGTGTGTGTGTGTGTATTTTTGTGTGTGTTTTTGTTTTGGTGTGTGCGTGTTTTTGTTTTTGTGTGTGTTTTTGTTATTGTGAGTGTGTGTTTTTGTTTTGTTTTTGTGTGTGTGTGTTTTTGTTTTTGTGTGCGTTTTGTTTTTGTGTGTGTGTGTTTTTGTTTTTGTGTGCATACTTGTTTTTGTGTGTGTTTGTGTGTGTTTTTGTATTTTTGTGTGTTTTTGTTTTTGTGTGTGTTTTTGTATTTTTGTGTGTTTTTGTTTTTGTGTGTGTGTTTGTGTGTGTGTGTGTTTGTTTTTGTCTTTGTCTTTGTTTGTGTGTGTGTGTTTGTTTTTGTGTGTGTTTTTGTCTTTGTGTGTGTGTGTTTGTTTTTGAGTTTGTTTTTGTTTTTGTGTATGGTTTTGTTTTTGTGAGTGTGTGTGCGCGTTTGTTTTTATGTGTGCTTTTGTTTAATGTGTGTTTTTGTTAGTGTGTGTGTGTGTTTGTTTTTATGTGTCTTTTTGTTATTGTGTGTGTGTTTTTGTGTGTGTATTTGTTTTTGTGTGTGTGTGTTTTTGTTTTTGTGTGTGTTTTTGTATTTTTGTGTGTTTTTGTTTTTGTGTGTGTGTTTGTGTGTGTGTGTGTTTGTTTTTGTCTTTGTCTTTGTTTGTGTGTGTGTGTTTGTTTTTGTGTGTGTTTTTGTCTTTGTGTGTTTGTTTTTGAGTTTGTTTTTGTTTTTGTGTATGGTTTTGTTTTTGTGAGTGTGTGTGTGCGTTTGTTTTTATGTGTGCTTTTGTTTAATGTGTGTTTTTGTTTGTGTGTGTGTGTTTGTTTTTGTGTGTGTTTTTGTTATTGTGTGTGTGTTTTTGTGTGTGTATTTGTTTTTGTGTGTGTGTGTTTTTGTTTTTGTGTGTGTTTTTGTTTTTGTGTGTGTGTGTGTGTGTTTGTTTTGTGTGTGTTTTTGTTTTTGTGTGTGTGTGTTTTAGTTTTTGTGTGTGTGTCTGTTATGTTTTTGTGTGTGTGTGTGTGTTTTTGTTTTTGTTTGTGTTTTTGTTTTTGTGTGTGTGTTTGTGTGTGTGCTTGTTTTTGTGTGTGTTTTTGTTTTTGTGTGTTTTTCTTTTTGTGTGTGTGTGTTTTTCTTTTTGTGTGTGTTTTTGTTTGTGTGTGTGTGCTTGTTTTTGTGTGTGTGTGCGTGTGTGTGTTTTTGTTTTTGTTTTTGTGTGTGTGTGTATTTTGGTTTTTGTGTGTGATTTTGATTTTGTGTGTGTGTGTTTTTTTTGTTTTTGTCTGTGTTTTTGTCTGTGTGTGTGTGTTTGTGTGTGTGTGTTTTGTTTTTGTGTATGTTTTTGTATTTGAGTGTGTGTGTTTTTGTTTTTGTGTGTGTATTTGTTTTTGTGTGTGAGTGTTTTTTTTTGTTTTTGTGTGTGTTTTTGTTTTTGTGTGTGCTTTTGTTTTTGTGTGTGAGTGTGTTTTTGTTTTTGTGTGTTCTTTTATTTTTTTGTGTGTGTGTGTTTTTGTTTTTGTGTGTGTTTTTGTTTTTGTGTGCGTGGATGTGTTTTTCATAGATTAGATTATCATAGAATTTACAGTGCAGAAGGAGGCCATTCGGCCCATCGAGTCTGCACCGGCTCTTGGAAAGAGCACCCTACCCAAGGTCAACACCTCCATTCTATCCCCATAACCCAGTAACCCCACCCAACACCAAGGGCAATCTTGGACACTAAGGGCAATTTATCATGGCCAATCCACCTGACCTGCACATCTTTGGACTGTGGGAGGAAACCGGAGCACCCGGAGGAAACCCACGCACACACAGGGAGGATGTGCAGACTCCGCACAGACAGTAACCCAAGCCGGAATCGAACCTGGGACCCTGGAGCTGTGAAGCATTTGTGCTATCCACAAGGCTACCGTGCTGTTTGTTTTTGTGTGTGTGTGTTTGTTTTTGTGTGTGTATGTGTGTTTTAGTTTTTGTGTGTTTTTTTGTTTTTGTGTGTGTGTTTGTTTTTGTTTTTGTGTGTGTGTGTGTGTTTGTTTTTGTGTGCGTTTTTTTTGTGTGTGTTTTTGTTTTTGTGTGTGTGTGTTTTTGTATTTGTGTGTGTCTGTGTGTGTTTTTGTGTGTGTTTTAGTTTTTCTGTGTGTGTGTTTGTTTTTGTGTGTGTGTGTGTGTTTGTTCTTGTCTGTGTTTTTGTTTTTGTGCATGTGTGTGTGTTTGTTTTTGTGTGTGTTTTTGTCTTTGTGTGTGTGTGTGTTTGTTTTTGTGTGTGATTTTGTTTTTGTGGGTGTGTGTGTGTTTTTGCTTTTGTGGGTGTTTTTGTTTGTGTGTGTGCGCGTGTGTGTGTTTTTGTATTTGTGTGTGTTTTTATTTTTGTGTGTGTGTGTGTGTTTTTGTTTTGTGTGTGTTTTTGTTTTTGTGTGTGTTTTTGTTTTTGTGTGCGTGGATGTGTTTTTGTGTGTGTGTGTTTGTTTTTGTGTGTGTATGTGTGTTTTAGTTTTTGTGTGTTTTTTTGTTTTTGTGTGTGTGTTTGTTTTTGTTTTTGTGTGTGTGTGTGTGTTTGTTTTTGTGTGCGTTTTTTTTGTGTGTGTTTTTGTTTTTGTGTGTGTGTGTTTTTGTATTTGTGTGTGTCTGTGTGTGTTTTTGTGTGTGTTTTAGTTTTTCTGTGTGTGTGTTTGTTTTTGTGTGTGTGTGTGTGTTTGTTCTTGTCTGTGTTTTTGTTTTTGTGCATGTGTGTGTGTTTGTTTTTGTGTGTGTTTTTGTCTTTGTGTGTGTGTGTGTTTGTTTTTGTGTGTGATTTTGTTTTTGTGGGTGTGTGTGTGTTTTTGCTTTTGTGGGTGTTTTTGTTTGTGTGTGTGCGCGTGTGTGTGTTTTTGTATTTGTGTGTGTTTTTATTTTTGTGTGTGTGTGTGTGTTTTTGTTTTGTGTGTGTTTTTGATTTTGTGTGTGTGTTTTTTTGTTTGTGTGTGTATTTTTGTTTTTGTGTGCGTGTATTTTTGTTTTTGTCTGTGTTTTTGTGTGTGTGTGTGTTTGTGTTTGTTTTGTGTGTTTTTGTATTTGTGTGTGTGTGTGTTTTTGTTTTTTGTGTGTGTGTGTTTTTGCTTTTGTGTGTGTTTTTATTTGTATGTGTGTGTTTGTGTGTGTGTGTTTTTGTTTTTATGTGTGTGTGTGTTTTTGTTTTTGTGAGTGTGTTTTTGTTTGTGTGTGTGCTTGTTTTTGTGTGTGTTTTTGTTTTTGTGTGTGTTTTTCTTTTTGTGTGTGTGTGTTTTTCTTTTTGTGTGTGTTTTTGTTTGTGTGTGTGTGCTTGTTTTTGTGTGTGTGTGCGTGTGTGTGTTTGTGTTTTTGTGTGTGTGTGTGTGTTTGTTTTTGTGTGTGTTTTTATTTGTGTGTGTGTGTGTTTGTTTTTGTGTGTGTTTTTGTTTGTGTGTTTGTGTGTTTGTTTTTGTGTGTGTTTTTGTTTGTCTGTGTGTGTGTGTTTGTTTTTGTGTGTGTTTTTGATTTTGTGTGTGTGTGCTTTTGTTTTTGTGTGTGATTTTGTTTCTGTGTGTGTGTTTTTGTTTTTGTGTGTGTTTCTGTTTTTGTATGTGTGTGTATTTGTTTTTGTGTTTTTTTTGTTTTTGTGTGTGTGTGTGGTTTTGTTTTCGTGTGTGTATTTGTTTGTGTGTGTGTGTGTGTGTATTTTTGTGTGTGTTTTTGTTTTGGTGTGTGCGTGTTTTTGTTTTTGTGTGTGTTTTTGTTATTGTGAGTGTGTGTTTTTGTTTTGTTTTTGTGTGTGTGTGTTTTTGTTTTTGTGTGCGTTTTGTTTTTGTGTGTGTGTGTTTTTGTTTTTGTGTGCGTTTTGTTTTTGTGTGTGTGTGTTTTTGTTTTTGTGTGCATACTTGTTTTTGTGTGTTTTTGTGTGTGTTTTTGTATTTTTGTGTGTTTTTGTTTTTGTGTGTGTTTTTGTATTTTTGTGTGTTTTTGTTTTTGTGTGTGTGTTTGTGTGTGTGTGTGTTTGTTTTTGTCTTTGTCTTTGTTTGTGTGTGTGTGTTTGTTTTTGTGTGTGTTTTTGTCTTTGTGTGTTTGTTTTTGAGTTTGTTTTTGTTTTTGTGTATGGTTTTGTTTTTGTGAGTGTGTGTGTGCGTTTGTTTTTATGTGTGCTTTTGTTTAATGTGTGTTTTTGTTTGTGTGTGTGTGTTTGTTTTTGTGTGTGTTTTTGTTATTGTGTGTGTGTTTTTGTGTGTGTATTTGTTTTTGTGTGTGTGTGTTTTTGTTTTTGTGTGTGTTTTTGTTTTTGTGTGTGTGTGTGTGTGTTTGTTTTGTGTGTGTTTTTGTTTTTGTGTGTGTGTGTTTTTGTGTGTGTGTGTTTTTGTTTTTGTGTGTGTTTTTGTTTTTGTGTGTGTGTGTGTGTTTTTGTTTTTGTTTGTGTTTTTGTTTTTGTGTGTGTGTTTGTGTGTGTGCTTGTTTTTGTGTGTGTTTTTGTTTTTGTGTGTTTTTGTTTTTGTGTGTGTGTGTTTTTCTTTTTGTGTGTGTTTTTGTTTGTGTGTGTGTGCTTGTTTTTGTGTGTGTGTGCGTGTGTGTGTTTTTGTTTTTGTTTTTGTGTGTGTGTGTGTATTTTGGTTTTTGTGTGTGATTTTGATTTTGTGTGTGTGTGTTTTTTTTGTTTTTGTCTGTGTTTTTGTCTCTGTGTGTGTGTTTGTGTGTGTGTGTTTTGTTTTTGTGTATGTTTTTGTATTTGAGTGTGTGTGTTTTTGTTTTTGTGTGTGTATTTGTTTTTGTGTGTGAGTGTTTTTTTTTGTTTTTGTGTGTGTTTTTGTTTTTGTGTGTGTTTTTGTTTTTGTGTGTGAGTGTGTTTTTGTTTTTGTGTGTTCTTTTATTTTTTTGTGTGTGTGTGTTTTTGTTTTTGTGTGTGTTTTTGTTTTTGTGTGCGTTGATGTGTTTTTGTGTGTGTGTGTTTGTTTTTGTGTGTGTATGTGTGTTTTAGTTTTTGTGTGTTTTTTTGTTTTTGTGTGTGTGTTTGTTTTTGTTTTTGTGTGTGTGTGTGTGTGTTTGTTTTTGTGTGCGTTTTTTTTGTGTGTGTTTTTGTGTTTGTGTGTGTGTGTTTTTGTATTTGTGTGTGTCTGTGTGTGTTTTTGTGTGTGTTTTAGTTTTTCTGTGTGTGTGTTTGTTTTTGTGTGTGTGTGTGTGTTTGTTCTTGTCTGTGTTTTTGTTTTTGTGCATGTGTGTGTGTTTGTTTTTGTGTGTGTTTTTGTCTTTGTGTGTGTGTGTGTTTGTTTTTGTGTGTGATTTTGTTTTTGTGGGTGTGTGTGTGTTTTTGCTTTTGTGGGTGTTTTTGTTTGTGTGTGTGCGCGTGTGTGTGTTTTTGTATTTGTGTGTGTTTTTATTTTTGTGTGTGTGTGTGTGTTTTTGTTTTGTGTGTGTTTTTGTTTTTGTGTGTGTTTTTGTTTTTGTGTGCGTGGATGTGTTTTTGTGTGTGTGTGTTTGTTTTTGTGTGTGCATGTGTGTTTTAGTTTTTGTGTGTTTTTTTGTTTTTGTGTGTGTGTTTGTTTTTGTTTTTGTGTGTGTGTGTGTGTTTGTTTCTGTGTGCGTTTTTTTTGTGTGTGTTTTTGTTTTTGTGTGTGTGTGGTTTTGTATTTGTGTGTGTCTGTGTGTGTTTTTGTGTGTGTTTTAGTTTTTCTGTGTGTGTGTTTGTTTTTGTGTGTGTGTGTGTGTTTGTTCTTGTCTGTGTTTTTGTTTTTGTGCATGTGTGTGTGTTTGTTTTTGTGTGTGTTTTTGTCTTTGTGTGTGTGTGTTTGTTTTTGTGTGTGATTTTGTTTTTGTGGGTGTGTGTGTGTTTTTGCTTTTGTGGGTGTTTTTGTTTGTGTGTGTGCGCGTGTGTGTGTTTTTGTATTTGTGTGTGTTTTTATTTTTGTGTGTGTGTGTGTGTTTTTGTTTTGTGTGTGTTTTTGATTTTGTGTGTGTGTTTTTTTGTTTGTGTGTGTATTTTTGTTTTTGTGTGCGTGTATTTTTGTTTTTGTCTGTGTTTTTGTGTGTGTGTGTGTTTGTGTTTGTTTTGTGTGTTTTTGTATTTGTGTGTGTGTGTGTGTTTGTTTTTTGTGTGTGTGTGTTTTTGCTTTTGTGTGTGTTTTTATTTGTATGTGTGTGTTTGTGTGTGTGTGTTTTTGTTTTTATGTGTGTGTGTTTTTTTTGTTTTTGTGTGTATGTGTGTTTGTTTTTGTGTGTGTGTGTGTTTTTGTTTTTGTGTGTGATTTTGTTTTTGTGTGTGTGCTTGATTTTGTGTGTGTTTTTGTTTTTTGTGTGTTTTTCTTTTTGTGTGTGTGTGTTTTTCTTTTTGTGTGTGTTTTTGTTTGTGTGTGTGTGCTTGTTTTTGTGTGTGTGTGCGTGTGTGTGTTTTTGTTTTTGTTTTTGTGTGTGTGTGTGTATTTTGGTTTTTGTGTGTGATTTTGATTTTGTGTGTGTGTGTTTTTTTTGTTTTTGTCTGTGTTTTTGTCTCTGTGTGTGTGTTTGTGTGTGTGTGTTTTGTTTTTGTGTATGTTTTTGTATTTGAGTGTGTGTGTTTTTGTTTTTGTGTGTGTATTTGTTTTTGTGTGTGAGTGTTTTTTTTTGTTTTTGTGTGTGTTTTTGTTTTTGTGTGTGTTTTTGTTTTTGTGTGTGAGTGTGTTTTTGTTTTTGTGTGTTCTTTTATTTTTTTGTGTGTGTGTGTTTTTGTTTTTGTGTGTGTTTTTGTTTTTGTGTGCGTGGATGTGTTTTTGTGTGTGTGTGTTTGTTTTTGTGTGTGTATGTGTGTTTTAGTTTTTGTGTGTTTTTTTGTTTTTGTGTGTGTTTTTGTTTTTGTTTTTGTGTGTGTGTGTGTGTGTTTGTTTTTGTGTGCGTTTTTTTTGTGTGTGTTTTTGTTTTTGTGTGTGTGTGTTTTTGTATTTGTGTGTGTCTGTGTGTGTTTTTGTGTGTGTTTTAGTTTTTCTGTGTGTGTGTTTGTTTTTGTGTGTGTGTGTGTGTTTGTTCTTGTCTGTGTTTTTGTTTTTGTGCATGTGTGTGTGTTTGTTTTTGTGTGTGTTTTTGTCTTTGTGTGTGTGTGTGTTTGTTTTTGTGTGTGATTTTGTTTTTGTGGGTGTGTGTGTGTTTTTGCTTTTGTGGGTGTTTTTGTTTGTGTGTGTGCGCGTGTGTGTGTTTTTGTATTTGTGTGTGTTTTTATTTTTGTGTGTGTGTGTGTGTTTTTGTTTTGTGTGTGTTTTTGTTTTTGTGTGTGTTTTTTTTTTGTGTGCGTGGATGTGTTTTTGTGTGTGTGTGTTTGTTTTTGTGTGTGTATGTGTGTTTTAGTTTCTGTGTGTTTTTTTGTTTTTGTGTGTGTGTTTGTTTTTGTTTTTGTGTGTGTGTGTGTGTTTGTTTTTGTGTGCGTTTTTTTTGTGTGTGTTTTTGTTTTTGTGTGTGTGTGGTTTTGTATTTGTGTGTGTCTGTGTGTGTTTTTGTGTGTGTTTTAGTTTTTCTGTGTGTGTGTTTGTTTTTGTGTGTGTGTGTGTGTTTGTTCTTGTCTGTGTTTTTGTTTTTGTGCATGTGTGTGTGTTTGTTTTTGTGTGTGTTTTTGTCTTTGTGTGTGTGTGTGTTTGTTTTTGTGTGTGATTTTGTTTTTGTGGGTGTGTGTGTGTTTTTGCTTTTGTGGGTGTTTTTGTTTGTGTGTGTGCGCGTGTGTGTGTTTTTGTATTTGTGTGTGTTTTTGATTTTGTGTGTGTGTTTTTTTGTTTGTGTGTGTATTTTTGTTTTTGTGTGCGTGTATTTTTGTTTTTGTCTGTGTTTTTGTGTGTGTGTGTGTTTGTGTTTGTTTTGTGTGTTTTTGTATTTGTGTGTGTGTGTGTTTTTGTTTTTTGTGTGTGTGTGTTTTTGCTTTTGTGTGTGTTTTTATTTGTATGTGTGTGTTTGTGTGTTTTTGTTTTTATGTGTGTGTGTTTTTTTTGTTTTTGTGTGTATGTGTGTTTGTTTTTGTGTGTGTGTGTGTTTTTGTTTTTGTGTGTGATTTTGTTTTTGTGTGTGTGCTTGATTTTGTGTGTGTTTTTGTTTTTTGTGTGTTTTTGTTTTTGTGTGTGTTTGTTTTTGTGTGTGTTTTTGTTATTGTGTGTGTGTTTTTGTGTGTGTATTTGTTTTTGTGTGTGTGTTTTTGTTTTTGTGTGTGTTTTTGTTTTTGTGTATGGTTTTGTTTCTCGTAAGTCATTGTGCGCTACAGGTCCACTCCCCCATCTGATCCATAAACCCCCTAAGTACATTGGCCGCCGCCGGCCTCTTTCCAGTCCCTGATTTGGAGCGGTCCAGTGCTGGATCCAACACTGTATTGAAGTCCCCTCCCATTATCAGGCCTCCTATCTCCAGGTCCGGAATGCGCCCCAACATGCGCTTCATGAATCCGGCATCATCCCAGTTCGGGGCGTATACGTTTACCAACACCACCCACGTCCCTTGCAGCCTACCGCTCACCATTACATATCGCCCTCCATTGTCCGCTACGATAGTCTTGGCCTCAAATGACACCCGCTTTCCCACCAATATTGCCACCCCTCTATTCTTCGCGTCCAGTCCAGAGTGGAATACCTGTCCTACCCATCCCTTTCTTAGCCTGACCTGGTCCGCCACCTTCAGGTGTGTCTCTTGGAGCATGGCCACGTCCGCCTTCAGTCCCTTTAAGTGCGCAAACACTCGAGCCCTCTTCACCGGCCCATTCAGGCCCCTCACATTCCACGTTATCAGCCGGATTGGAGGGACTCTCACCCCCCCCCCCATGCCCCGCCGACTAGCCATCTCCTTTTCTGGGCCAGTCCCGTGTCCACGCCTCCCTCACCCTCCAGTCCCCCAGAGGGGGGATCCCCGTCCCGACCACCCCTTCTGTGTCCCATTCCCTTTCGGCCAGTACAGCAGCAACCCTTTCCCCCCCCCCTCCCCCCCCCTCCCCTCTCCCCCGCTAGACCCCGGTCTAGCTTTTTTGCTCCCCCCATGTCACTCCCGTAAGTCAGCTGACACCTGCTGACCCCGGCTTCCCCCGCCGTCCCATTGACCTCCCCGCGTGGGAGTCTCCCAATCCATATGCATTCCTTCGTTCCCCTTCCCGCCTTTCTTCCCGCGCGCGGGAAAACACCGCGCGCTTTCCAAAGCCCGCTCCGCCCCCTCTGGCGCAGCTCCTGTCGCGGCCTTGTCTCTCTCCCCCAGCCCATGTAACATTCCCTGCGCGTGATTGACCCCCTATATACAACAACCATCACACATCAATCCCCAAAACATCCCCCCCCCACCCTCACAAACCCTCAGTTAGAGTCCAACTTTTCGGCTTGTACAAAGGTCCACGCCTCTTCAGGCGTTTAGAAGTAATAGTGTTGGCCCTTGTATGTGACCCACAGTCGCACTGGCTGCAGCATTCCGAATTTCACTTCTTTCCGGTACAACGCCGCTTTGGCCCGGTTGAAACCCGCTCTCCGCTTTGCAACCTCCGTGCTCCAGTCCAGGTATATTCGGATCTCTGCATTGTCCCACTTACTGCTCCGCTCCTTCTTGGCCTATCTCAGGACCCACTCTCTGCCCGTGAACCGGTGGAACCTCACCACCATTGCCCTTGGCGGCTCATTTGCCTGGGGCTTCTTCGCCAGCACCCGATGTGCCCCGTCCAACTCCAGCGGCCTCGAAGGGGCCTTCGTGCCCATCATCGCCTCGAGCATCGTGCTCGCGTATGCCCCGGCATCAGCCCCCTCCACTCCCTCAGGGAGACCCAGGATTCGCAGATTCTTTCTCCTCGACCTGTTCTCCAGATCTTCGAGTCTTCCCGCCCACCTCTTGTGTGGCGCATCGTTCTGCTCCACTCTCACCGCCAGGCCCACAAGCTCGTCCTCGGTCTGACTAACTCTTTTCTGTACTTCCTGGATCTTAGCTTCGTGGACCTTCTGGGTGATCCTGAGTCCTTCAATTGCCGAAAGCATAGGCGCCAACATCTCCTTGCGCATCTCCTCGAAGCAGCGCTTGATGAACTCCTGCAGCTCCCCTTTGTCCCTGGCCGCCGCCATTTTGTTTTCTTTCCCTCACTTCTCCCGTTGCTCCAGTGCCGCTCCTTTGGCCGTTACACTTCTGGTCCGTTTAAAAAGTCGATGGAAACTCCTGAAAAAGGTCTGAGAGTCAGTTCCAGACGGGAGCTGCCGAATGCGCGACCTACTCCTCCATGGCCGCCACCGGAAACCTCGTCCCTGCTTCTTCAATGGCCTTGGTAGATCCTTTCACAGTTGTTCCCTCTGCTGCTAGAATTCACCTTTGATAGAGTCAAGTCAGATTGCAGCTTTAAGCTTGCCCTTCCCCCGCCTGCATGCTGGAAGAGGCCCTTGTCTAAACCTGCAGCCAAAGCCAAATCCTTTACTGTTTCTGCCGGGTCTGGTAGCCATAAGACACAACATTCCAGGGGGACACTGTCAGGGGAATGTTGCAGTCTTCTTCCCACACCGGGAAATGTCAAACAAATGCCGTGGGGGCCCTGTAAAAGAGCCCAAAAGTCCGTTCCAAGTGGGAGCTACCGAATATGCGACCTAGCTCTGCATAGCCGCTCCCGGAAGTCTCTTCTTTGAATTCTTTGAGGATACGATGAGACACATCGATGAAGGTCGGGCAGTGGATGTGGTGTATATGGATTTCAGTAAGGCATTTGATAAGGTTCCCCATGGCAGACTCATTCAGAAAGTTAGGGGGCATGGGATACAGGGAAATTTGGCTGTCTGGATACAGAATTGGCTGGCCGAAAGAAGACAGCGAGTGGTAGTGGATGGAAAGTATTCCGCCTGGAGGTCGATGACCAGTTGTGTACCACAAGGATCTGTTCTGGGACCTCTGCTCTTTGTGGTTTTTATCTAAGAACTTGGATGAGGAATTGGAAGGGTGGGTTAGTAAGTTTGCCGATGACATGAATGTTGGTGCGTTGTAGATAGTGTTGAGGGTTGTTGCAGGTTAAATCAGGACATTGACAGGATGCAGAGCTGGGCTGAGAAGTGGCAGATGGAGTTTAACCTTGATAAAGGTGAAGTGATTCATTTTGGAAGGTCGAATTTGAATGCTGAATACAGGGTTAAAGGCAGGATTCTTGGAAGTGTGGCGGAACAGAGGGATCTTGGGGTCCACGTACATAGATCCCTCAAAGCTGCCACCCAGGTTGATAGGGTTGTTAAGATGGCGTATGGTGTGTTGGCTTTCATGAACAGGAGGATTGAGTTGCGAGGTTTTGCTGCAGCTTTATAAAACTCTAGTTAGACAACACTTGGAATATTGTGTCCAGTTCTGGTCGCCTCATTATAGGAAGTGTCATGTGAGAGTACCTTTAAGAAATGGATCAAATGGCTGCTAGGGCCTTCCCCCGGTAGGTCATCCCCCCCAACAGCATCCAAAATGGTATACGTCTGCCCGCTCATTTTCTTTCCACTGACTCTAACCCAGCTACTCTTGTCCTGTACCTTGGGTGTGGCTCCCTCCCTGTAACTCTTCTCTATCACCCCCTCTGCCTCCCGGATGATCCAAAGTTCATCCAGTACTGCACTGAGAGTATCACACTGAGAGAATTACACTGAGTGTTACATTGAGTGTGTTATACTGTGGTTATTACACTGAGTATCACGCCGGGAGAATCGCGCCGGGAGAATCGCGCCGGGAGAATCGCGCCGGGAGAATCGCGCCGGGAGAATCGCGCCGGGAGAATCGCGCCGGGAGTACTGCGCAGAGAGTACTACGCAGAGAGTATTACGCAGAGAGTATTACGCAGAGAGTATTACACAGAGAGTATTACACAGAGAGTATTACACAGAGAGTATTCCACCACCACAGGGTCTATTACACCACAGGGTCTATTACACCACAGGGTCTATTACACCACAGGGTCTATTACACCACAGGGTCTATTACACCACAGGGTCTATTACACCACAGGGTCTATTACACCACAGGGTCTATTACACCGGGTCTATTACACCGGGTCTATTACACTGAGAGTATTACACTGAGAGTATTACACTGGGAGTATTACACTGGGAGTATTACACTGGGAGTATTACACTGGGAGTATTACACTGGGTCTATTACACTGAGAGTATTACACTGAGAGTATTACACTGAGAGTATTACACTGAGAGTATTACACTGAGAGTATACACGGTGAGTACTGCACAGAGAGTATACACTGAGAGTCTTGCACTGAGAGAATTACACTGAGAGAATTACATTGGGTCTATTACAGTGAGAATATACACTGAGAATATACACGGTGAGTACTGCACAGAGAGTATACACTGAGAGTCTTGCACTGAGAGTATTACACTGAGAGTCTTGCACTGAGAGTATACACTGAGAGTCTTGCACTGAGAGTATTACACTGAGAGTCTTGCACTGAGAATATTACACTGAGAATTACACTGACAGTATACACTGAGATTATTACACTGCGAGTACTGCACTTAGAGTACTGCACTGAGAGCACTGCGCTGAGAGAATTACACTGAGTGAACAAGCATTCTTTGAATATGTGGAGTTCTGTGCAAATGAAAAAAGCGCAAAATCGGGAAAGGTGGCCGTTGCCATTAATGCTGTGGCGCAGCACAGAAAACTGCACACAATGGCTGGTGGCCATTTTGAAAGTGACATCACGAGCGGGGAGATGTGCGCACGCTGTGGCCACGGCCACAGTAAATAAAACTGTCCGGCAAAAAGCAAACAATGTTCCAATCGTGGCAAATATAATCACTTTGCAGCACAGTGTCATTCTGCAACAGCCTCAACAGATAATACATTTAAAAGATCGTCCATCAATTATAGGAAGATTCGGAGTATACAGAATGAAGGAAACGGATAATGATGATTCCTCCCAGTATTACTGAAAGATACTTTCATGGTCGATACGATTACGGGGGTTAATGCTCTGGACTGTGATAACAATCCGATATATCAGCTCTTCAAAATTATTCAAGTGTGGACTGTACTATCGATATAAATGGGTCTGAAATTCTGTTTAAATTAGAGACAGGTGCACACGTGAATTTAATAACCGAAAAGGATTTAAGACAAGAGCACAGTAAACCACAAATAAAGAAATCAACCTGTCGAGTGACTGACTATAATGGCAATGTCATAGCCACAAGAGGCTCCTTCCGTCTCATTGTTCAGAATGGCGACATCAGCACTTCGAAATAGTAGAAAATGATGAATTATCACTACTTGGGGTGGATGCTGGCAGCAAACTCAACTTGGTTCAAAGGACTTGGGCAGCACGGTAACACACGTGGCTAGCACTGTGGCTTCACAGCGCCTGGGTCCCAGGTTCGATTCCCCGCTGGGTCACTGTCTGTAAGGACTCTGCAAGGTTTCCCCGTGTCTGCTTGGGTTTCCTCCGGGTGCTCCGGTTTCCACCCACAGTCCAAAGACGTGCAGGTTAGGTGGATTGGCCATGCTAAAAATTGCCCTTAGTGTCCAAAAATGTTAGGAAGGGTTATTGGGTTATGGGGATAGGGTGGAAGTGAGGGCTTAAGTGGGTTGGTGGACCGAATGGCCTCCTTCTGCACTGTATGTTCTATGTATCTATGTATCTATGATCCACACAACCAATAATTGAAATGTCACGCTTAAAGGTGAAATTGAACAAATTTTTATCAAGAGCTACAAATAATGTTGATACCAGGGCTTCAGAAATAGTACACATTGTGGAAGCACAAGCTTCATTTATTGCAGAAATGCTACGAGTGTCTGACAACAAGCGACATCTAATACGAGAAGGACAGAGAAGGACTCAACACTCCAAAGGGTAATCCCATACCTGAAAGAAGAATGGCCCAATGGTTGTTGTTCCAGTTTTCGTAGTGTCAAAGATGTCTTCACTGTGATTAACGGATTCCTACTTAAAGGAGACAGAATAGTCATTTCCTCCTGCCAACGGAAATACATCTTGGAACAGATACATGAAGGGCATCAAGGAATTGAAAAATGTCTCAGACAAGCAAGGCAATCTGTGCACTGGCCTGGGATCAACAAGGATGTGGACCATATGTGCAGGAAGGCAGCATTTGTCAAGGCATCAATCTGCACAATGTAAACAAGCTTTGAAGAAAATGAAGTAGCCACTTATCCATGGCTGAAAGTTGGAATGGACCTATTCTATTTTATAGGACATGATTATTTAGTCATTATTGACTACCATTCAAACTATCCTGAGGTTATTACACTCACGCATTCAACAACTCGATCAGTAATCAGAGCAGCAAAATCTGCTGTATTTGCCCGACATGGACTTCCATTGAACGTTATTTCCAACAATGGTCCTTGTTTTACCGGCTGGGAATGGTCACAATTTGCGGAAAGTTATAATTTCCACCGTATAACATCAAGTCCATTGTGCCCCCAATCAAACGGAAAAGCTGAGAAAGGTGTCGGAATAGTTAAGGAAGCTATTCAGCAAAGCACTAGATGACAACAAAGATTGCTCTTTAGCACTGTTGACACACAGAGCTACTCCATTGTCATCAGGTTTGCCCCCGCCCAGATGTTGATGGGAAGAAAAATTCATACGACTCTACCAAAAATCACAATTCCAAATATGGCTGAACAACTGCTTCATGACAGAATAAGGTTACAAAAGTAGAAAACAACAAGCCTACTACAACAGGCGTTTAGAACCTTTACCGCCGTTACAAGAAGGAGATTATGTCAGAGTACAGAATCCTGATGGTGGATGGTCACATGTATTACGAGAGATCGCACCAGTGCAAACTGAACACGGCACAATGTTTCGAAGGAATCGAAGAGCATTATTGAAGATAAAGAACTACTACGTTCCATTTCAAACTCCGAGCATTGTCGCTCCGGATGCCATATTCCACAACATTGACTTTTCAAATCCTTCATTGCCAACAAGAAATCCAGAAAACATGGAAGACGATTTGAACACTTCAACAAGAACACCAAGAAGATCGCCGATAACAAGAAAACTGCCGAATACGCTGAATTTATAATGACACGTTAACAACTAGTATTCCGTAATCACTGCTGTGATATGACATTTAGCTTTTGCTATTGAATGTAAAAAAAAAAATAATGAATTCTCTAATGTTATATTCAAAAAAATCTTACAAACAGAATTTATAACCTTTTTCTCAAAGAAAGGAGGATGTGACATTATGAGAAATGTACAAAACTGTAAGGGTTAATGTTATGTTCGAATCAACCATTAGAGGGAGCTGGGTGCAGAACTATATAAATCATCGATGCCAAGCCTTCTGGGAGAGGGTTGAGGAGAAGGTTCGAAGACAGACTCTAAGAAAGCTAGTGTGAGTGGGAGCAAATCATAGTTATTGTATTAGTGTTGAGATTAGTGGTAGATGAGTGTGGATTGTATATGTGTTGTCAATTATTTATTATATAGAAGTAAGAGTTGATTTCAATTAAGTAGTGTAGATAAATCTTTAGCTTTGTTTAATATAAAAGTGAATTGTGGTCTTTATGAATATTACGCCAACCATCCTAGGATCTGAACCACACATAACATTCGAGGCGTTTCTTTACCCACTTCCCTTCCGGCATTTCGCCTGCCCTTGAGGCATTCCAGCTTGTACTGTCGAAAGTTCTTGAAGGCAAAAGGATTACCGCCACCTGGTCAACATCCTGGCACATGGTTCTTTCAGAGCCGCAACATGACCATTGGATAAGAGAGGCTATCCAGGAAGTGGGCCTCATGCGGAACAGCAAGTGTGAGTTCGCCAGCACCAGGATACAATTCACCCAACGGCATGGTGTCAAGGTCGATCCACAGGATACAAAGACCATTGATGAGTTTCCCCAATTGAATTCCATCACCGACATTCAACATTTTGGGGGGATGGGAAACTATGTGGGAAGGCTGATTTCCAGTTTGGCCACGCTCATGGAACCCTTAAGCAATATCCTGCAGAGAGGCCAACAATGGTTCTGGGGTGTGAAACAACTCATGGCCTTTCAATCCATTAAACTTTGACTAGTCTCCTCGGATGTCCAGGCGCACTATGACCCCACTTTGCCCATTGTCGCCGCTGCTGATGCTTCCTGGTGTCATCCAGCTGTGAAAGGACGATGACGGGAAACGGGTCCATTTTGCTTCTGCAGCCCTCATGGAAACTTGTGCCGCTACTGAGAAGGCGGCAGTGGCAGAGACATGGGTGGTCATGGCTGTTTCTCATTACCCAATGGGGCTGCTTGTCAAAGCTTACGGATAGCACAAAGCCTGGCAGTATTGTAAACTATGAAGAGGACAGAGTCGAGCCTTAAAGCACACAGGGCAAGTTGATAAAGAACATAGAACATAGAACATAGAACAATACAGCGCAGTACAGGCCCTTCGGCCCACGATGTTGCACCGAAACAAAAGCCATCTAACCTACACTATACCATTATCATCCATATGTTTATCCAATAAACTTTTAAATGCCCTTAATGTTGGCGAGTTCACTACTGTAGCAGGTAGGGCATTCCACGGCCTCACTACTCTTTGCGTAAAGAACCTACCCCTGACCTCTGTCCTATATCTATTACCCCTCAGTTTAAGGCTATGTCCCCTCGTGCTAGCCATTTCCATCCGCGGGAGAAGGCTCTCACTGTCCACCCTATCTAACCCTCTGATCATTTTGTATGCCTCTATTAAGTCTCCTCTTAACCTTCTTCTCTCTAACGAAAACAACCTCAAGTCCATCAGCCTTTCCTCATAAGATTTTCCCTCCATACCAGGCAACATCCTGGTAAATCTCCTCTGCACCCGTTCCAAAGCCTCCACGTCCTTCCTATAATGCGGTGACCAGAACTGTACGCAATACTCCAAATGCGGCCGTACAAGAGTTCTGTACAGCTGCAACATGACCTCCTGACTCCGGAACTCAATCCCTCTACCAATAAAGGCCAACACTCCATAGGCCTTCTTCACCACCCTATCAACCTGGGTGGCAACTTTCAGGGATCTATGTACATGGACACCTAGATCCCTCTGCTCATCCACACTTTCAAGAACTTTTCCATTAGCCACATATTCCACATTCCTGTTTTTCCTTCCAAAGTGAATCACCTCACACTTCTCTACATTAAACTCCATTTGCCACCTCTCAGCCCAGCACTGCAGCTTATCTATATCCCTCTGTAACCTGCTACTTCCTTCCTCACTATCGACAACACCACCGACTTTAGTATCGTCTGCAAATTTACTCACCCACCCTTCTGCGCCTTCCTCTAGGTCATTGATAAAAATGACAAACAGCAACGGCCCCAGAACAGATCCTTGTGGTACTCCACTTGTGACAGAACTCCATTCTGAACATTTCCCATCAACCACCACCCTCTGTCTTCTTTCAGCTAGCCAATTTCTGATCCACATCTCTAAATCACCCTCAATCCCCAGCCTCCGTATTTTCTGCAATAGCCTACCGTGGGGAACCTTATCAAACGCTTTGCTGAAATCCATATACACCACATCAACTGCTCTACCCTCGTCTACCTGTTCAGTCACCTTCTCAAAGAACTCGATAAGGTTTGTGAGGCATGACCTACCCTTCACAAAGCCATGCTGACTATCCCTGATCATATTATTCCTATCTAGATGATTATAAATCTTGTCTCTTATAATGCCCTCCAAGACTTTACCCACTACAGACGTGAGGCTCACCGGTCTATAGTTGCCGGGGTTGTCTCTGCTCCTAAAGTGGGCAGATAGGCAGCAGATGAAGTTCAATGTGGAGACATGGGAGTTGATGCATTTTGGTAAGAAGAACATGGAGAGACAATATAAAATAAGGAGTGTGCTTGGGGGGTGGATGGTCGGTAGGGGAGATGGGGCCCCGCGGGGGGGGGGGGGGGAGGCCTGAGTCGGGGATAGTGGGACTGGGCCTGGAAAGGGAGCTGCGCCAGGGGAGGCAGGGCCAGCCGAGTGAAAAGCGCGGGCTTTTTCCCGCGTTTAGGGCTGAAGGGGCAGGGCCGGAGCTGGGAAGCGCGGGCTTTTTCTCCTGCGCTGGGAGTGGAATGGATGAGATCCTGCTGGTGGACAAGTGGGGGGAGGGGAGGTTCCACACTGGGGGGTGTCGATGGAGCAGCGGGAGTGGCCGGGGTCAGCAGACTTACGGGAGTGCAATGGGGGAAACAATGCAGCTAGGGGGGGACCTAGTTGGGTGGGGTTGGGGGGGGCGGGGTGGGGGGGGGGGAGGACCGGGTTGCTGCTGGAATGGCCAAGGGGGAGCTGGAGTTGGTCGAGGAGGTCGGGGCGGGGGGGGGGGTCTGTCGATGTAGGGAACATGCCGTGTGGGGGGCACGGGCATGTGGCTGGCCCAGGAAGGGCTACAGCTAGTCGGCGGGGGAGAGGGGTGAGGAGCCCCCTGATCCGGCTGATAACCTGGAATGTAAGGGGACTGAATGGGCCGGTCAAGCGGGCCCGGGTGTTCGTGCACCTGAAGGGGCTGAAGGCGGATGTGGCCATGCTTCAGGAGACGCACCCGAAGGTGGCGGATCAGGTAAGGTTGAGAAAGGGATGGGTAGGGCAGGTGTTTCATTCGGGTTTGGATGCAAAATATCGGGAGTGGCGATTTTGGTGGGGAAGAGAGTGTCGTTCGAGGCGTTGAGCATCATGGCAGACAGTGGCGGTACATAGAACATAGAACATAGAAAATACAGCACAGAACAGGCCCTTCGGCCCACGATGTTGTGCCGAACCTTTGTCCTAGATTAATCATAGATTATCATTGAATTTTCAGTGCAGAAGGAGGCCATTCGGCCCTTTGAGTCTGCACCGGCTCTTGGAAAGAGCACCCTACCCAAACTCAACACCTCCACCCAACACCAAGGGCAATTTTGGACATTAAGGGCAATTTATCATTCGCCAATCCACCTAACCTGCACATCTTTGGACTGTGGGAGGAAACCGGAGCACCCGGAGGAAACCCACGCAGACACGGGGAGGATGTGCAGACTCCGCACGGACAGTGACCCAAGCCGGATCGAACCTGGGACCCTGGAGCTGTGAAGCAATTGTGCTATCCACAATGCTACCGTGCTGCCCTTAAGAACAAATAAATCTACACTATATCATTTTACCGTAATCTATGTACCTATGCAATAACTGCTTGAAGGTCCCTAATGTTTCCAACTCAACTACTTCCACAGGCAGTGCATTCCATGCCCCCACTGCTCTCTGGGTAAAGAACCTACCTCTGATATCCCTCCTATATCTTCCACCTTAAATTTATGTCCCCTTGTAATGGTTTGTTCCACCCGGGGAAAAAGTCTCTGACTGTCTACTCTATCTATTCCACTGATCATCTTATAAACCTCTATCAAGTCGCCCCTCATCCTTCTCCGTTCTAATGAGAAAAGGCCTAGCACCCTCAACCTTTCCTCGCAAGACCTACTCTCCATTCCAGGCAACATCCTGGTAAATCTTCTTCGCACCTTTTCCAAAGCTTCCACATCCTTCCTAAAATGAGGCGACCAGAACTGTACACAGTACTCCAAATGTGGCCTTACCAAAGTTTTGTACAGCTGCATCATCATCTCACAGCTCTTAAATTCAATCCCTCTGTTAATGAACGCGAGCACACCATAGGCCTTCTTCACAGCTCTATCCACTTGAGTGGCAACTTTCAAAGATGTATGAACATAGACCCCAAGATCTCTCTGCTCCTCCACATTGCCAAGAACTCTACCGTTAACCCTGTATTCCGCATTCATATTTGTCCTTCCAAAATGGACAACCTCACACTTTTCAGGGTTAAACTCCATCTGCCACTTCTCAGCCCAGCTCTGCATCCTATCTATGTCTCTTTGCAGCCGACAACAGCCCTCCTTACTATCCACAACTCCACCAATCTTCGTATAGTCTGCAAATTTACTGACCCACCCTTCAACTCCCTCATCCAAGTCATTAATGAAAATCACAAACAGCAGAGGACCCAGAACTGATCCCTGAGGTACGCCACTGGTAACTGGGATCCAGGCTGAATATTTGCCATCCACCACCACTCTCTGACTTCTATCGGTTAGCCAGTTCGTTATCCAACTGGCCAAATTTCCCATTATCCCATGCCTCCTTACTTTCTGCATAAGCCTACCATGGGGAACCTTATCAAATGCCTTACTAAAATCCATGTACACTACATCCACTGCTTTACCTTCATCCACATGCTTGGTCACCTCCTCAAAGAATTCAATAAGACTTGTAAGGCAAGACCTACCCCTCACAAATCCATGCTGACTATCCCTAATCAAGCAGTGTCTTTCCAGATGCTCAGAAATCCTATCCTTCAGTGCCCTTTCCATTACTTTGCCTACCACCGAAGTAAGACTAACTGGCCTGTAATTCCCAGGGTTATCCCTAGTCCCTTTTTTGAACAGGGGCACGACCTTCACCACTCTCCAATCCCCTGGTACCACCCCTGTTGACAGTGAGGACGAAAAGATAATTGCCAACGGCTCTGCAATTTCATCTCTTGCTTCCCATAGAATCCTTGGATATATCCCGTCAGGCCCGGGGGACTTGTCTATCAAAGAACAAAGAACAAAGAACAAAGAAATGTACAGCACAGGAACAGGCCCTTCGGCCCTCCAAGCCCGTGCCGACCATACTGCCCGACTAAACTACAATCTTCTACACTTCCTGGGTCCGTATCCTTCTATTCCCATCCTATTCATATATTTGTCAAGATGCCCCTTAAATGTCCCTATCGTCCCTGCCTCCACTACCACCTCCGGTAGTGAGTTCCAGGCACCCACTACCCTCTGCGTAAAAAACTTGCCTCGTACATCTACTCTAAACTTTGCCCCTCTCACCTTAAACCTATGCCCCCTAGTAATTGACCCCTCTACCCTGGGGAAAAGCCTCTGACTATCCACTCTGTCTATGCCCCTCATAATTTTGTATACCTCTATCAGGTCGCCCCTCAACCTCCTTCGTTCCAGTGAGAACAAACCGAGTTTATCCTCAAGTTTTTCAAAATGCCCAACCCAATACTTCCTAACAAGTATTTCCTCGAGCTTACCAATCTGTTTCACACTGTCCTCTCCAACAATATGGCCCCTCTCATTTGTAAATACAGAAGAAAAGTACTCGTTCAAGACCTCTCCTATCTCTTCAGACTCAATACACAATCTCCCGCTACTGTCCTTGATCGGACCTACCCTCGCTCTAGTCATTCTCATATTTCTCACATAGGTGTAAAAGGCCTTGGGGTTTTCCTTGATCCTACCCGCCAAAGATTGTTCATGCCCTCTCTTAGCTCTCCTATTCCCTTTCTTCAGTTCCCTCCTGGCTATCTTGTATCCCTCCAATGCCCTGTCTGAACCTTGTTTCCTCAGCCTTACATAAGTCTCCTTTTTCCTCTTAACAAGACATTCAACCTCTCTTGTCAACCATGGTTCCCTCACTCGACCATCTCTTCCCTGCCTGACAGGGACATACATATCAAGGACACGTAGCACCTGTTCCTTGAACAAGTTCCACATTTCACTTGTGTCCTTCCCTGCCAGCCTATGTTCCCAACTTATGCACTTCAATTCTTGTCTGACAACATCGTATTTACCCTTCCCCCAAGTGTAAACCTTGCCCTGTTGCACATACCTATCCCTCTCCATTACTAAAGTGAAAGTCACAGAATTGTGGTCACTATCTCCAAAATGCTCCCCCACTAACAAATCTATCACTTGCCCTGGTTCATTACCAAGTACTAAATCCAATATTGCCCCTCCTCTGGTCGGACAATCTACATACTGTTTTTGTGCGTGTGTTTTTTGTTTTTGTGTGTGTGTCTTTTTGTGTGTGTGTGTGTTTTTTGTTTTTGTGTGTGTATTTGTTTTTGTGTGTGTGTTTGTTTTTGTGTGTGTTTTTGTTTTTGTGTTTGTTTGTTTGAGCTTTTGTTTTTGTGTGTGTTTTTGTTTTTCTGTGCGTGTGTTTTTGTTTTTGTTTGTGTTTTTGTTTTTGTGTGTGTGTGTTTTTTGTTTTTGTGTGTGTTTTTGTGTGTGTGTGTTTGTTTGTGTGTGTGTGGTTTTGTTTTTGTGTGTTTTTGTTTTTGTGTGTGTGTTTTTATTTTTGTGTGTGTTTTTCTTTTTGTGTGTGTGTTTGTGTTTTTGTTTTTGTGTGTGTTTTTGTGTTTGTTTTTGTTTTTTTGTGTGTGTGTGTTTTTGTTTTTGTGTGTGTCTGTTTGTTTTTGTGTGTGTGTTTGTTTTTGTGTTTGTTTTTGTTTTTTTGTGTGTGTGTGTTTGAGCTTTTGTTTTTGTGTGTGTTTTTGTTTTTCTGTGCGTGTGTGTTTTTGTTTTTGTGTGTGTTTTTGTTTTTGTGTGTGTTTTTGTTTTTGTGTGTGTGTGTTTGTTTTTGTGTGTGTGTCTTTTTGTGTGTGTGTGTGTTTTTTGTTTTTGTGTGTGTATTTGTTTTTGTGTGTGTGTTTGTTTTTGTGTGTCTTTTTGTTTTTATGTGTGTTTGTTTGAGCTTTTGTTTTTGTGTGTGTTTTTGTTTTTCTGTGCGTGTGTTTTGTTTTTGTTTGTGTTTTTGTTTTTCTGTGTGTGTTTTTTGTTTTTGTTTTTGTTTTTGTGTGTGTGTGTTTGTTTTTATGTGTGTGTGTTTTTGTTTTTGTGTGTGTGTTTTTGTTTTTGTGTGTGTTTTTGTTTTTCTGTGTGTGTGTGTTTTTTGTTTTTGTGTGTGTGTGTTTTTGTGTGTGTGTGTGTTTTTTGTTTTTTGCTTGTGTTTTTGTTTTTGTTTATGTAACTCTTCTCTATCACCCTGTAACTCTCTAACTCCCTGTAACTCTTCTCTATCACCCCCTCTGCCTCCCGGATGATCCAAAGTTCATCCAGTACTGCACTGAGAGTATCACACTGAGAGAATTACACTGAGTGTTACATTGAGTGTGTTATACTGTGGTTATTACACTGAGTAACGCGCCGGGAGAATCGCGCCGGGAGAATCGCGCCGGGAGAATCGCGCCGGGAGAATCGCGCCGGGAGAATCGCGCCGGGAGAATCGCGCCGGGAGAATCGCGCCGGGAGAATCGCGCCGGGAGAATCGCGCCGGGAGAATCGCGCCGGGAGAACTGCGCAGAGAGTACTACGCAGAGAGTATTACGCAGAGAGTATTACGCAGAGAGTATTACACAGAGAGTATTACACAGAGAGTATTCCACCACCACAGGGTCTATTACACCACAGGGTCTATTACACCACAGGGTCTATTACACCACAGGGTCTATTACACCACAGGGTCTATTACACCACGGGGTCTATTACACCACAGGGTCTATTACACCGGGTCTATTACACCGGGTCTATTACACTGAGAGTATTACACTGAGAGTATTACACTGGGAGTATTACACTGGGAGTATTACACTGGGAGTATTACACTGGGAGTATTACACTGGGTCTATTACACTGAGAGTATTACACTGAGAGTATTACACTGAGAGTATTACACTGAGAGTATTACACTGAGAGTATACACGGTGAGTACTGCACAGAGAGTATACACTGAGAGTCTTGCACTGAGAGAATTACACTGAGAGAATTACATTGGGTCTATTACAGTGAGAATATACACTGAGAATATACACGGTGAGTACTGCACTGAGAGTATACACTGAGAGTCTTGCACTGAGAGTATTACACTGAGAGTCTTGCACTGAGAATATTACACTGAGAATTACACTGACAGTATACACTGAGATTATTACACTGCGAGTACTGCACTTAGAGTACTGCACTGAGAGCACTGCGCTGAGAGAATTACACTGAGTGAACAAGCATTCTTTGAATATGTGGAGTTCTGTGCAAATGAAAAAAGCGCAAAATCGGGAAAGGTGGCCGTTGCCATTAATGCTGTGGCGCAGCACAGAAAACTGCACACAATGGCTGGTGGCCATTTTGAAAGTGACATCACGAGCGGGGAGATGTGCGCACGCTGTGGCCACGGCCACAGTAAATAAAACTGTCCGGCAAAAAGCAAACAATGTTCCAATCGTGGCAAATATAATCACTTTGCAGCACAGTGTCATTCTGCAACAGCCTCAACAGATAATACATTTAAAAGATCGTCCATCAATTATAGGAAGATTCGGAGTATACAGAATGAAGGAAACGGATAATGATGATTCCTCCCAGTATTACTGAAAGATACTTTCATGGTCGATACGATTACGGGGGTTAATGCTCTGGACTGTGATAACAATCCGATATATCAGCTCTTCAAAATTATTCAAGTGTGGACTGTACTATCGATATAAATGGGTCTGAAATTCTGTTTAAATTAGAGACAGGTGCACACGTGAATTTAATAACCGAAAAGGATTTAAGACAAGAGCACAGTAAACCACAAATAAAGAAATCAACCTGTCGAGTGACTGACTATAATGGCAATGTCATAGCCACAAGAGGCTCCTTCCGTCTCATTGTTCAGAATGGCGACATCAGCACTTCGAAATAGTAGAAAATGATGAATTATCACTACTTGGGGTGGATGCTGGCAGCAAACTCAACTTGGTTCAAAGGACTTGGGCAGCACGGTAACACACGTGGCTAGCACTGTGGCTTCACAGCGCCTGGGTCCCAGGTTCGATTCCCCGCTGGGTCACTGTCTGTAAGGACTCTGCAAGGTTTCCCCGTGTCTGCTTGGGTTTCCTCCGGGTGCTCCGGTTTCCACCCACAGTCCAAAGACGTGCAGGTTAGGTGGATTGGCCATGCTAAAAATTGCCCTTAGTGTCCAAAAATGTTAGGAAGGGTTATTGGGTTATGGGGATAGGGTGGAAGTGAGGGCTTAAGTGGGTTGGTGGACCGAATGGCCTCCTTCTGCACTGTATGTTCTATGTATCTATGTATCTATGATCCACACAACCAATAATTGAAATGTCACGCTTAAAGGTGAAATTGAACAAATTTTTATCAAGAGCTACAAATAATGTTGATACCAGGGCTTCAGAAATAGTACACATTGTGGAAGCACAAGCTTCATTTATTGCAGAAATGCTACGAGTGTCTGACAACAAGCGACATCTAATACGAGAAGGACAGAGAAGGACTCAACACTCCAAAGGGTAATCCCATACCTGAAAGAAGAATGGCCCAATGGTTGTTGTTCCAGTTTTCGTAGTGTCAAAGATGTCTTCACTGTGATTAACGGATTCCTACTTAAAGGAGACAGAATAGTCATTTCCTCCTGCCAACGGAAATACATCTTGGAACAGATACATGAAGGGCATCAAGGAATTGAAAAATGTCTCAGACAAGCAAGGCAATCTGTGCACTGGCCTGGGATCAACAAGGATGTGGACCATATGTGCAGGAAGGCAGCATTTGTCAAGGCATCAATCTGCACAATGTAAACAAGCTTTGAAGAAAATGAAGTAGCCACTTATCCATGGCTGAAAGTTGGAATGGACCTATTCTATTTTATAGGACATGATTATTTAGTCATTATTGACTACCATTCAAACTATCCTGAGGTTATTACACTCACGCATTCAACAACTCGATCAGTAATCAGAGCAGCAAAATCTGCTGTATTTGCCCGACATGGACTTCCATTGAACGTTATTTCCAACAATGGTCCTTGTTTTACCGGCTGGGAATGGTCACAATTTGCGGAAAGTTATAATTTCCACCGTATAACATCAAGTCCATTGTGCCCCCAATCAAACGGAAAAGCTGAGAAAGGTGTCGGAATAGTTAAGGAAGCTATTCAGCAAAGCACTAGATGACAACAAAGATTGCTCTTTAGCACTGTTGACACACAGAGCTACTCCATTGTCATCAGGTTTGCCCCCGCCCAGATGTTGATGGGAAGAAAAATTCATACGACTCTACCAAAAATCACAATTCCAAATATGGCTGAACAACTGCTTCATGACAGAATAAGGTTACAAAAGTAGAAAACAACAAGCCTACTACAACAGGCGTTTAGAACCTTTACCGCCGTTACAAGAAGGAGATTATGTCAGAGTACAGAATCCTGATGGTGGATGGTCACATGTATTACGAGAGATCGCACCAGTGCAAACTGAACACGGCACAATGTTTCGAAGGAATCGAAGAGCATTATTGAAGATAAAGAACTACTACGTTCCATTTCAAACTCCGAGCATTGTCGCTCCGGATGCCATATTCCACAACATTGACTTTTCAAATCCTTCATTGCCAACAAGAAATCCAGAAAACATGGAAGACGATTTGAACACTTCAACAAGAACACCAAGAAGATCGCCGATAACAAGAAAACTGCCGAATACGCTGAATTTATAATGACACGTTAACAACTAGTATTCCGTAATCACTGCTGTGATATGACATTTAGCTTTTGCTATTGAATGTAAAAAAAAAAAAAATGAATTCTCTAATGTTATATTCAAAAAAATCTTACAAACAGAATTTATAACCTTTTTCTCAAAGAAAGGAGGATGTGACATTATGAGAAATGTACAAAACTGTAAGGGTTAATGTTATGTCCGAATCAACCATTAGAGGGAGCTGGGTGCAGAACTATATAAATCATCGATGCCAAGCCTTCTGGGAGAGGGTTGAGGAGAAGGTTCGAAGACAGACTCTAAGAAAGCTAGTGTGAGTGGGAGCAAATCATAGTTATTGTATTAGTGTTGAGATTAGTGGTAGATGAGTGTGGATTGTATATGTGTTGTCAATTATTTATTATATAGAAGTAAGAGTTGATTTCAATTAAGTAGTGTAGATAAATCTTTAGCTTTGTTTAATATAAAAGTGAATTGTGGTCTTTATGAATATTACGCCAACCATCCTAGGATCTGAACCACACATAACATTCGAGGCGTTTCTTTACCCACTTCCCTTCCGGCATTTCGCCTGCCCTTGAGGCATTCCAGCTTGTACTGTCGAAAGTTCTTGAAGGCAAAGGGATTACCGCCACCTGGTCAACATCCTGGCACATGGTTCTTTCAGAGCCGCAACATGACCATTGGATAAGAGAGGCTATCCAGGAAGTGGGCCTCATGCGGAACAGCAAGTGTGAGTTCGCCAGCACCAGGATACAATTCACCCAACGGCATGGTGTCAAGGTCGATCCACAGGATACAAAGACCATTGATGAGTTTCCCCAATTGAATTCCATCACCGACATTCAACATTTTGGGGGGATGGGAAACTATGTGGGAAGGCTGATTTCCAGTTTGGCCACGCTCATGGAACCCTTAAGCAATATCCTGCAGAGAGGCCAACAATGGTTCTGGGGTGTGAAACAACTCATGGCCTTTCAATCCATTAAACTTTGACTAGTCTCCTCGGATGTCCAGGCGCACTATGACCCCACTTTGCCCATTGTCGCCGCTGCTGATGCTTCCTGGTGTCATCCAGCTGTGAAAGGACGATGACGGGAAACGGGTCCATTTTGCTTCTGCAGCCCTCATGGAAACTTGTGCCGCTACTGAGAAGGCGGCAGTGGCAGAGACATGGGTGGTCATGGCTGTTTCTCATTACCCAATGGGGCTGCTTGTCAAAGCTTACGGATAGCACAAAGCCTGGCAGTATTGTAAACTATGAAGAGGACAGAGTCGAGCCTTAAAGCACACAGGGCAAGTTGATAAAGTGGGCAGATAGGCAGCAGATGAAGTTCAATGTGGAGACATGGGAGTTGATGCATTTTGGTAAGAAGAACATGGAGAGACAATATAAAATAAGGAGTGTGCTTGGGGGGTGGATGGTCGGTAGGGGAGATGGGGCCCCGCGGGGAGGGGGGGGGGGAGGCCTGAGTCGGGGATAGTGGGACTGGGCCTGGAAAGGGAGCTGCGCCAGGGCAGGCAGGGCCAGCCGAGTGAAAAGCGCGGGCTTTTTCCCGCGTTTACGGCTGAAGGGGCAGGGCCGGAGCTGGGAAGCGCGGGCTTTTTCTCCTGCGCTGGGAGTGGAATGGATGAGATCCTGCTGGTGGACAAGTGGGGGGAGGGGAGGTTCCACACTGGGGGGTGTCGATGGAGCAGCGGGAGTGGCCGGGGTCAGCAGACTTACGGGAGTGCAATGGGGGAAACAATGCAGCTAGGGGGGGACCTAGTTGGGTGGGGTTGGGGGGGGGCGGGGTGGGGGGGGGAGGACCGGGTTGCTGCTGGAATGGCCAAGGGGGAGCTGGAGTTGGTCGAGGAGGTCGGGGCGGGGGGGGGGTCTGTCGATGTAGGGAACATGCCGTGTGGGGGGCACGGGCATGTGGCTGGCCCAGGAAGGGCTATAGCTAGTCGGCGGGGGAGAGGGGTGAGGAGCCCCCTGATCCGGCTGATAACCTGGAATGTAAGGGGACTGAATGGGCCGGTCAAGCGGGCCCGGGTGTTCGTGCACCTGAAGGGGCTGAAGGCGGATGTGGCCATGCTTCAGGAGACGCACCCGAAGGTGGCGGATCAGGTAAGGTTGAGAAAGGGATGGGTAGGGCAGGTGTTTCATTCGGGTTTGGATGCAAAATATCGGGAGTGGCGATTTTGGTGGGGAAGAGAGTGTCGTTCGAGGCGTTGAGCATCATGGCAGACAGTGGCGGTACATAGAACATAGAACATAGAAAATACAGCACAGAACAGGCCCTTCGGCCCACGATGTTGTGCCGAACCTTTGTCCTAGATTAATCATAGATTATCATTGAATTTTCAGTGCAGAAGGAGGCCATTCGGCCCTTTGAGTCTGCACCGGCTCTTGGAAAGAGCACCCTACCCAAACTCAACACCTCCACCCAACACCAAGGGCAATTTTGGACATTAAGGGCAATTTATCATTCGCCAATCCACCTAACCTGCACATCTTTGGACTGTGGGAGGAAACCGGAGCACCCGGAGGAAACCCACGCAGACACGGGGAGGATGTGCAGACTCCGCACGGACAGTGACCCAAGCCGGATCGAACCTGGGACCCTGGAGCTGTGAAGCAATTGTGCTATCCACAATGCTACCGTGCTGCCCTTAAGAACAAATAAATCTACACTATATCATTTTACCGTAATCTATGTACCTATGCAATAACTGCTTGAAGGTCCCTAATGTTTCCAACTCAACTACTTCCACAGGCAGTGCATTCCATGCCCCCACTGCTCTCTGGGTAAAGAACCTACCTCTGATATCCCTCCTATATCTTCCACCTTAAATTTATGTCCCCTTGTAATGGTTTGTTCCACCCGGGGAAAAAGTCTCTGACTGTCTACTCTATCTATTCCACTGATCATCTTATAAACCTCTATCAAGTCGCCCCTCATCCTTCTCCGTTCTAATGAGAAAAGGCCTAGCACCCTCAACCTTTCCTCGCAAGACCTACTCTCCATTCCAGGCAACATCCTGGTAAATCTTCTTCGCACCTTTTCCAAAGCTTCCACATCCTTCCTAAAATGAGGCGACCAGAACTGTACACAGTACTCCAAATGTGGCCTTACCAAAGTTTTGTACAGCTGCATCATCATCTCACAGCTCTTAAATTCAATCCCTCTGTTAATGAACGCGAGCACACCATAGGCCTTCTTCACAGCTCTATCCACTTGAGTGGCAACTTTCAAAGATGTATGAACATAGACCCCAAGATCTCTCTGCTCCTCCACATTGCCAAGAACTCTACCGTTAACCCTGTATTCCGCATTCATATTTGTCCTTCCAAAATGGACAACCTCACACTTTTCAGGGTTAAACTCCATCTGCCACTTCTCAGCCCAGCTCTGCATCCTATCTATGTCTCTTTGCAGCCGACAACAGCCCTCCTTACTATCCACAACTCCACCAATCTTCGTATAGTCTGCAAATTTACTGACCCACCCTTCAACTCCCTCATCCAAGTCATTAATGAAAATCACAAACAGCAGAGGACCCAGAACTGATCCCTGAGGTACGCCACTGGTAACTGGGATCCAGGCTGAATATTTGCCATCCACCACCACTCTCTGACTTCTATCGGTTAGCCAGTTCGTTATCCAACTGGCCAAATTTCCCATTATCCCATGCCTCCTTACTTTCTGCATAAGCCTACCATGGGGAACCTTATCAAATGCCTTACTAAAATCCATGTACACTACATCCACTGCTTTACCTTCATCCACATGCTTGGTCACCTCCTCAAAGAATTCAATAAGACTTGTAAGGCAAGACCTACCCCTCACAAATCCATGCTGACTATCCCTAATCAAGCAGTGTCTTTCCAGATGCTCAGAAATCCTATCCTTCAGTGCCCTTTCCATTACTTTGCCTACCACCGAAGTAAGACTAACTGGCCTGTAATTCCCAGGGTTATCCCTAGTCCCTTTTTTGAACAGGGGCACGACCTTCACCACTCTCCAATCCCCTGGTACCACCCCTGTTGACAGTGAGGACGAAAAGATAATTGCCAACGGCTCTGCAATTTCATCTCTTGCTTCCCATAGAATCCTTGGATATATCCCGTCAGGCCCGGGGGACTTGTCTATCCTCAAGTTTTTCAAAATGCCCAACACATCTTCCTTCCTAACAAGTATTTCCTCGAGCTTACCAATCTGTTTCACACTGTCCTCTCCAACAATATGGCCCCTCTCATTTGTAAATACAGAAGAAAAGTACTCGTTCAAGACCTCTCCTATCTCTTCAGACTCAATACACAATCTCCCGCTACTGTCCTTGATCGGACCTACCCTCGCTCTAGTCATTCTCATATTTCTCACATATGTGTAAAAGGCCTTGGGGTTTTCCTTGATCCTACCCGCCAAAGATTGTTCATGCCCTCTCTTAGCTCTCCTATTCCCTTTCTTCAGTTCCCTCCTGGCTATCTTGTATCCCTCCAATGCCCTGTCTGAACCTTGTTTCCTCAGCCTTACATAAGTCTCCTTTTTCCTCTTAACAAGACATTCAACCTCTCTTGTCAACCATGGTTCCCTCACTCGACCATCTCTTCCCTGCCTGACAGGGACATACATATCAAGGACACGTAGCACCTGTTCCTTGAACAAGTTCCACATTTCACTTGTGTCCTTCCCTGCCAGCCTATGTTCCCAACTTATGCACTTCAATTCTTGTCTGACAACATCGTATTTACCCTTCCCCCAATTGTAAACCTTGCCCTGTTGCACATACCTATCCCTCTCCATTACTAAAGTGAAAGTCACAGAATTGTGGTCACTATCTCCAAAATGCTCCCCCACTAACAAATCTATCACTTGCCCTGGTTCATTACCAAGTACTAAATCCAATATTGCCCCTCCTCTGGTCGGACAATCTACATACTGTTTTTGTGCGTGTGTTTTTTGTTTTTGTGTGTGTGTCTTTTTGTGTGTGTGTGTGTTTTTTGTTTTTGTGTGTGTATTTGTTTTTGTGTGTGTGTTTGTTTTTGTGTGTGTTTTTGTGTTTGTTTGTTTGAGCTTTTGTTTTTGTGTGTGTTTTTGTTTTTCTGTGCGTGTGTTTTTGTTTTTGTTTGTGTTTTTGTTTTTCTGTGTGTGTGTTTTTTGTTTTTGTGTGTGTTTTTGTGTGTGTGTGTTTGTTTGTGTGTGTGTGGTTTTGTTATTGTGTGTTTTTGTGTGTGTGTTTTTATTTTTGTGTGTGTTTTTGTTTTTGAGTGTGTGTGTGTGTTTTTGTTTTTGTGTGTGTGTTTTTGTTTTTGTGTGTGTTTTAGTTTTTGTGTGTTTTTTTGTTTTCGTGTGTGTTTTCGTTTTTCTGTGTGTGTGTGTTTTTGTTTTTGTGTGTGTTTTTCTTTTTGTGTGTGTGTTTGTGTTTTTGTTTTTGTGTGTGTTTTTGTGTTTGTTTTTGTTTTTTTGTGTGTGTGTGTTTTTGTTTTTGTGTGTGTCTGTTTGTTTTTGTGTGTGTGTTTGTTTTTGTGTTTGTTTTTGTTTTTTTGTGTGTGTGTGTGTTTGAGCTTTTGTTTTTGTGTGTGTTTTTGTTTTTCTGTGCGTGTGTGTTTTTGTTTTTGTGTGTGTTTTTGTTTTTGTGTGTGTGTGTTTGTTTTTGTGTGTGTGTCTTTTTGTGTGTGTGTGTGTTTTTTGTTTTTGTGTGTGTATTTGTTTTTGTGTGTGTGTTTGTTTTTGTGTGTCTTTTTGTTTTTATGTGTGTTTGTTTGAGCTTTTGTTTTTGTGTGTGTTTTTGTTTTTCTGTGCGTGTGTTTTTGTTTTTGTTTGTGTTTTTGTTTTTCTGTGTGTGTTTTTTGTTTTTGTTTTTGTTTTTGTGTGTGTGTGTTTGTTTTTATGTGTGTGTGGTTTTGTTTTTGTGTGTTTTTGTTTTTGTGTGTGTGTTTTTATTTTTGTGTGTGTTTTTGTTTTTGAGTGTGTGTGTGTGTTTTTGTTTTTGTGTGTGTGTGTTTGTTTTTGTGTGTGTGTCTTTTTGTGTGTGTGTGTGTTTTTTGTTTTTGTGTGTGTATTTGATTTTGTGTGTGTGTTTGTTTTTGTGTGTGTTTTTGTTTTTATGTGTGTTTGTTTGAGCTTTTGTTTTTGTGTGTGTTTTTGTTTTTCTGTGTGTGTTTTTTGTTTTTGTGTGTGTTTTTGTGTGTATGTGTTTGTTTTTATGTGTGTGTGGTTTTGTTTTTGTGTGTTTTTGTTTTTGTGTGTGTGTTTTTATTTTTGTGTGTGTTTTTGTTTTTGAGTGTGTGTGTGAGTTTTTGTTTTTGTGTGTGTGTTTGTGTTTTTGTTTTTGTGTGTGTTTTTGTTTTTGTGTGTGTGTTTGTTTTTGTGTTTGTTTTTGTTTTTTTGTGTGTGTGTGTGTTTGAGCTTTTGTTTTTGTGTGTGTTTTTGTTTTTCTGTGCGTGTGTGTTTTTGTTTTTGTGTGTGTTTTTGTTTTTGAGTGTGTGTGTGTGTTTTTGTTTTTGTGTGTGTGTGTTTGTTTTTGTGTGTGTCTCTTTTTGTGTGTGTGTGTGTTTTTTGTTTTTGTGTGCGTATTTGATTTTGTGTGTGTGTTTGTTTTTGTGTGTGTTTTTGTTTTTATGTGTGTTTGTTTGAGCTTTTGTTTTTGTGTGTGTTTTTGTTTTTCTGTGTGTTTGTTTGAGCTTTTGTTTTTGTGTGTGTTTTTGTTTTTCTGTGTGTGTTTTTTGTTTTTGTGTGTGTTTTTGTGTGTGTGTGTTTGTTTTTATGTGTGTGTGGTTTTGTTTTTGTGTGTTTTTGTTTTTGAGTGTGTGTTTTTATTTTTGTGTGTGTTTTTGTTTTTGAGTGTGTGTGTGAGTTTTTGTTTTTGTGTGTGTGTTTGTGTTTTTGTTTTTGTGTGTGTTTTTGTTTTTGTGTGTGTGTTTGTTTTTGTGTTTGTTTTTGTTTTTTGTGTGTGTGTGTGTGTTTGAGCTTTTGTTTTTGTGTGTGTTTTTGTTTTTCTGTGCGTGTGTGTTTTTGTTTTTGTGTGTGTTTTTGTTTTTGAGTGTGTGTGTGTGTTTTTGTTTTTGTGTGTGTGTGTTTGTTTTTGTGTGTGTGTCTTTTTGTGTGTGTGTGTGTTTTTTGTTTTTGTGTGTGTATTTGATTTTGTGTGTGTGTTTGTTTTTTGTGTGTGTTTTTGTTTTTATGTGTGTTTGTTTGAGCTTTTGTTTTTGTGTGTGTTTTTGTTTTTCTGTGTGTGTTTTTTGTTTTTGTGTGTGTTTTTGTGTGTGTGTGTTTGTTTTTATGTGTGTGTGGTTTTGTTTTTGTGTGTTTTTGTTTTTGTGTGTGTGTTTTTATTTTTGTGTGTGTTTTTGTTTTTGAGTGTGTGTGTGAGTTTTTGTTTTTGTGTGTGTGTTTGTGTTTTTGTGTGTGTTTTTGTTTTTGTGTGTGTGTTTGTTTTTGTTTTTTTGTGGGTGTGTGTGTTTGAGCTTTTGTTTTTGTGTGTGTTTTTGTTTTTCTGTGCGTGTGTGTTTTTGTGTGTGTTTTTGTTTTTGTGTGTGTGTTTGTTTTTGTATGTGTGTTTTTGTGTGTGTTTGTGTTTTTTCTTTGTGTGTGTGTTTGAGCTTTTGTTTTTGTGTGTGTTTTTGTTTTTCTGTGTGTGTGTGTTTTGTTTCTGTGTGTGTTTTTGTTTTTGTGTGTGTGTGTTTGTTTTTGTGCGTGTGTTTGTTTTTGTGTGTGTTTTTGTTTTGTGTGTGTGTTTGTTTTTGTGTGTGTGTTTTTGTGTGTGTTTGTGTTTTTTCATTTTGTGTGTGTATTTGTTTTTGTGTGTGTGTTTGTTTTTCTGTGTGTGTGTTTTTGTTTTTGTGTGTTTTTGTTTTTGTGTGTGTGTTTTTTGTTTTTGTGTGTGTATTTGTTTTTGTGTGTGTTTTTGTTTTTGTGTGTGTGTTTGAGCTTTTGTTTTTGTGTGTGTTTTTGTTTTTCTGTGCGTGTGTGTTTTTGTTTTTGTGTGTGTTTATGTTTTTGTGGGTGTGTGTGCTTTTGTGGGTGTGTGTGTTTTTGTTTTTGTGTGTGTTTTTGTTTTTCTGTGTGTGTGTGTTTTTTGTTTTTGTGTGTGTGTGTTTTTGTGTGTGTGTGTGTTTTTTGTTTTTTGCGTGTGTTTTTGTTTTTGTTTATGTTTGTGTTTTTGTTTTTCTGTGTGTCTGTTTGTTTTTGTGTGTTTGTTTTTGTTTTTGTGTGTGTTTTTTGTTTTTATGTGTGTATTTGTTTTTGTGTGTGTTTTTGTGTGTGTTTGTTTTTGTGTGTGTTTTTGTTTTTCTGTGTGTGTGTGTTTTGTTTTTGTGTATGTCTGTTTGTTTTTGTGTGTGTTTTTGTTTTTGTGCGTGTTTTTGTTTTTCTGTGTGTGTGTGTGTTTGAGCTTTTGTTTTTGTGTGTGTTTTTGTTCTTCTGTGTGTGTGTTTTTGTTTTCGTGTGTGTTTTTGTTTTTGTGTGTGTGTGTTTGAGCTTTCGTTTTTGTGTGTGTTTTTGTTTTTCTGTGCGTGTGTGTTTTTGTTTTTGTGTGTGTTTTTGTTTTTGTGTGTGTGTTTGTTTTTGTGTGTGTGTGTTTTTGTGTGTGTTTGTGTTTTTTCTTTTTGTGTGTGTGTGTGTTTGAGCTTTTGTTTTTGTGTGTGTTTTTGTTTTTCTGTGCGTGTGTGTTTTTGTTTTTGTGTGTGTTTTTGTTTTTCTGTGTGTGTGTTTTTTGTTTTTGTGTGTGTTTTTGTTTTTGTGCATTTGTTTTTGTTTTTGTGTGTGTTTATGTTTTTGTGGGTGTGTGTTTTTTTGTGTATGTTTTTGTATTTCTGTGTGTGTGTGTTTTTTGTTCTTGTGTGTGTTTTTGTTTTTGTGTGTGTGTGTTTGTTTTTGTGTGTGTGTGGTTTTGTTTTTGTGTGTGTTTGTGTTTTATTTTTGTATGTGTTTTTGTTTTTGTGTGTGTGTTTGTGTTTTGTTTTTGTGTGTTTTTGTGTGTGTGTTTATGTTTTTGTGGGTGTGTGTTTGTTTTTGTGTGTGTTTGTTTTTGTTGTTGTGTGTGTTTTAGTTTGTGTGTGTGTGGTTTTGTTTTTGCGTGTGTTTTTGTTTTTGTTTTTGTGTGTGTTTTTGTTTTTGTGTGTGTTTGTTTTTGTGTGTGTGTGTTTGTTTTTGTGTGTGTTTTTGTTTTTCTGTGCGTGTGTGTTTTTTGTTTTTGTGTGTGTGTCTTTTTGTGTGTGTGTGTGTGTGTGTTTGTGTGTGTGTGTGTTTGTTTTTGTATATATTTTTGTTTGTGTGTGTGTGTGTGTTTGTTTTTGTGTGGGTTTTTGTCTTTGTGTGTGTGTGTTTGTTTTTGTTTGTGTGTGTTTTTGTTTGTGTGTGTTTTTGTTTGTGTGTGTGTTTTTGTTTTTGTGTGTGTTTTTGTTTTTGTGTGTGTGTATTTGTTTTTGTGTGTGTTTTTGTTTTTGTGTGTGTGTGTGTGTGTTTTTGCTTTTGTGTGTGTTTTTGTTTGTGTGTGTTTTTGTTTGTGTGTGTGTGTGTGTTTGTTTTTGTGTGTGTTTTTGTTTTTGTGTGTGTGTTTGTTTTTGTGTGTGTTTTTATTTCTGTGTGTTTGTGTTTTTGTTTTTGTGTGTGTGTGTTATTGTTTTTGTGTGTGTGTGTTTTTGTTTTTGTGTGTGTTTTTGTTTTTGTGTGTGTGTGTTTTTGTTTTTGTGTGTGTGTGTGTTTTTGTTTTTGTTTGTGTTTTTGTTTGTGTGTGTGTGTGTTTTTGTGTTTATTTGTGTGTGTTTTTGTTTATGTGTGTGTTTTTGTTTTTGTGTATGGTTTTGTTTTTGTGAGTGTGTGTGTGCGTTTGTTTTTATGTGTTTTTGTTTTTGTGTGTGTGTTTTTGTTTGTGTGTGTGCTTGTTTTTGTGTGTGTTTTTGTTTTTGTGTGTGTTTTTCTTTTGGTGTGTGTGTTTTTCTTTTTGTGTGTGTTTTTGTTTGTGTGTGTGTGCTTGTTTTTGTGTGTGTGTTTTTGTTTTTGTTTTTGTGTGTGTGTGTTTGTTTTTGTGTGTGTGTTTTTTTGTTTTTGTGTGTGTTTTTGTTTGTGTGTGTGTGTGTTTGTTTTTGTGTGTGTTTTTGTTTTTGTGTGTGTGTGTTTGTTTTTGTGTGTGTTTTTGTTTGTGTGTTTGTTTTTGTGTGTGTTTTTGTTTGTCTGTGTTTGTGTGTTTGTTTTTGTGTGTGTGTGTTTTTGTGTTTATTTGTGTGTGTTTTTGTTTATGTGTGTGTTTTTGTTTTTGTGTATGGTTTTGTTTTTGTGAGTGTGTGTGTGCGTTTGTTTTTACGTGTGTTTTTGTTTTTGTGTGTGTGTTTTTGTTTGTGTGTGTGCTTGTTTTTGTGTGTGTTTTTGTTTTTGTGTGTGTTTTTCTTTTTGTGTGTGTGTTTTTCTTTTTGTGTGTGTTTTTGTTTGTGTGTGTGTGCTTGTTTTTGTGTGTGTTTTTGTTTTTGTTTTTGTGTGTGTGTGTTTGTTTTTGTGTGTGTGTTTTTTTGTTTTTGTGTGTGTTTTTGTTTGTGTGTCTGTGTGTTTGTTTTTGTGTGTGTTTTTGTTTTGTGTGTGTGTGTTTGTTTTTGTGTGTGTTTTTGTTTGTGTGTTTGTTTTTGTGTGTGTTTTTGTTTGTCTGTGTTAGTGTTTTTCTTTTTGTGTGTGTTTTTGTTTGTGTGTGTGTGCTTTTGTTTTTCTGTGTGATTTTGTTTTTGTGTGTGTGTGTGTTTTTGTTTTTGTGTGTGTTTTTGTTTTTGTGTGTGTGTGTATTTGTTTTTGTGTGTGTTTCTGTTTTTGTGTGTGTGTGTTTTTGTTTTTGTGTGTGTTTTTGGTTTTGTGTGTGTGTGTTTTTGTTTGTGTGTGTGTTTTTGTTTTTGTGTGTGTTTTTGTTTTTGTGTGTGTGTATTTGTTTTTGTGTGTGTTTTTGTTTTTGTGTGTGTGTGTGTGTGTTTTTGCTTTTGTGTGTGTTTTTGTTTGTGTGTGTTTTTGTTTGTGTGTGTGTGTGTTTGTTTTTGTGTGTGTTTTTGTTTTTGTGTGTGTGTTTGTTTTTGTGTGTGTTTTTATTTCTGTGTGTTTGTGTTTTTGTTTTTGTGTGTGTGTGTTATTGTTTTTGTGTGTGTGTGTTTTTGTTTTTGTGTGTGTTTTTGTTTTTGTGTGTGTGTGTTTTTGTTTTTGTGTGTGTGTGTGTTTTTGTTTTTGTGTGTGTTTTTGTTTGTGTGTGTGTGTGTTTGTTTTTGTGTGTGTTTTTGTTTTTGTGTGTGTGTGTTTGTTTTTGTGTGTGTTTTTGTTTGTGTGTTTGTTTTTGTGTGTGTTTTTGTTTGTCTGTGTTTGTGTGTTTGTTTTTGTGTGTGTGTGTTTTTGTGTTTATTTGTGTGTGTTTTTGTTTATGTGTGTGTTTTTGTTTTTGTGTATGGTTTTGTTTTTGTGAGTGTGTGTGTGCGTTTGTTTTTACGTGTGTTTTTGTTTTTGTGTGTGTGTTTTTGTTTGTGTGTGTGCTTGTTTTTGTGTGTGTTTTTGTTTTTGTGTGTGTTTTTCTTTTTGTGTGTGTGTTTTTCTTTTTGTGTGTGTTTTTGTTTGTGTGTGTGTGTTTGTTTTTGTGTGTGTTTTTGTTTGTGTGTTTGTTTTTGTGTGTGTTTTTGTTTGTCTGTGTTTGTGTGTTTGTTTTTGTGTGTGTTTTTGATTTTGTGTGTGTGTGTTTTTGTGTTGATTTGTGTGTGTTTTTGTTTATGTGTGTGTTTTTGTTTTTGTGTATGGTTTTGTTTTTGTGAGTGTGTGTGTGCGTTTGTTTTTATGTGTGTTTTTGTTTTTGTGTGTGTGTTTTTGTTTGTGTGTGTGCTTGTTTTTGTGTGTGTTTTTGTTTTTGTGTGTGTTTTTCTTTTTGTGTGTGTGTTTTTCTTTTTGTGTGTGTTTTTGTTTGTGTGTGTGTGCTTGTTTTTGTGTGTGTGTTTTTGTTTTTGTGTGTGTGTGTTTGTTTTTGTGTGTGTGTTTTTTTGTTTTTGTGTGTGTTTTTGTTTGTGTGTGTGTGTGTTTGTTTTTGTGTGTGTTTTTGTTTTTGTGTGTGTGTGTTTGTTTTTGTGTGTGTTTTTGTTTGTGTGATTGTTTTTGTGTGTGTTTTTGTTTGTCTGTGTTTGTGTGTTTGTTTTTGTGTGTGTTTTTGATTTTGTGTGTGTGTGTTTGTGTGTGTGTGCTTTTGTTTTTGTGTGTGCTTGTTTTTGTGTGTGTTTTTGTTTTTGTGTGTGTTTTTCTTTTTGTGTGTGAGTGTTTTTCTTTTTGTGTGTGTTTTTGTTTGTGTGTGTGTGCTTTTGTTTTTCTGTGTGATTTTGTTTTTGTGTGTGTGTGTTTTTGTTTTTGTGTGTGTTTTTGTTTTTGTGTGTGTGTGTATTTGTTTTTGTGTGTGTTTCTGTTTTTGTGTGTGTGTGTTTTTGTTTTTGTGTGTGTTTTTGGTTTTGTGTGTGTGTGTTTTTGTTTTTGTGTGTGTTTTTGTTTTTTGTCTGTGTGTGTGTGTGTATTTGTTTTTCGTCTGTGTGTGTGTGTGTATTTGTTTTTTGTTTGTGTGTGTGTGTGTGTTTTTGTGTGTGTTTTTCTTTGTGTGTGTGTGTTTGTTTTTGTGTGTGTTTTTGTTTTTGTGTGTGTGTTTGTTTTTGTGTGTGTTTTTGTTTTTGTGTGTGTGTTTGTTTTTGTGTGTGTTTTAGTTTTTGTGTGTGTGGTTTTGTTTTTGTGTGTGTTTTTGTGTGTGTGTGTTTCTGCTTTTGTGTGTGTATTTGTTTTTGTGTGTGTGTGTTTTTGTGACTGTTTTTGTTTTTGTGTGTGTTTTTGTTTTTGTGTGTGTTTTGGTTTTTGTGTGTGTAAGATTTTGTTTTTGTGTGTGTGTTTTTGTTTTTGTGTTTGTTTGTGTTTTTGTTTTTGTGTGTGTTTTTGTTATTGTGTGTGTGTGTGTGTTTGTTTTTGTGTGTGTATGTGTGTTTTTGTTTTTGTGTGTGTTTTTGTTTTTGTTTTTATGTGTGTGTTTTTGTTTTTATGTGTGTTTTTGTTTTTGTGTGTGTGTTTTTGTTGTGTGTGTGTTTGATTTTCTGTGTGTTTTTGTTTTTTGTGTGTGTGTGTGTGTTTTTGTGTGTGTGTGTTTTTGTGTTTATTTGTTTGTGTTTTTGTTTATGTGTGTGTTTTTGTTTTTGTGTATGGTTTTGTTTTTGTGAGTGTGTGTGTGCGTTTGTTCTTACGTGTGTTTTTGTTTTTGTGTGTGTGTTTTTGTTTGTGTGTGTGCTTGTTTTTGTGTGTGTTTTTGTTTTTGTGTGTGTTTTTCTTTTTGTGTGTGTGTTTTTCTTTTTGTGTGTGTTTTTGTTTGTGTGTGTGTGCTTGTTTTTGTGTGTGTTTTTGTTTTTGTTTTTGTGTGTGTGTGTTTGTTTTTGTGTGTGTGTTTTTTTGTTTTTGTGTGTGTTTTTGTTTGTGTGTGTGTGTGTTTGTTTTTGTGTGTGTTTTTGTTTTGTGTGTGTGTGTTTGTTTTTGTGTGTGTTTTTGTTTGTGTGTTTGTTTTTGTGTGTGTTTTTGTTTGTCTGTGTTTGTGTGTTTGTTTTTGTGTGTGTTTTTGATTTTGTGTGTGTGTGTTTTTGTGTTGATTTGTGTGTGTTTTTGTTTATGTGTGTGTTTTTGTTTTTGTGTATGGTTTTGTTTTTGTGAGTGTGTGTGTGCGTTTGTTTTTATGTGTGTTTTTGTTTTTGTGTGTGTGTTTTTGTTTGTGTGTGTGCTTGTTTTTGTGTGTGTTTTTGTTTTTGTGTGTGTTTTTCTTTTTGTGTGTGTGTTTTTCTTTTTGTGTGTGTTTTTGTTTGTGTGTGTGTGCTTGTTTTTGTGTGTGTGTTTTTGTTTTTGTTTTTGTGTGTGTGTGTTTGTTTTTGTGTGTGTGTTTTTTTGTTTTTGTGTGTGTTTTTGTTTGTGTGTGTGTGTGTTTGTTTTTGTGTGTGTTTTTGTTTTTGTGTGTGTGTGTTTGTTTTTGTGTGTGTTTTTGTTTGTGTGTTTGTTTTTGTGTGTGTTTTTGTTTGTCTGTGATTGTGTGTTTGTTTTTGTGTGTGTTTTTGATTTTGTGTGTGTGTGTTTGTGTGTGTGTGCTTTTGTTTTTGTGTGTGCTTGTTTTTGTGTGTGTTTTTGTTTTTGTGTGTGTTTTTGTTTTTGTGTGTGAGTGTTTTTCTTTTTGTGTGTGTTTTTGTTTGTGTGTGTGTGCTTTTGTTTTTCTGTGTGATTTTGTTTTTGTGTGTGTGTGTGTTTTTGTTTTTGTGTGTGTTTTTGTTTTTGTGTGTGTGTGTATTTGTTTTTGTGTGTGTTTCTGTTTTTGTGTGTGTGTGTTTTTGTTTTTGTGTGTGTTTTTGGTTTTGTGTGTGTGTGTTTTTGTTTTTGTGTGTGTTTTTGTTTTTTGTCTGTGTGTGTGTGTGTATTTGTTTTTCGTCTGTGTGTGTGTGTGTATTTGTTTTTTGTTTGTGTGTGTGTGTGTGTTTTTGTGTGTGTTTTTCTTTGTGTGTGTGTGTGTTTGTTTTTGTGTGTGTTTTTGTTTTTGTGTGTGTGTTTGTTTTTGTGTGTGTTTTTGTTTTTGTGTGTGTGTTTGTTTTTGTGTGTGTTTTTGTTTTTGTGTGTGTGTTTGTGTGTGCTGTTTTGTTTTTGCGTGTGATTTTGTTTTTGTGTGTGTGTGTGTGTTTGTTTTTGTGTGTTTTTGTTTTTGTGTGTGTGTGTTTTTGTTTTTGTGTGTGTTTTTGTTTTTGTGTGTGTTTTTTTTGTGTGTGATTTTGTTTTTGTGTGTGTGTGTGTGTTTTTGTTTTTGTGTGTGTTTTTGTTTCTGCGTGTGTGTATGTGTTTTTGATTTTTTGTGTGTTTTTGTGTGTGTGTGTGTTTTTGTGTGCGTTTTTCTTTTTGTGTGTGTGTGTTATTGTTTTTGTGTGTGTTTGTTTTTTTTGTGTGTGTGTGTGTTTGTTTTTGTGTGTGTTTTTGTATTTGTGCGTGTGTGTTTGTTTTTGTGTGTGTTTTTGTGTCTGTGTGTGTGTGTGTTTTTGTTTTTGTGTGTGTGTGTGTTTTTGTTTTTGTGTGCATTTTTGTTTTTGTGTGTGTTTGTGTGTGTTTTTGTATTTTTGTGTGTTTTTGTTTTTGTGTGTGTTTTTGTATTTTTGTGTGTGTGTTTGTTTTTGTGTGTGTTTTTGTCTTTGTGTGTGTGTGTTTGTTTTTGTTTGTGTGTGTGTGTGTTTGTTTGTGTGTGTGTGTGTATTTTTGTTTTTGTGTGTGATTTTGATATTGTGTGTGTGTGTATTTTTGTTTTTGTGAGTGTTATTCTTTTTCTGTGTGTGTTTTTGTTTTTGTTTGTGAGTGTGTTTTTGGTTTTGTGTGTATTTTTGTTTGTGTGTGTGTTTGTGTGTGTGTGTTTTTGTTTTTGTGTATGTTTTTGTTTTTGAGTGCGTGTGTTTGTATTTTTGTGTGTTTATGTTTTTGTGTGTGTTTTTGTTTTTGTGTGTGTTTTTGTTTTTGAGTGTGTGTGTGTTTTTGTTTTTGTGTGTGTGTTTTTGTTTTTGCGTGTGTTTTAGTTTTTGTGTGTGTGGCTTTGTTTTTGTGTGTGTTTGTTTTTGTGTGTTTTTGTTTTTGTGTGTGTGTGTTTGAGCTTTTGTTTTTGTGTGTGTTTTTGTTTTTCTGTGCGTGGGTATTTTTTGTTTTTGTGTGTGTTTTTGTTTTTGTGTGTGTGTGTTTTTGTTTTTGAGAGTGTGTGTTTTTGTTTTTGTGTGTGTTTTTGATTTTGCGTGTGTGTTTTTATTTTTGTGTATGTTTTTGTTTTTTGTGTGTGTTTTTGTTTTTGTGCGTATGTTTTTGTTTTTGTGTGTGTTTATGTTTTTGTGGGTGTGTGTGTTTTTGTTTTTGTGTGTGTTTTTGTTTTTCTGTGTGTGTGTTTGTTTTTGTGTGTGTGTGTTTTTGTTTTTGTGTGTGTTTTAGTTTTTGTGTGTGTGGCTTTGTTTTTGTGTGTTTGTTTTTGTGTGTTTTTGTTTTTGTGTGTGTTTTTGTTATCTGTGCGTGTGTGTTTTTGTTTTTGTGTATGTTTTTGTTTTTGTGTGCGTGTGTTTGTATTTGTGTGCTTGAGTTTTTTTTTGTGTGTGTTTTTGTTTTTCTGTGCGCGTGTGTTTGTTTTTGTGTGTTTGAGCTTTTGTTTTTGTGTGTGTTTTCGTTTTTCTGTGTGTGTGTGATTTTGTTTTTGTGTGTGTTTTTGTTTTTGTGTGTGTGTGTTTTTTTTTGTGCGTGATTTTGTGTGTGTTATTGTTTTTGTGTGTGTTTTTGTTTTTGTGTGTGTTTTTGTTTTTGTGTGTGTTTTTGTTTTTCTGTGTGTGTGTTTTTGTTTTTGTGTGTGTGTGTTTTTGTTTTTGTGTGTGTTTTAGTTTTTGTTTGTGTGGCTTTGTTTTTGTGTGTGTTTGTTTTTGTGTGTTTTTGTTTTTGTGTGTGTTTTTGTTTTTCTGTGCGTGTGTGTTTTTGTTTTTGTGTTTGTTGTTGTTTTTGTGTGTGTGTGTTTGTTTTTGTGTGCTTGAGCTTTTGTTTTTGTGTGTGTTTTTGTTTTTATGCGTGTGTGTTTTTTCTTTTTGTGTGTGTTTTTTTTGTGTGTGTGTTTTTGTTTTTCTGTGTGTGTGTGTTTATTGTTTTTGTGTGTTTTTGTTTTTGTTTGTGTGTTTGTTTTTGAGTGTGTGTGTTTGTTTTTGTGTGTGTGTGTTTTTGTTTTTGTGTGTGTTTTAGTTTTTGTGTGTATGGCTTTGTTTTTGTGTGTGTTTGTTTTTGTGTGTTTTTGTTTTTGTGTGTGTGTGTTTGAGCTTTTGTTTTTGTGTGTGTTTTTGTTTTTCTGTGCGTGTGTATTTTTTGTTTTTGTGTATGTTTTTGTTTTTGTGTGGTTGTGTTTTTGTTTTTGCGAGTGTGTGTTTTTGTTTTTGTGTGTGTTTTAGTTTTTGTGTGTGTGGTTTTGTTTTTGTGTGTGTTTGTTTTTGTGTGTTTATGTTTTTGTGTGTGTTTTTGTTTTTGTGTGTGTTTTTGTTTTTGAGTGTGTGTGTGTGTTTGAGCTTTTGTTTTTGTGTGTGTTTTTGTTTTTGTGTGTGTTTTTGTTTTTGGGTGTGTGCGTTTTTCTTTTTGTGTGTGTGTGTTATTGTTTTTGTGTGTGTGTTTGTGTGTGCTGTTTTGTTTTTGCGTGTGATTTTGTTTTTGTGTGTGTGTGTGTGTTTGTTTTTGTGTGTTTTTGTTTTTGTGTGTGTGTGTTTTTGTTTTTGTGTGTGTTTTTGTTTTTGTGTGTGTTTTTTTGTGTGTGATTTTGTTTTTGTGTGTGTGTGTGTGTTTTTGTTTTTGTGTGTGTTTTTGTTTCTGCGTGTGTGTATGTGTTTTTGATTTTTTTGTGTGTTTTTGTGTGTGTGTGTGTGTGTGTGTGTTTTTGTGTGCGTTTTTCTTTTTGTGTGTGTGTGTTATTGTTTTTGTGTGTGTTTGTTTTTTTTGTGTGTGTGTGTGTTTGTTTTTGTGTGTGTTTTTGTATTTGTGCGTGTGTGTTTGTTTTTGTGTGTGTTTTTGTGTCTGTGTGTGTGTGTTTTTGTTTTTGTGTGTGTGTGTGTTTTTGTTTTTGTGTGCATTTTTGTTTTTGTGTGTGTTTGTGTGTGTTTTTGTATTTTTGTGTGTTTTTGTTTTTGTGTGTGTTTTTGTATTTTTGTGTGTGTGTTTGTTTTTGTGTGTGTTTTTGTCTTTGTGTGTGTGTGTTTGTTTTTGTTTGTGTGTGTGTGTGTTTGTTTGTGTGTGTGTGTGTATTTTTGTTTTTGTGTGTGATTTTGATATTGTGTGTGTGTGTATTTTTGTTTTTGTGAGTGTTATTCTTTTTCTGTGTGTGTTTTTGTTTTTGTTTGTGAGTGTGTTTTTGGTTTTGTGTGTATTTTTGTTTGTGTGTGTGTTTGTGTGTGTGTGTTTTTGTTTTTGTGTATGTTTTTGTTTTTGAGTGCGTATGTTTTTATTTTTGTGTGTTTATGTTTTTGTGTGTGTTTTTGTTTTTGTGTGTGTTTTTGTTTTTGAGTGTGTGTGTGTTTTTGTTTTTGTGTGTGTGTTTTTGTTTTTGCGTGTGTTTTAGTTTTTGTGTGTGTGGCTTTGTTTTTGTGTGTGTTTGTTTTTGTGTGTTTTTGTTTTTGTGTGTGTGTGTTTGAGCTTTTGTTTTTGTGTGTGTTTTTGTTTTTCTGTGCGTGGGTATTTTTTGTTTTTGTGTGTGTTTTTGTTTTTGTGTGTGTGTGTTTTTGTTTTTGAGAGTGTGTGTTTTTGTTTTTGTGTGTGTTTTTGATTTTGCGTGTGTGTTTTTATTTTTGTGTATGTTTTTGTTTTTTGTGTGTGTTTTTGTTTTTGTGCGTATGTTTTTGTTTTTGTGTGTGTTTATGTTTTTGTGGGTGTGTGTGTTTTTGTTTTTGTGTGTGTTTTTGTTTTTCTGTGTGTGTGTTTGTTTTTGTGTGTGTGTGTTTTTGTTTTTGTGTGTGTTTTAGTTTTTGTGTGTGTGGCTTTGTTTTTGTGTGTTTGTTTTTGTGTGTTTTTGTTTTTGTGTGTGTTTTTGTTATCTGTGCGTGTGTGTTTTTGTTTTTGTTTTTGTGTATGTTTTTGTTTTTGTGTGCGTGTGTTTGTATTTGTGTGCTTGAGTTTTTTTTTGTGTGTGTTTTTGTTTTTCTGTGCGCGTGTGTTTGTTTTTGTGTGTTTGAGCTTTTGTTTTTGTGTGTGTTTTCGTTTTTCTGTGTGTGTGTGATTTTGTTTTTGTGTGTGTTTTTGTTTTTGTGTGTGTGTGTTTTTTTTTGTGCGTGATTTTGTGTGTGTTATTGTTTTTGTGTGTGTTTTTGTTTTTGTGTGTGTTTTTGTTTTTGTGTGTGTTTTTGTTTTTCTGTGTGTGTGTTTTTGTTTTTGTGTGTGTGTGTTTTTGTTTTTGTGTGTGTTTTAGTTTTTGTTTGTGTGGCTTTGTTTTTGTGTGTGTTTGTTTTTGTGTGTTTTTGTTTTTGTGTGTGTTTTTGTTTTTCTGTGCGTGTGTGTTTTTGTTTTTGTGTATGTTGTTGTTTTTGTGTGTGTGTGTTTGTTTTTGTGTGCTTGAGCTTTTGTTTTTGTGTGTGTTTTTGTTTTTATGCGTGTGTGTTTTTTCTTTTTGTGTGTGTTTTTTTTGTGTGTGTGTTTTTGTTTTTCTGTGTGTGTGTGTTTATTGTTTTTGTGTGTTTTTGTTTTTGTTTGTGTGTTTGTTTTTGAGTGTGTGTGTTTGTTTTTGTGTGTGTGTGTTTTTGTTTTTGTGTGTGTTTTAGTTTTTGTGTGTATGGCTTTGTTTTTGTGTGTGTTTGTTTTTGTGTGTTTTTGTTTTTGTGTGTGTGTGTTTGAGCTTTTGTTTTTGTGTGTGTTTTTGTTTTTCTGTGCGTGTGTATTTTTTGTTTTTGTGTATGTTTTTGTTTTTGTGTGGTTGTGTTTTTGTTTTTGCGAGTGTGTGTTTTTGTTTTTGTGTGTGTTTTAGTTTTTGTGTGTGTGGTTTTGTTTTTGTGTGTGTTTGTTTTTGTGTGCATTTTTGTTTTTGTGTGTGTTTGTGTGTGTTTTTGTATTTTTGTGTGTTTTTGTTTTTGTGTGTGTTTTTGTATTTTTGTGTGTGTGTTTGTTTTTGTGTGTGTTTTTGTCTTTGTGTGTGTGTGTTTGTTTTTGTTTGTGTGTGTGTGTGTTTGTTTGTGTGTGTGTGTGTATTTTTGTTTTTGTGTGTGATTTTGATATTGTGTGTGTGTGTATTTTTGTTTTTGTGAGTGTTATTCTTTTTCTGTGTGTGTTTTTGTTTTTGTTTGTGAGTGTGTTTTTGGTTTTGTGTGTATTTTTGTTTGTGTGTGTGTTTGTGTGTGTGTGTTTTTGTTTTTGTGTATGTTTTTGTTTTTGAGTGCGTGTGTTTGTATTTTTGTGTGTTTATGTTTTTGTGTGTGTTTTTGTTTTTGTGTGTGTTTTTGTTTTTGAGTGTGTGTGTGTTTTTGTTTTTGTGTGTGTGTTTTTGTTTTTGCGTGTGTTTTAGTTTTTGTGTGTGTGGCTTTGTTTTTGTGTGTGTTTGTTTTTGTGTGTTTTTGTTTTTGTGTGTGTGTGTTTGAGCTTTTGTTTTTGTGTGTGTTTTTGTTTTTCTGTGCGTGGGTATTTTTTGTTTTTGTGTGTGTTTTTGTTTTTGTGTGTGTGTGTTTTTGTTTTTGAGAGTGTGTGTTTTTGTTTTTGTGTGTGTTTTTGATTTTGCGTGTGTGTTTTTATTTTTGTGTATGTTTTTGTTTTTTGTGTGTGTTTTTGTTTTTGTGCGTATGTTTTTGTTTTTGTGTGTGTTTATGTTTTTGTGGGTGTGTGTGTTTTTGTTTTTGTGTGTGTTTTTGTTTTTCTGTGTGTGTGTTTGTTTTTGTGTGTGTGTGTTTTTGTTTTTGTGTGTGTTTTAGTTTTTGTGTGTGTGGCTTTGTTTTTGTGTGTTTGTTTTTGTGTGTTTTTGTTTTTGTGTGTGTTTTTGTTATCTGTGCGTGTGTGTTTTTGTTTTTGTGTATGTTTTTGTTTTTGTGTGCGTGTGTTTGTATTTGTGTGCTTGAGTTTTTTTTTGTGTGTGTTTTTGTTTTTCTGTGCGCGTGTGTTTGTTTTTGTGTGTTTGAGCTTTTGTTTTTGTGTGTGTTTTCGTTTTTCTGTGTGTGTGTGATTTTGTTTTTGTGTGTGTTTTTGTTTTTGTGTGTGTGTGTTTTTTTTTGTGCGTGATTTTGTGTGTGTTATTGTTTTTGTGTGTGTTTTTGTTTTTGTGTGTGTTTTTGTTTTTGTGTGTGTTTTTGTTTTTCTGTGTGTGTGTTTTTGTTTTTGTGTGTGTGTGTTTTTGTTTTTGTGTGTGTTTTAGTTTTTGTTTGTGTGGCTTTGTTTTTGTGTGTGTTTGTTTTTGTGTGTTTTTGTTTTTGTGTGTGTTTTTGTTTTTCTGTGCGTGTGTGTTTTTGTTTTTGTGTTTGTTGTTGTTTTTGTGTGTGTGTGTTTGTTTTTGTGTGCTTGAGCTTTTGTTTTTGTGTGTGTTTTTGTTTTTATGCGTGTGTGTTTTTTCTTTTTGTGTGTGTTTTTTTTGTGTGTGTGTTTTTGTTTTTCTGTGTGTGTGTGTTTATTGTTTTTGTGTGTTTTTGTTTTTGTTTGTGTGTTTGTTTTTGAGTGTGTGTGTTTGTTTTTGTGTGTGTGTGTTTTTGTTTTTGTGTGTGTTTTAGTTTTTGTGTGTATGGCTTTGTTTTTGTGTGTGTTTGTTTTTGTGTGTTTTTGTTTTTGTGTGTGTGTGTTTGAGCTTTTGTTTTTGTGTGTGTTTTTGTTTTTCTGTGCGTGTGTATTTTTTGTTTTTGTGTATGTTTTTGTTTTTGTGTGGTTGTGTTTTTGTTTTTGCGAGTGTGTGTTTTTGTTTTTGTGTGTGTTTTAGTTTTTGTGTGTGTGGTTTTGTTTTTGTGTGTGTTTGTTTTTGTGTGTTTATGTTTTTGTGTGTGTTTTTGTTTTTGTGTGTGTTTTTGTTTTTGAGTGTGTGTGTGTGTTTGAGCTTTTGTTTTTGTGTGTGTTTTTGTTTTTGTGTGTGTTTTTGTTTTTGGGTGTGTGCGTTTTTCTTTTTGTGTGTGTGTGTTATTGTTTTTGTGTGTGTGTTTGTGTGTGCTGTTTTGTTTTTGCGTGTGATTTTGTTTTTGTGTGTGTGTGTGTGTTTGTTTTTGTGTGTTTTTGTTTTTGTGTGTGTGTGTTTTTGTTTTTGTGTGTGTTTTTGTTTTTGTGTGTGTTTTTTTGTGTGTGATTTTGTTTTTGTGTGTGTGTGTGTGTTTTTGTTTTTGTGTGTGTTTTTGTTTCTGCGTGTGTGTATGTGTTTTTGATTTTTTTGTGTGTTTTTGTGTGTGTGTGTGTGTGTGTGTGTTTTTGTGTGCGTTTTTCTTTTTGTGTGTGTGTGTTATTGTTTTTGTGTGTGTTTGTTTTTTTTGTGTGTGTGTGTGTTTGTTTTTGTGTGTGTTTTTGTATTTGTGCGTGTGTGTTTGTTTTTGTGTGTGTTTTTGTGTCTGTGTGTGTGTGTTTTTGTTTTTGTGTGTGTGTGTGTTTTTGTTTTTGTGTGCATTTTTGTTTTTGTGTGTGTTTGTGTGTGTTTTTGTATTTTTGTGTGTTTTTGTTTTTGTGTGTGTTTTTGTATTTTTGTGTGTGTGTTTGTTTTTGTGTGTGTTTTTGTCTTTGTGTGTGTGTGTTTGTTTTTGTTTGTGTGTGTGTGTGTTTGTTTGTGTGTGTGTGTGTATTTTTGTTTTTGTGTGTGATTTTGATATTGTGTGTGTGTGTATTTTTGTTTTTGTGAGTGTTATTCTTTTTCTGTGTGTGTTTTTGTTTTTGTTTGTGAGTGTGTTTTTGGTTTTGTGTGTATTTTTGTTTGTGTGTGTGTTTGTGTGTGTGTGTTTTTGTTTTTGTGTATGTTTTTGTTTTTGAGTGCGTATGTTTTTATTTTTGTGTGTTTATGTTTTTGTGTGTGTTTTTGTTTTTGTGTGTGTTTTTGTTTTTGAGTGTGTGTGTGTTTTTGTTTTTGTGTGTGTGTTTTTGTTTTTGCGTGTGTTTTAGTTTTTGTGTGTGTGGCTTTGTTTTTGTGTGTGTTTGTTTTTGTGTGTTTTTGTTTTTGTGTGTGTGTGTTTGAGCTTTTGTTTTTGTGTGTGTTTTTGTTTTTCTGTGCGTGGGTATTTTTTGTTTTTGTGTGTGTTTTTGTTTTTGTGTGTGTGTGTTTTTGTTTTTGAGAGTGTGTGTTTTTGTTTTTGTGTGTGTTTTTGATTTTGCGTGTGTGTTTTTATTTTTGTGTATGTTTTTGTTTTTTGTGTGTGTTTTTGTTTTTGTGCGTATGTTTTTGTTTTTGTGTGTGTTTATGTTTTTGTGGGTGTGTGTGTTTTTGTTTTTGTGTGTGTTTTTGTTTTTCTGTGTGTGTGTTTGTTTTTGTGTGTGTGTGTTTTTGTTTTTGTGTGTGTTTTAGTTTTTGTGTGTGTGGCTTTGTTTTTGTGTGTTTGTTTTTGTGTGTTTTTGTTTTTGTGTGTGTTTTTGTTATCTGTGCGTGTGTGTTTTTGTTTTTGTTTTTGTGTATGTTTTTGTTTTTGTGTGCGTGTGTTTGTATTTGTGTGCTTGAGTTTTTTTTTGTGTGTGTTTTTGTTTTTCTGTGCGCGTGTGTTTGTTTTTGTGTGTTTGAGCTTTTGTTTTTGTGTGTGTTTTCGTTTTTCTGTGTGTGTGTGATTTTGTTTTTGTGTGTGTTTTTGTTTTTGTGTGTGTGTGTTTTTTTTTGTGCGTGATTTTGTGTGTGTTATTGTTTTTGTGTGTGTTTTTGTTTTTGTGTGTGTTTTTGTTTTTGTGTGTGTTTTTGTTTTTCTGTGTGTGTGTTTTTGTTTTTGTGTGTGTGTGTTTTTGTTTTTGTGTGTGTTTTAGTTTTTGTTTGTGTGGCTTTGTTTTTGTGTGTGTTTGTTTTTGTGTGTTTTTGTTTTTGTGTGTGTTTTTGTTTTTCTGTGCGTGTGTGTTTTTGTTTTTGTGTATGTTGTTGTTTTTGTGTGTGTGTGTTTGTTTTTGTGTGCTTGAGCTTTTGTTTTTGTGTGTGTTTTTGTTTTTATGCGTGTGTGTTTTTTCTTTTTGTGTGTGTTTTTTTTGTGTGTGTGTTTTTGTTTTTCTGTGTGTGTGTGTTTATTGTTTTTGTGTGTTTTTGTTTTTGTTTGTGTGTTTGTTTTTGAGTGTGTGTGTTTGTTTTTGTGTGTGTGTGTTTTTGTTTTTGTGTGTGTTTTAGTTTTTGTGTGTATGGCTTTGTTTTTGTGTGTGTTTGTTTTTGTGTGTTTTTGTTTTTGTGTGTGTGTGTTTGAGCTTTTGTTTTTGTGTGTGTTTTTGTTTTTCTGTGCGTGTGTATTTTTTGTTTTTGTGTATGTTTTTGTTTTTGTGTGGTTGTGTTTTTGTTTTTGCGAGTGTGTGTTTTTGTTTTTGTGTGTGTTTTAGTTTTTGTGTGTGTGGTTTTGTTTTTGTGTGTGTTTGTTTTTGTGTGTTTATGTTTTTGTGTGTGTTTTTGTTTTTGTGTGTGTTTTTGTTTTTGAGTGTGTGTGTGTGTTTGAGCTTTTGTTTTTGTGTGTGTTTTTGTTTTTGTGTGTGTTTTTGTTTTTGGGTGTGTGTGTTTTTGTTTTTGGGTGTGTTTTTGGTTTTGTGCGTATGTTTTTGTTTTTGTGGGTGTGTGTTTTTGTTTTTGTGTATATTTTTGTTTTTCTGTGTGTGTGTGTCTTTTTTGTTTTTGTGTGTTTTTGTTTTTGTGTGTGTTTTTGTTTTTGTGTGTGTGTTTGAGCTTTTGTTTTTGTGTGTGTTTTTGTTTTTCTGTGCGTGTGTGTTTTTGTTTTTGTGTGAGTTTTTGTTTTTGTGTGTGTTTTTGTTTTTGGGTGTGTGTGTTTTTGTTTTTGTGTGTTTTTTTGTTTTTGTGTGCGTGTGTTTGTTTTTCTGTGTGTGTCTGTTTGTTTTTGTGTGTGTTTTTGGTTTTGTGCGTATGTTTTTGTTTTTGTGGGTGTGTGTGTTTTTGAGTGCGTGTGTGTTTTTGTTTTTGTGTGTGTGTGTTTGTTTTTGTGTGTGTGTGTTTTTGTTTTTGTGTGTTTTTTTGTTTTTGTGTGTGTGTGTTTTTGTTTTTGTGGGTGATTTTGTGTGTGATTGTTTTTGTGTGTGTGTGTGTTTTTTGCTTTTTTGTGTGTGTTTTTGTTTTTGTGTGTATGTCTGTTTGTTTTTGTGTGTGTTTTTGTTTTTGTGCGTATGTTTTTGTTTTTGTGTGTGTTCATGTTTTTGTGGGTGTGTGTGTTTTTGTTTTTGAGTGTGTTTTTGTTTTTGTGTGTGTGTGTTTGTTTTTGTGTGTGTGTGTTTTTGCTTTTGTGTGTGTTTTAGTTTTTGTGTGTGTGTTTGTTTTTATGTGTTTGAGCTTTTGTTTTTGTGTGTGTTTTTGTTTTTCTGTGTGTGTGTTTTTGTTTTTGTGTGTGTTTTTGTTTTTGTGTGTGTTTTTGTGTTTGTGTGTGTGTGTTTATGTTTTTGTGGGTAATTTTGTGTGTGATTGTTTTTGTGTGTGTGTGTTTTTGTTTTTGTGTGTGTGTTTGTTTTTGTGTTTGTTTTTGTTTTTTTGTGTGTGTGTGTTTTTTGCTTTTTTGTGTGTGTTTTTGTTTTTGAGTGTGTTTTTGTTTTTGTGTGTGTGTGTTTTTGTTTTTGTGGGTGATTTTGTGTGTGATTGTTTTTGTGTGTGTGTGTTTTTGTTTTTGTGTGTGTGTGTGTTTGAGCTTTTGTTTTTGTGTGTGTGTTTGATTTTGTGTGTGTGTGTGTTTTTTGCTTTTTTGTGTGTGTTTTTGTTTTTGTGTGTATGTCTGTTTGTTTTTGCGTGTGTTTTTGTTTTTGTGCGTATGTTTTTGTTTTTGTGTGCGTTCATGTTTTTGTGGGTGTGTGTGTTTTTGTTTTTGTGTATGTTTTTGTTTGTGTGTGTGTGTGTTTTTGTTTTTTGTGTGTGTTTTTGTTTTTGTGTGTGTTTTTGTTTCTGTGTGTGTGTGTGTGTGTGTTTGTTTTTGTGTCTGTTTTTGTTTTTGTGTGTGTGTGTGTTTTTGTTTTTGTTTTTTGTGTGTGTGTGTTTTTGTTTTTGTGTATGTTTTTGTTTTTGAGTGCGTGTGTTTTTATTTTTGTGTATGTTTTTGTTTTGTGTATGATTTTGTTTCTTTCAGTGTGTGTGTGTTTTTGTTTGTGTGTGTGTGTTTGTGTGTGTGTGTTTTTGTGTGTGTTTTTGTTTCAGTGTGTGTGTGTGTGTTTTTGTTTTTGTGTGTGTTTTTGGTTTTTTGTGTGTTTGTGTGTTTTTGTTTTTGTGGGTGTTTTTCTTTTTGTGTGTGTGTGTTTTTGATTTTGCGTGTGTTTTTGTTTTTGTGTGTGTGCGTGTGTTTTTGCTTTTGTGTGTGTTTTTGTTTGTGTGTGTGTTTTTATTTGTGTGTGTGTGTGTGTGTTTTTGTTTTTGTGTGTGTTTTTGATTTTGTGTGTGTGTTTTTTTGTTTTTGTGTGTGTTTTTGAATGTGTGTGTGTGTGTTTTTGTTTTTGTGTGTGTTTTTGCTTTTGTGTGTGTGTGTTAGTTTTTGCGTGTGTTTTTGTTGGTGTGTGTGTGTTTTTGTGTGTGTTTTTGTTTTTGTGTGTGTGTGTTTTTGTTTTTGTGTGTGTTTTTGTTTTTGTTTTTATGTGTGTGTTTTTGTTTTTATGTGTGTTTTTGTTTTTGTGTGTGTGTTTTTGTTGTTGTGTGTGTGTTTGATTTTCTGTGTGTTTTTGTTTTTTGTGTGTGTGTGTGTGTTTTTGTTTTTGTGTGTGTTTTTGTTTTTGTGTGCGTGAATGTGTTTTTTTGTGTGTGTGTGTATGTGTGTTTTTGTTTTTGTGTGTGTTTTTTTTTGTGTGTTTGTGTGTGTTTTTTTTGTGTGTGTTTTTGTTTTTGTGTGTTTTTGTTTTTGTGTGTGTGTTTTTGTTTTTGTTTTTATGTGTGTGTTTTTGTTTTTATGTGTGTTTTTGTTTTTGTGTGTGTTTTTGTTTTTGTGTGTGTTTTTGTTTTTGTGTGTGTGTGTGTGTTTTTGTTATTGTGTGTGTTTTTGTTTTTGTTTTTGTATGTGTTTTTGTTTTTGTATTTGTGTGTTTTTGTGACTGTTTTTGTTTTTGTGTGTGTTTTTGTTTTTGTGTTTGTTTGTGTGTGTTTTGTGTGTGTTATAGTTTTTCTGTGTGTGTGTGTGTGTTTGGTTCTGTGTGTGTTATTGTTTTGTGTGTGTTTTTGTTTTTGTGTGCGTGTGTGTTTTTGTTTTTTTGTGTGTGTGTGTTTTTGCTTTTGTGTGTGTGGGTGTATTTGTTTTTGTGTGTGTTTTTGTTTTTGTGTGTGTGTGCGTTTTTATTTTAGTTTTTTGTGTGTGTGTTTTTGCTTTTGTGTATGTTTTTGTTTTTGTGTGTGTTTTTGTTTTTGTGTGTGTGTGTGTGTGTTTGGTTCTGTGTGTGTTATTGTTTTTGTGTGTGTTTTTGTTTTTGTGTGCTTGTGTGTTTTTGTTTTTGTGTGTGTGTGTGTTTTTGCTTTTGTGTGTGTGGGTGTATTTGTTTTTGTGTGTGTATGTGTGTTTTTGTTTTTGTGTGTGTTTTTGTTTTTGTGTGTGTGTGTGTTTTTGTTTTTGTGTGTGTCTGTGTGTGTTTTTGTGTGTGTTATAGTTTTTCTGTGTGTGTGTGTGTGTTTGGTTCTGTGTGTGTGATTGTTTTTGTGTGTTTTTGTTTTTGTGTGTGTGTGTATTTTTTTGCTTTTGTGTGTGTGGGTGTATTTGTTTTTGTGTGTGTTTTTGTTTTTGTGTGTGTGTGCGTTTTTGTTTTAGTTTTTTGTGTGTGTGTGTTTTTGCTTTTGTGTGTGTTTTTGTTTGTGTGTGTGTGTTTGTGTGTGTGTGTTTTTGTTTTTGTGTGTGTTTTTGTTTCAGTGTGTGTGTGTGTTTTTGTTTTTGTGTGTGTTTTTGTTTTTGTGGGTGTGTGTGTGTGTTTTTGCTTTTGTGTGTGTTTTTGTTTGTGTGTGTGTGCGCGTGTGTGTTTTTGTTTTTGTGTGTGTTTTTATTTTTGTGTGTGTGTGTGTGTTTTTTTTGTGTGTGTTTTTGTTTTTGTGTGTGTGTTTTTGTTTTTGTGTGTGTTTTTGTTTTTGTGTGTGTTTTTGTTTTTGTGTGTGTGTGTGTGTGTTTTTGTTATTGTGTGTGTTTTTGTTTTTGTTTTTGTATGTGTTTTTGTTTTTGTGTTTGTGTGTTTTTGTTTTTGTGTGTGTTTTTGTGTGTGTGTGTTTCTGCTTTTGTGTGTGTATTTGTTTTTGTGTGTGTGTATTTTTGTGACTGTTTTTGTTTTTGTGTGTGTTTTTGTTTTTGTGTGTGTTTTGGTTTTTGTGTGTGTAAGATTTTGTTTTTGTGTGTGTGTTTTTGTTTTTGTGTTTGTTTGTGTTTTTGTTTTTGTGTGTGTTTTTGTTATTGTGTGTGTGTGTGTGTTTGTTTTTGTGTGTGTATGTGTGTTTTTGTTTTTGTGTGTGTTTTTGTTTTTGTTTTTATGTGTGTGTTTTTGTTTTTATGTGTGTTTTTGTTTTTGTGTGTGTGTTTTTGTTGTGTGTGTGTTTGATGTTCTGTGTGTTTTTTTTTTTGTGTGTGTGTGTGTGTTTTTGTTTTTGTGTGTGTTTTTGTTTTTGTGTGCGTGACTGTGTTTTTTTGTGTGTGTGTGTATGTGTGTTTTTGTTTTTGTGTGTGTTTTTTTTTTGTGTGTTTGTGTGTGTTTTTTTTGTGTGTGTTTTTGTTTTTGTGTGTTTTTGTTTTTGTGTGTGTGTTTTTGTTTTTGTTTTTATGTGTGTGTTTTTGTTTTTATGTGTGTTTTTGTTTTTGTGTGTGTTTTTGTTTTTGTGTGTGTTTTTGTTTTTGTGTGTGTGTGTGTTTTTGTTATTGTGTGTGTTTTTGTTTTTGTTTTTGTATGTGTTTTTGTTTTTGTGTTTGTGTGTTTTTGTGACTGTTTTTGTTTTTGTGTGTGTGTGTTTTGGTTTTTGTGTGTATAAGATTTTGTTTTTGTGTGTGTGTGTTTTTGTTTTTGTGTTTGTTTGTGTTTTTGTTTTTGTGTGTGTTTTTGTTATTGTGTGTGTGTGTGTGTTTGTTTTTGTGTGTGTGTGTGTTTGTTTTTGTGTGTGTATGTGTGTTTTTGTTTTTGTGTGTGTTTTTGTTTTTGTGTGTGTGTGTTTTTGTTTTTGTGTGTGTCTGTGTGTGTTTTTGTGTGTGTTATAGTTTTTCTGTGTGTGTGTGTGTGTTTGGTTCTGTGTGTGTTATTGTTTTGTGTGTGTTTTTGTTTTTGTGTGCGTGTGTGTTTTTGTTTTTTTGTATGTGTGTGTTTTTGCTTTTGTGTGTGGGTGTATTTGTTTTTGTGTATGTTTTTGTTTTTGTGTATGTGTGCGTTTTTATTTTAGTTTTTTGTGTGTGTGTGTTTTTGCTTTTGTGTATGTTTTTGTTTTTGTGTTTGTTTTTGTTTTTGTGTGTGTGTGTGTGTGTTTGGTTCTGTGTGTGTTATTGTTTTTGTGTGTGTTTTTGTTTTTGTGTGCGTGTGTGTTTTTGTTTTTGTGTGTGTGTGTGTTTTTGCTTTTGTGTGTGTGGGTGTATTTGTTTTTGTGTGTGTATGTGTGTTTTTGTTTTTGTGTGTGTTTTTGTTTTTGTGTGTGTGTGTTTTTGTTTTTGTGTGTGTCTGTGTGTGTTTTTGTGTGTGTTATAGTTTTTCTGTGTGTGTGTGTGTGTTTGGTTCTGTGTGTGTGATTGTTTTTGTGTGTGTTTTTGTTTGTGTGTGCGTGTGTGTTTTTGTTTTTGTGTGTGTGTGTGTTTTTGCTTTTGTGTGTGTGGGTGTATTTGTTTTTGTGTGTGTTTTTGTTTTTGTGTGTGTGTGCGTTTTTGTTTTAGTTTTTTGTGTGTGTGTGTTTTTGATTTTGTGTGTGTTTTTGTTTGTGTGTGTGTGTTTGTGTGTGTGTGTTTTTGTTTTTGTGTGTGTTTTTGTTTCAGTGTGTGTGTGTGTTTTTGTTTTTGTGTGTGTTTTTGTTTTTGTGGGTGTGTGTGTGTGTTTTTGCTTTTGTGTGTGTTTTTGTTTGTGTGTGTGTGCGCGTGTGTGTTTTTGTTTTTGTGTGTGTTTTTATTTTTGTGTGTGTGTGTGTGTGTTTTTTTTGTGTGTGTTTTTGTTTTTGTGTGTTTTTGTTTTTGTGTGTGTGTTTTTGTTTTTGTGTGTGTTTTTGTTTTTGTGTGTGTTTTTGTTTTTGTGTGTGTGTGTGTGTGTTTTTGTTATTGTGTGTGTTTTTGTTTTTGTTTTTGTATGTGTTTTTGTTTTTGTGTTTGTGTGTTTTTGTGTGTGTGTGTTTCTGCTTTTGTGTGTGTATTTGTTTTTGTGTGTGTGTGTTTTTGTGACTGTTTTTGTTTTTGTGTGTGTTTTTGTTTTTGTGTGTGTGTATTTTGGTTTTTGTGTGTGTAAGATTTTGTTTTTGTGTGTGTGTTTTTGTTTTTGTGTTTGTTTGTGTTTTTGTTTTTGTGTGTGTTTTTGTTATTGTGTGTGTGTGTGTGTTTGTTTTTGTGTGTGTGTGTGTTTGTTTTTGTGTGTGTATGTGTGTTTTTGTTTTTGTGTGTGTTTTTGTTTTTGTGTGTGTCTGTGTGTGTTTTTGTGTGTGTTATAGTTTTTCTGTGTGTGTGTGTGTGTGTTTGGTTCTGTGTGTGTTATTGTTTTTGTGTGTGTTTTTGTTTTTGTGTGCGTGTGTGTTTTTGTTTTTGTGTGTGTGTGTGTTTTTGCTTTTGTGTGTGTGGGTGTATTTGTTTTTGTGTGTGTTTTTGTTTTTGTGTGTGTGTGCGTTTTTATTTTAGTTTTTTGTGTGTGTGTGTTTTTGCTTTTGTGTATGTTTTTGTTTTTGTGTGTGTTTTTGTTTTTGTGTGTGTGTGTCTGTGTTTGGTTCTGTGTGTGTTATTGTTTTTGTGTGTGTTTTTGTTTTTGTGTGCGTGTGTGTTTTTGTTTTTGTGTGTGTGTGTGTTTTTGCTTTTGTGTGTGTGGGTGTATTTGTTTTTGTGTGTGTATGTGTGTTTTTGTTTTTGTGTGTGTTTTTGTTTTTGTGTGTGTGTGTTTTTGTTTTTGTGTGTGTCTGTGTGTGTTTTTGTGTGTGCTATAGTTTTTCTGTGTGTGTGTGTGTGTTTGGTTCTGTGTGTGTTATTGTTTTTGTGTGTGTTTTTGTTTTTGTGTGCGTGTGTGTTTTTGTTTTTGTGTGTGTGTGTGTTTTTGCTTTTGTGTGTGTGGGTGTATTTGTTTTTGTGTGTGTTTTTGTTTTTGTGTGTGTGTGCGTTTTTGTTTTAGTTTTTTGTGTGTGTGTGTATTTGCTTTTGTGTGTGTTTTTGTTTGTGTGTGTGTGTTTGTGTGTGTGTGTTTTTGTTTTTGTGTGTGTTTTTGTTTCAGTGTGTGTGTGTGTTTTTGTTTTTGTGTGTGTTTTTGTTTTTGTGGGGGTGTGTGTGTGTTTTTGCTTTTGTGTGTGTTTTTGTTTGTGTGTGTGTGCGCGTGTGTGTTTTTGTTTTTGTGTGTGTTTTTATTTTTGTGTGTGTGTGTGTTTTTGTTTGTGTGTGTGTTTCTGGTTTTGTGTGTGTTTTTGTTTGTTTTTGTTTTTGTGTGTGTTTTTGTTTGTGTGTGTGTGTGTGTTTTTGTTTTTGTGTGTGTTTTTGTTGTTGTGTGTGTGTTTGTTTTTGTGTGGGTGAATGTGTTTTTGTGTGTGTGTGTGTGTTTGTTTTTGTGTGTGTGTGTTTTTATTTTTGTGTGTGTTTTTTGTTTTTGTGTGTGTTTGTGTGTTTGCTTTTGTGTGTTTTTGTTTTTGTGTGTGTGTGTTTTTGTTTTTGTGTGTGTTTTTTTTGTGTGTGTGTGTGTTTGTTTTTGTGTGTGTTTTTGATTTTGTGTTTTTTTTTTTGTGTGTGTGTGTTTGTTTTTGTGTGTGATTTTGTTTATGTGTGTGTGTGTGTTTTTGTTTTTGCTTTTGTGTGTGTTTTTGTTTGTGTGTGTGCGTGTGTGTGTGTTTTTGTTTTTGTCTGTGTTTTTATTTTTGTGTGTGTGTGTGTGTTTTTGTTTTTGTGTGTGTTTTTGATTTTGTGTGTGTGTGTTTTTGTTTTTGTGTGTGTTTTTGATTGTGTGTGTGTGTTTTTGTTTTTGTGTGTGTTTTTGTTTTTGTGTGTGTGTGTTTTTGTTTTTGTGTGTGTTTTTGTTTGTGTGTGTGTTTTTGTTTTTGTGTGTGTGTTTGTTTTTGTGTGTGTTTTTGTTTTTGTGTGTGTGTTGTTTTGTTTTTGTGTGTGATTTTGTTTTTGTGTGTGTGTGTGTGTTTTTGTTTTTGTGTGTGTGTGTGTTTTTGTTTTTGTGTGCATTTTTGTTTTTGTGTGTGTTTGTGGGTGTTTTTGTATTTTTGTGTGTTTTTGTTTTTGTGTGTGTTTTTGTATTTTTGTGTGTTTTTGTTTTTGTGTGTGTGTGTGTGCGTTTATTTTTATGTGTGCTTTTGATTAATGTGTGTTTTTGTTTGTGTGTGTGTGTTTGTTTTTGTGTGTGTTTTTGTTATTGTGGGTGTGTGTGTTTTTGTTTGTGTGTGTGTGTATGTTTGTTTTTGTGTGTGTTTTTGTTTTTGTGTGTGTGTTTGTTTTTGTGTGTGTTTTTGTTTTTGTGTGTGTGTTTGTGTGTGTGTTGTTTTGTTTTTATGTGTGATTTTGTTTTTGTGTGTGTGTGTGTTTGTTTTTGTGTGTGTGTGTTTTTGTTTTTGTGTGTGTTTTTGTTTTTGTGTGTGTGTGTGTTTGTATTTGTGTGTGTGTGTTTTTGATTTTGTGTGTGTTTTTTTTTGTGCGTGATTTTGTTTTTGCGTGTGTGTGTGTTTTTGTTTTTGTGTGTAGTTTTGTATTTGTGCGTGTGTGTTTGTTTTTGTATGTGTTTTTGTGTTTGTGTGTGTTTTTGTTTTTGTGTCTGCGTGTTTGTATGTGTGTGCTTTTGTTTTTGTGTGTGATTTTGTTTTTGTGTGTGTGTGTTTTTGTTTTTGTGTGTGTTTTTGATTTTGTGTGTGTGTTTGTTTTTGTGTGTGTTTTTGTTTCTGTGTGTGTGTTCGTGTGTGTGTTGTTTTGTTTTTGTGTGTGTTTTTGTTTTGGTGTGTGCGTGTTTTTGTTTTTGTGTGTGTTTTTGTTATTGTGAGTGTGTGTTTTTGTTTTTGTGTGTGTTTTTGTTTTTGTGTGTGTGTTTTTGTTTTTGTGAGTGTGTGTGTGCGTTTGTTTTTATGTGTGTTTTTGTTTTTGTGTGTGTGTTTTTGTGTGTGTGTGTGTTTTTGTTTGAGTGTGTGTGCTTGTTTTAGTGTGTGTGTGCGTGTGTGTGTTTTTGTTTTTGTTTTTGTGTGTGTGTGTTTGTTTTTGTGTGTGTGTGTTTTTGTTTTTGTGTGTGTTTTTGTTTGTGTGTGTGTGTGTTTGTTTTTGTGTGTGTTTTTGATTTTGTGTTTGTTTTTGTGTGTGTGTGTTTTTGTTTTTGTGTTTGTTTGTGTGTGTGTGTGTGTTTGTGTGTGTGCTTTTGTTTTTGTGTGTGTTTTTGTTTCTGTGTGTGTGTTTTTGTTTTTGTGTGTGTTTCTGTTTTTGTATGTGTGTGTATTTGTTTTTGTGTTTTTTTTGTTTTTGTGTCTGTGTGTGTTTTTGTTTTCGTGTGTGTATTTGTTTGTGTGTGTGAGTGTGTTTTTGTTTTTGTGTATTTTTTTGTTTTTGTGTGTGTGTGTTTGTTTTTGTGTGTGTGTGTTTATTCTTGTGGGTGTTTTTGTTTTGTGTGTGTTTTTGTTTCTGTGTGTGTGTGTGTGTGTGTGTTTTTGTTTTTGTGTGCGTTTTTGTTTTTCTGTGTGTGTTTTTGTTTTTGTGTGTGAGTGTGTTTTTGTTTTTGTGTGTGTTTTTGTTTGTGTGAGTGTGTGTGTTTACGTGTGTGTGTGTTTTTGCTTTTGTGTATGTTTTTGTTTTTGAGTGTGTGTGTGTTCGTTATTGTGTGTGTTTTTGTTTTTGTGTGTGTTTTTTTTGTTTTTGTGTGTGTTTTTGTTTTTGTGTGTGTGTGTTTTGGTTTTTGTGTGTATAAGATTTTGTTTTTGTGTGTGTGTGTTTTTGTTTTTGTGTTTGTTTGTGTTTTTGTTTTTGTGTGTGTTTTTGTTATTGTGTGTGTGTGTGTGTTTGTTTTTGTGTGTGTGTGTGTTTGTTTTTGTGTGTGTATGTGTGTTTTTGTTTTTGTGTGTGTTTTTGTTTTTGTGTGTGTGTTTTTGTTTTTGTGTGTGTCTGTGTGTGTTTTTGTGTGTGTTATAGTTTTTCTGTGTGTGTGTGTGTGTTTGGTTCTGTGTGTGTTATTGTTTTGTGTGTGTTTTTGTTTTTGTGTGCGTGTGTGTTTTTGTTTTTTTGTATGTGTGTGTTTTTGCTTTTGTGTGTGTGGGTGTATTTGTTTTTGTGTGTGTTTTTGTTTTTGTGTGTGTGTGCGTTTTTATTTTAGTTTTTTGTGTGTGTGTGTTTTTGCTTTTGTGTATGTTTTTGTTTTTGTGTGTGTTTTTGTTTTTGTGTGTGTGTGTGTGTGTTTGGTTCTGTGTGTGTTATTGTTTTTGTGTGTGTTTTTGTTTTTGTGTGCGTGTGTGTTTTTGTTTTTGTGTGTGTGTGTGTTTTTGCTTTTGTGTGTGTGGGTGTATTTGTTTTTGTGTGTGTATGTGTGTTTTTGTTTTTGTGTGTGTTTTTGTTTTTGTGTGTGTGTGTTTTTGTTTTTGTGTGTGTCTGTGTGTGTTTTTGTGTGTGTTATAGTTTTTCTGTGTGTGTGTGTGTGTTTGGTTCTGTGTGTGTGATTGTTTTTGTGTGTGTTTTTGTTTGTGTGTGCGTGTGTGTTTTTGTTTTTTTGTGTGTGTGTGTTTTTGCTTTTGTGTGTGTGGGTGTATTTGTTTTTGTGTGTGTTTTTGTTTTTGTGTGTGTGTGCGTTTTTGTTTTAGTTTTTTGTGTGTGTGTGTTTTTGATTTTGTGTGTGTTTTTGTTTGTGTGTGTGTGTTTGTGTGTGTGTGTTTTTGTTTTTGTGTGTGTTTTTGTTTCAGTGTGTGTGTGTGTTTTTGTTTTTGTGTGTGTTTTTGTTTTTGTGGGTGTGTGTGTGTGTTTTTGCTTTTGTGTGTGTTTTTGTTTGTGTGTGTGTGCGCGTGTGTGTTTTTGTTTTTGTGTGTGTTTTTATTTTTGTGTGTGTGTGTGTGTGTTTTTTTTGTGTGTGTTTTTGTTTTTGTGTGTTTTTGTTTTTGTGTGTGTGTTTTTGTTTTTGTGTGTGTTTTTGTTTTTGTGTGTGTTTTTGTTTTTGTGTGTGTGTGTGTGTGTTTTTGTTATTGTGTGTGTTTTTGTTTTTGTTTTTGTATGTGTTTTTGTTTTTGTGTTTGTGTGTTTTTGTTTTTGTGTGTGTTTTTGTGTGTGTGTGTTTCTGCTTTTGTGTGTGTATTTGTTTTTGTGTGTGTGTGTTTTTGTGACTGTTTTTGTTTTTGTGTGTGTTTTTGTTTTTGTGTGTGTGTATTTTGGTTTTTGTGTGTGTAAGATTTTGTTTTTGTGTGTGTGTTTTTGTTTTTGTGTTTGTTTGTGTTTTTGTTTTTGTGTGTGTTTTTGTTATTGTGTGTGTGTGTGTGTTTGTTTTTGTGTGTGTGTGTGTTTGTTTTTGTGTGTGTATGTGTGTTTTTGTTTTTGTGTGTGTTTTTGTTTTTGTGTGTGTCTGTGTGTGTTTTTGTGTGTGTTATAGTTTTTCTGTGTGTGTGTGTGTGTGTTTGGTTCTGTGTGTGTTATTGTTTTTGTGTGTGTTTTTGTTTTTGTGTGCGTTTTTGTTTTTGTGTGCGTGTGTGTTTTTGTTTTTGTGTGTGTGTGTGTTTTTGCTTTTGTGTGTGTGGGTGTATTTGTTTTTGTGTGTGTTTTTGTTTTTGTGTGTGTGTGCGTTTTTATTTTAGTTTTTTGTGTGTGTGTGTTTTTGCTTTTGTGTATGTTTTTGTTTTTGTGTGTGTTTTTGTTTTTGTGTGTGTGTGTGTGTTTGGTTCTGTGTGTGTTATTGTTTTTGTGTGTGTTTTTGTTTTTGTGTGCGTGTGTGTTTTTGTTTTTGTGTGTGTGTGTGTTTTTGCTTTTGTGTGTGTGGGTGTATTTGTTTTTGTGTGTGTATGTGTGTTTTTGTTTTTGTGTGTGTTTTTGTTTTTGTGTGTGTGTGTTTTTGTTTTTGTGTGTGTCTGTGTGTGTTTTTGTGTGTGTTATAGTTTTTCTGTGTGTGTGTGTGTGTTTGGTTCTGTGTGTGTTATTGTTTTTGTGTGTGTTTTTGTTTTTGTGTGCGTGTGTGTTTTTGTTTTTGTGTGTGTGTGTGTTTTTGCTTTTGTGTGTGTGGGTGTATTTGTTTTTGTGTGTGTTTTTGTTTTTGTGTGTGTGTGCGTTTTTGTTTTAGTTTTTTGTGTGTGCGTGTATTTGCTTTTGTGTGTGTTTTTGTTTGTGTGTGTGTGTTTGTGTGTGTGTGTTTTTGTTTTTGTGTGTGTTTTTGTTTCAGTGTGTGTGTGTGTTTTTGTTTTTGTGTGTGTTTTTGTTTTTGTGGGTGTGTGTGTGTGTTTTTGCTTTTGTGTGTGTTTTTGTTTGTGTGTGTGTGCGCGTGTGTGTTTTTGTTTTTGTGTGTGTTTTTATTTTTGCGTGTGTGTGTGTTTTTGTTTGTGTGTGTGTTTCTGGTTTTGTGTGTGTTTTTGTTTGTTTTTGTTTTTGTGTGTGTTTTTGTTTGTGTGTGTGTGTGTGTTTTTGTTTTTGTGTGTGTTTTTGTTGTTGTGTGTGTGTTTGTTTTTGTGTGGGTGAATGTGTTTTTGTGTGTGTGTGTGTGTTTGTTTTTGTGTGTGTGTGTTTTTATTTTTGTGTGTGTTTTTTGTTTTTGTGTGTGTTTGTGTGTTTGCTTTTGTGTGTTTTTGTTTTTGTGTGTGTGTGTTTTTGTTTTTGTGTGTGTTTTTTTTGTGTGTGTGTGTGTTTGTTTTTGTGTGTGTTTTTGATTTTGTGTGTGTTTTTTTTGTGTGTGTGTGTTTGTTTTTGTGTGTGATTTTGTTTATGTGTGTGTGTGTGTTTTTGTTTTTGCTTTTGTGTGTGTTTTTGTTTGTGTGTGTGCGTGTGTGTGTGTTTTTGTTTTTGTCTGTGTTTTTATTTTTGTGTGTGTGTGTGTGTTTTTGTTTTTGTGTGTGTTTTTGATTTTGTGTGTGTGTGTTTTTGTTTTTGTGTGTGTTTTTGATTGTGTGTGTGTGTTTTTGTTTTTGTGTGTGTTTTTGTTTTTGTGTGTGTGTGTTTTTGTTTTTGTGTGTGTTTTTGTTTGTGTGTGTGTTTTTGTTTTTGTGTGTGTGTTTGTTTTTGTGTGTGTTTTTGTTTTTGTGTGTGTGTTGTTTTGTTTTTGTGTGTGATTTTGTTTTTGTGTGTGTGTGTGTGTTTTTGTTTTTGTGTGTGTGTGTGTTTTTGTTTTTGTGTGCATTTTTGTTTTTGTGTGTGTTTGTGGGTGTTTTTGTATTTTTGTGTGTTTTTGTTTTTGTGTGTGTTTTTGTATTTTTGTGTGTTTTTGTTTTTGTGTGTGTGTGTGTGCGTTTATTTTTATGTGTGCTTTTGATTAATGTGTGTTTTTGTTTGTGTGTGTGTGTTTGTTTTTGTGTGTGTTTTTGTTATTGTGGGTGTGTGTGTGTTTTTGTTTGTGTGTGTGTGTATGTTTGTTTTTGTGTGTGTTTTTGTTTTTGTGTGTGTGTTTGTTTTTGTGTGTGTTTTTGTTTTTGTGTGTGTGTTTGTGTGTGTGTTGTTTTGTTTTTATGTGTGATTTTGTTTTTGTGTGTGTGTGTGTTTGTTTTTGTGTGTGTGTGTTTTTGTTTTTGTGTGTGTTTTTGTTTTTGTGTGTGTGTGTGTTTGTATTTGTGTGTGTGTGTTTTTGATTTTGTGTGTGTTTTTTTTTGTGTGTGATTTTGTTTTTGCGTGTGTGTGTGTTTTTGTTTTTGTGTGTAGTTTTGTATTTGTGCGTGTGTGTTTGTTTTTGTATGTGTTTTTGTGTTTGTGTGTGTTTTTGTTTTTGTGTCTGCGTGTTTGTATGTGTGTGCTTTTGTTTTTGTGTGTGATTTTGTTTTTGTGTGTGTGTGTGTTTGTTTTTGTGTGTGTTTTTGATTTTGTGTGTGTGTTTGTTTTTGTGTGTGTTTTTGTTTCTGTGTGTGTGTTCGTGTGTGTGTTGTTTTGTTTTTGTGTGTGTTTTTGTATTGGTGTGTGCGTGTTTTTGTTTTTGTGTGTGTTTTTGTTATTGTGAGTGTGTGTTTTTGTTTTTGTGTGTGTTTTTGTTTTTGTGTGTGTGTTTTTGTTTTTGTGAGTGTGTGTGTGCGTTTGTTTTTATGTGTGTTTTTGTTTTTGTGTGTGTGTTTTTGTGTGTGTGTGTGTTTTTGTTTGTGTGTGTGTGCTTCTTTTAGTGTGTGTGTGCGTGTGTGTGTTTTTGTTTTTGTTTTTGTGTGTGTGTGTTTGTTTTTGTGTGTCTGTGTTTTTGTTTTTGTGTGTGTTTTTGTTTGTGTGTGTGTGTGTTTGTTTTTGTGTGTGTTTTTGATTTTGTGTTTGTTTTTGTGTGTGTGTGTTTTTGTTTTTGTGTTTGTTTTTGTGTGTGTGTGTGTTTGTGTGTGTGCTTTTGTTTTTGTGTGTGTTTTTGTTTCTGTGTGTGTGTTTTTGTTTTTGTGTGTGTTTCTGTTTTTGTATGTGTGTGTATTTGTTTTTGTGTTTTTTTTTGTTTTTGTGTCTGTGTGTGTTTTTGTTTTCGTGTGTGTATTTGTTTGTGTGTGTGAGTGTGTTTTTGTTTTTGTGTATTTTTTTGTTTTTGTGTGTGTGTGTGTGTGTTTGTTTTTGTGTGTGTGTGTTTATTCTTGTGGGTGTTTTTGTTTTGTGTGTGTTTTTGTTTCTGTGTGTGTGTGTGTGTGTGTGTTTTTGTTTTTGTGTGCGTTTTTGTTTTTCTGTGTGTGTTTTTGTTTTTGTGTGTGAGTGTGTTTTTGTTTTTGTGTGTGTTTTTGTTTGTGTGAGTGTGTGTGTTTACGTGTGTGTGTGTTTTTGCTTTTGTGTATGTTTTTGTTTTTGAGTGTGTGTGTGTTCGTTATTGTGTGTGTTTTTGTTTTTGTGTGTGTTTTTTTTGTTTTTGTGTGTGTTTTTGTTTGTGTATGTGTGTGATTTTGTTTTTGTGTGTGTGTGTGTTTTTGTTTATGTGTGTGTTTCTGGTTTTGTGTGTGTTTTTGTTTGTGTATGTGTGTGTTTTTGTTTGTGTGTGTGTGTGTTTTTGTTTTTGTGTGTTTTTGTTTTTTTGTGTTTTTCTGTTTTTGTGTGTTTTTGTTTTTGTGTGTTTTTGTTTTTTGTGTGTGTTTATGTTTTTGTGTGTGTTTTTGTTGTTGTGTGTGTGTTTGTTTTTGTGTGGGTGAATGTGTTTTTGTGTGTGTGTGTGTGTTTGTTTTTGTGTGTGTGTGTTTTTATTTTTGTGTGTGTTTTTGTTTTTGTGTGTGTTTTTGTTGTTGTGTGTGTGTTTGTTTTTGTGTGGGTGAATGTGTTTTTGTGTGTGTGTGTGTGTGTTTGTTTTTGTGTGTGTGTGTTTTTATTTTTGTGTGTGTTTTTGTTTTTGTGTGTGTGAGTGTGTTTTTGTTTTTGTGTGTGTTTTTGATTTTGTGTGTGTGTGTGTTTTTGTTTTTGTGTGTGTGTGTGTTTTTGTTTTTGTGTGTGTGTTTGTTTTTGTGTGTGTTTTTGTTTTTGTGTGTGTGTTGTTTTGTTTTTGTGTGTGATTTTGTTTTTGTGTGTGTGTGTGTTTTTTTTGTGTGTGTGTGTTTTTGTTTTTGTGTGCATTTTTGTTTTTGTGTGTGTTTGTGTGTGTTTTTGTATTTTTGTGTGTTTTTGTTTTTGTGTGTGTTTTTGTATTTTTGTGTGTTTTTGTTTTTGTGTGTGTGTTTGTGTGTGTGTGTTTGTTTTTGTGAGTGTGTGTGTGCGTTTATTTTTATGTGTGTGTGTGTGTGTTTGTTTTTGTGTGTTTTTGTGTGTGTGTGTTTTTGTTTTTGTGTGTGTTTTTGTTTTTGTGTGTGTGTGTGTTTGTATTTGTGTGTGTGTTTTTGATTTTGTGTGTGTTTTTTTTGTGTGTGATTTTGTTTCTGCGTGTGTGTATGTGTTTTTGTTTTTTTGTGTGTTTTTGTGTGTGTGTGTGTTCGTTTTTGTGTGTGTTTTTGTTTTTGTGTGTGTGTGTGTTTTTGTTTTTGTGCGTGTTTTTGTTTGTGTGCGTGTGTGTGTGTTTTTGTGTGCGTTTTTCTTTTTGTGTGTGTGTGTTATTGTTTTTGTGTGTGTGTTTGTTTTTGTGTGTGTTTTTGTTTTTGTGTGTGTGTTTGTGTGTGTGTTGTTTTGTTTTTATGTGTGATTTTGTTTTTGTGTGTGTGTGTGTGTTTGTTTTTGTGTGTGTGTGTTTTTGTTTTTGTGTGTGTTTTTGTTTTTGTGTGTGTGTGTGTTTGTATTTGTGTGTGTGTGTTTTTGATTTTGTGTGTGTTTTTTTTGTGTGTGATTTTGTTTTTGCGTGTGTGTGTGTTTTTGTTTTTGTGTGTAGTTTTGTATTTGTGCGTGTGTGTTTGTTTTTGTATGTGTTTTTGTGTTTGTGTGTGTTTTTGTTTTTGTGTCTGCGTGTTTGTATGTGTGTGCTTTTGTTTTTGTGTGTGATTTTGTTTTTGTGTGTGTGTGTTTTTGTTTTTGTGTGTGTTTTTGATTTTGTGTGTGTGTGTGTTTTTGTTTTTGGGTGTGTTTTTGTTTTTGTGTGTGTGTATTTGTTTTTGTGTGTGTTTTTGTTTTTGTGTGTGTGTGTGTGTGTTTGTTTTTGTGTGTGTTTTTGTTTGTGTGTGTTTTTGTTTGTGTGAGTGTGTGTGTTTGTTTTTGTGTGTGTTTTTGTTTTTGTGTGTGTTTGTTTTTGTGTGTGTTTTTGTTTCTGTGTGTGTGTTCGTGTGTGTGTTGTTTTGTTTTTGTGTGTGTTTTTGTTTTGGTGTGTGCGTGTTTTTGTTTTTGTGTGTGTTTTTGTTATTGTGAGTGTGTGTTTTTGTTTTTGTGTGTGTTTTTGTTTTTGTGTGTGTGTTTTTGTTTTTGTGAGTGTGTGTGTGCGTTTGTTTTTATGTGTGTTTTTGTTTTTGTGTGTGTGTTTTTGTGTGTGTGTGTGTTTTTGTTTGTGTGTGTGTGCTTGTTTTTGTGTGTGTGTGCGTGTGTGTGTTTTTGTTTTTGTGTGTGTGTGTTTGTTTTTGTGTGTGTGTGTTTTTGTTTTTGTGTGTGTTTTTGTTTGTGTGTGTGTGTGTTTGTTTTTGTGTGTGTTTTTGATTTTGTGTTTGTTTTTGTGTGTGTGTGTTTTTGTTTTTGTGTTTGTTTTTGTGTGTGTGTGTGTTTGTGTGTGTGCTTTTGTTTTTGTGTGTGATTTTGTTTCTGTGTGTGTGTTTTTGTTTTTGTGTGTGTTTCTGTTTTTGTATGTGTGTGTATTTGTTTTTGTGTTTTTTTTTGTTTTTGTGTCTGTGTGTGTTTTTGTTTTCTTGTGTGTATTTGTTTGTGTGTGTGAGTGTGTTTTTGTTTTTGTGTATTTTTTTGTTTTTGTGTGTGTGTGTTTGTTTTTGTGTGTGTGTGTTTATTCTTGTGGGTGTTTTTGTTTTTGTGTGTGTTTTTGTTTCTGTGTGTGTGTGTGTGTTTGTTTTTGTGTGCGTTTTTGTTTTTCTGTGTGTGTTTTTGTTTTTGTGTGTGAGTGTGTTTTTGTTTTTGTGTGTGTTTTTGTTTGTGTGAGTGTGTGTGTTTACGTGTGTGTGTGTTTTTGCTTTTGTGTATGTTTTTGTTTTTGAGTGTGTGTGTGTTCGTTATTGTGTGTGTTTTTGTTTTTGTGTGTGTTTTTTTGTTTTTGTGTGTGTTTTTGTTTGTGTATGTGTGTGATTTTGTTTTTGTGTGTGTGTGTGTTTTTGTTTATGTGTGTGTTTCTGGTTTTGTGTGTGTTTTTGTTTGTTTTTGTTTTTGTGTGTGTTTTTGTTTGTGTGTGTGTGTTTTTGTTTTTGTGTGTTTTTGTTTTTTTGTGTTTTTCTGTTTTTGTGTGTTTTTGTTTTTGTGTGTTTTTGGTTTTTGTGTGTGTTTATGTTTTTGTGTGTGTTTTTGTTGTTGTGTGTGTGTTTGTTTTTGTGTGGGTGAATGTGTTTTTGTGTGTGTGTGTGTGTTTGTTTTTGTGTGTGTGTGTTTTTATTTTTGTGTGTGCTTTTGTTTTTGTGTGTGTTTTTGTTGTTGTGTGTGTGTTTGTTTTTGTGTGGGTGAATGTGTTTTTGTGTGTGTGTGTGTGTTTGTTTTTGTGTGTGTGTGTTTTTATTTTTGTGTGTGTTTTTGTTTTTGTGTGTGTGAGTGTGTTTTTGTTTTTGTGTGTGTTTTTGATTTTGTGTGTGTGTGTGTTTTTGTTTTTGTGTGTGTGTGTGTTTTTGTTTTTGTGTGTGTGTTTGTTTTTGTGTGTGTTTTTGTTTTTGTGTGTGTGTTGTTTTGTTTTTGTGTGTGATTTTGTTTTTGTGTGTGTGTGTGTTTTTGTTTTTGTGTGTGTGTGTGTTTTTGTTTTTGTGTGCATTTTTGTTTTTGTGTGTGTTTGTGTGTGTTTTTGTATTTTTGTGTGTTTTTGTTTTTGTGTGTGTTTTTGTATTTTTGTGTGTTTTTGTTTTTGTGTGTGTTTGTGTGTGTGTGTGTTTGTTTTTGTGAGTGTGTGTGTGCGTTTATTTTTATGTGTGTGTGTGTGTTTGTTTTTGTGTGTTTTTGTGTGTGTGTGTTTTTGTTTTTGTGTGTGTTTTTGTTTTTGTGTGTGTGTGTGTTTGTATTTATGTGTGTGTTTTTGATTTTGTGTGTGTTTTTTTTGTGTGTGATTTTGTTTTTGCGTGTGTGTGTGTGTTTTTGTTTTTGTGTGTTTTTGTTTCTGCGTGTGTGTATGTGTTTTTGTTTTTTTGTGTGTTTTTGTGTGTGTGTGTGTTCGTTTTTGTGTGTGTTTTTGTTTTTGTGTGTGTTTTTGTTTTTGTGTGTGTGTGTGTTTTTGTTTTTGTGCGTGTTTTTGTTTGTGTGCGTGTGTGTGTGTTTTTGTGTGCGTTTTTCTTTTTGTGTGTGTGTGTTATTGTTTTTGTGTGTGTGGTTTTTTTTTTGTGTGTGTCTGTGTTCGTTTTTGTGTGTAGTTTTGTATTTGTGCGTGTGTGTTTGTTTTTGTATGTGTTTTTGTGTTTGTGTGTGTTTTTGTTTTTGTGTCTGTGTGTTTGTATGTGTGTGCTTTTGTTTTTGTGTGTGAGTGTGTTTTTGTTTTTGTGTGTGTTTTTGTTTGTGTGAGTGTGTGTGTTTACGTGTGTGTGTGTTTTTGCTTTTGTGTATGTTTTTGTTTTTGAGTGTGTGTGTGTGTTCGTTATTGTGTGTGTTTTTGTTTTTGTGTGTGTTTTTTTGTTTTTGTGTGTGTTTTTGTTTGTGTATGTGTGTTTTTGTTTTTGTGTGTGTTTTTCTTTTCGTGTGTGTGTTTTTGTTTTTGTGTGTGTGTGTGTTTGTTTTTGTGTGCGATTTTGTTTTTGTGTGTGTGTGTGTTTTTGTTTATGTGTGTGTTTCTGGTTTTGTGTGTGTTTTTGTTTGTTTTTGTTTTTGTGTGTGTTTTTGTTTGTGTGTGTGTGTGTGTTTTTGTTTTTGTGTGTGTTTTTGTTTTTGTGTGTGTTTTTGTTGTTGTGTGTGTGTTTGTTTTTGTGTGGGTGAATGTGTTTTTGTGTGTGTGTGTGTGTTTGTTTTTGTGTGTGTGTGTTTTTATTTTTGTGTGTGTTTTTGTTTTTGTGTGTGTGAGTGTGTTTGCTTTTGTGTGTTTTTGTTTTTGTGTGTGTGTGTTTTTGTTTTTGTGTGTGTTTTTTTGTGTGTGTGTGTGTGTTTGTTTTTGTGTGTGTTTTTGATTTTGTGTGTGTTTTTTTGTGTGTGTGTGTTTGTTTTTGTGTGTGATTTTGTTTATGTGTGTGTGTGTTTTTGTTTTTGCTTTTGTGTGTGTTTTTGTTTGTGTGTGTGCGTGTGTGTGTGTTTTTGTTTTTGTCTGTGTTTTTATTTTTGTGTGTGTGTGTGTGTTTTTGTTTTTGTGTGTGTTTTTGATTTTGTGTGTGTGTGTGTTATTGTTTTTGTGTGTGTGTGTGTTTGTTTTTGTTTTTTTGTGTGTTTTTGTGTGTGTGTGTGTTCGTTTTTGTGTGTGTTTTTGTCTTTGTGTGTGTGTTTTTTTGTTTTTGAGCGTGTTTTTGTTTGTGTGTGTGTGTGTGTGTTTTTGTGTACGTTTTTCTTTTTGTGTGTGTGTGTTATTGTTTTTGTGTGTGTGTTTGTTTTTTTTGTGTGTGTGTGTTTTTGTTTTTGTGTGTGTTTTTGATTTTGTGTGTGTGTGTGTTTTTGTTTTTGTGTGTGTGTGTGTGTGTTTGTTATTGTGTGTGTTTTTGTTTGTGTGTGTGTTTTTGTTTTTGTGTGTGTGTTTGTTTTTTGTGTGTTTTTGTTTTTGTGTGTGTGTTGTTTTGTTTTTGTGTGTGATTTTGTTTTTGTGTGTGTGTGTGTTTTTGTTTTTGTGTGTGTGTGTGTTTTTGTTTTTGTGTGCATTTTTGTTTTTGTGTGTGTTTGTGTGTGTTTTTGTATTTTTGTGTGTTTTTGTTTTTGTGTGTGTTTTTGTATTTTTGTGTGTTTTTGTTTTTGTGTGTGTGTTTGTGTGTGTGTGTGTTTGTTTTTGTGAGTGTGTGTGTGCGTTTATTTTTATGTGTGTGTGTGTGTTTGTTTTTGTGTGTTTTTGTGTGTGTGTGTTTTTGTTTTTGTGTGTGTTTTTGTTTTTGTGTGTGTGTGTTTGTATTTGTGTGTGCGTTTTTGTTTTGTGTGTTTTTGTTTCTGCGTGTGTGTATATGTTTTTGTTTTTTGTGTGTTTTTGTGTGTGTGTGTGTTTTTGTTTTTGTGTGTGTTTTTGTTTGTGTATGTGTGTTTTTGTTTTTGTGTGTGTTTTTCTTTTCGTGTGTGTGTTTTTGTTTTTGTGTGTGTGTGTGTTTGTTTTTGTGTGCGATTTTGTTTTTGTGTGTGTGTGTGTTTTTGTTTATGTGTGTGTTTCTGGTTTTGTGTGTGTTTTTGTTTGTTTTTGTTTTTGTGTGTGTTTTTGTTTGTGTGTGTGTGTGTGTTTTTGTTTTTGTGTGTGTTTTTGTTTTTGTGTGTGTTTTTGTTGTTGTGTGTGTGTTTGTTTTTGTGTGGGTGAATGTGTTTTTGTGTGTGTGTGTGTGTTTGTTTTTGTGTGTGTGTGTTTTTATTTTTGTGTGTGTTTTTGTTTTTGTGTGTGTGAGTGTGTTTGCTTTTGTGTGTTTTTGTTTTTGTGTGTGTGTGTTTTTGTTTTTGTGTGTGTTTTTTTGTGTGTGTGTGTGTGTTTGTTTTTGTGTGTGTTTTTGATTTTGTGTGTGTTTTTTTGTGTGTGTGTGTTTGTTTTTGTGTGTGATTTTGTTTATGTGTGTGTGTGTTTTTGTTTTTGCTTTTGTGTGTGTTTTTGTTTGTGTGTGTGCGTGTGTGTGTGTTTTTGTTTTTGTCTGTGTTTTTATTTTTGTGTGTGTGTGTGTGTTTTTGTTTTTGTGTGTGTTTTTGATTTTGTGTGTGTGTGTGTTATTGTTTTTGTGTGTGTGTGTGTTTGTTTTTGTTTTTTTGTGTGTTTTTGTGTGTGTGTGTGTTCGTTTTTGTGTGTGTTTTTGTCTTTGTGTGTGTGTTTTTTTGTTTTTGAGCGTGTTTTTGTTTGTGTGTGTGTGTGTGTGTTTTTGTGTACGTTTTTCTTTTTGTGTGTGTGTGTTATTGTTTTTGTGTGTGTGTTTGTTTTTTTTGTGTGTGTGTGTTTTTGTTTTTGTGTGTGTTTTTGATTTTGTGTGTGTGTGTGTTTTTGTTTTTGTGTGTGTGTGTGTGTGTTTGTTATTGTGTGTGTTTTTGTTTGTGTGTGTGTTTTTGTTTTTGTGTGTGTGTTTGTTTTTGTGTGTGTTTTTGTTTTTGTGTGTGTGTTGTTTTGTTTTTGTGTGTGATTTTGTTTTTGTGTGTGTGTGTGTTTTTTTTGTGTGTGTGTGTTTGTTTTTGTGAGTGTGTGTGTGCGTTTATTTTTATGTGTGTGTGTGTGTGTTTGTTTTTGTGTGTTTTTGTGTGTGTGTGTTTTTGTTTTTGTGTGTGTTTTTGTTTTTGCGTGTGTGTGTGTGTTTTTGTTTTTGTGTGTTTTTGTTTCTGCGTGTGTGTATGTGTTTTTGTTTTTTTGTGTGTTTTTGTGTGTGTGTGTGTTCGTTTTTGTGTGTGTTTTTGTTTTTGTGTGTGTGTGTGTTTTTGTTTTTGTGCGTGTTTTTGTTTGTGTGCGTGTGTGTGTGTTTTTGTGTGCGTTTTTCTTTTTGTGTGTGTGTGTTATTGTTTTTGTGTGTGTGTTTGTTTTTGTGTGTGTTTTTGTTTTTGTGTGTGTGTTTGTGTGTGTGTTGTTTTGTTTTTATGTGTGATTTTGTTTTTGTGTGTGTGTGTGTGTTTGTTTTTGTGTGTGAGTGTTTTTGTTTTTGTGTGTGTTTTTGTTTTTGTGTGTGTGTGTGTTTGTATTTGTGTGTGTGTGTTTTTGATTTTGTGTGTGTTTTTTTTGTGTGTGATTTTGTTTTTGCGTGTGTGTGTGTTTTTGTTTTTGTGTGTAGTTTTGTATTTGTGCGTGTGTGTTTGTTTTTGTATGTGTTTTTGTGTTTGTGTGTGTTTTTGTTTTTGTGTCTGCGTGTTTGTATGTGTGTGCTTTTGTTTTTGTGTGTGATTTTGTTTTTGTGTGTGTGTGTTTTTGTTTTTGTGTGTGTTTTTGATTTTGTGTGTGTGTGTGTTTTTGTTTTTGTGTGTGTTTTTGTTTTTGTGTGTGTGTATTTGTTTTTGTGTGTGTTTTTGTTTTTGTGTGTGTGTGTGTGTTTTTGTTTTTGTGTGTGTTTTTGTTTGTGTGTGTTTTTGTTTGTGTGAGTGTGTGTGTTTGTTTTTGTGTGTGTTTTTGTTTTTGTGTGTGTGTTTGTTTTTGTGTGTGTTTTTGTTTCTGTGTGTGTGTTCGTGTGTGTGTTGTTTTGTTTTTGTGTGTGTTTTTGTTTTGGTGTGTGCGTGTTTTTGTTTTTGTGTGTGTTTTTGTTATTGTGAGTGTGTGTTTTTGTTTTTGTGTGTGTTTTTGTTTTTGTGTGTGTGTTTTTGTTTTTGTGAGTGTGTGTGTGCGTTTGTTTTTATGTGTGTTTTTGTTTTTGTGTGTGTGTTTTTGTGTGTGTGTGTGTTTTTGTTTGTGTGTGTGTGCTTGTTTTTGTGTGTGTGTGCGTGTGTGTGTTTTTGTTTTTGTGTGTGTGTGTTTGTTTTTGTGTGTGTGTGTTTTTGTTTTTGTGTGTGTTTTTGTTTGTGTGTGTGTGTGTTTGTTTTTGTGTGTGTTTTTGATTTTGTGTTTGTTTTTGTGTGTGTGTGTTTTTGTTTTTGTGTTTGTTTTTGTGTGTGTGTGTGTTTGTGTGTGTGCTTTTGTTTTTGTGTGTGATTTTGTTTCTGTGTGTGTGTTTTTGTTTTTGTGTGTGTTTCTGTTTTTGTATGTGTGTGTATTTGTTTTTGTGTTTTTTTTTGTTTTTGTGTCTGTGTGTGTTTTTGTTTTCGTGTGTGTATTTGTTTGTGTGTGTGAGTGTGTTTTTGTTTTTGTGTATTTTTTTGTTTTTGTGTGTGTGTGTTTGTTTTTGTGTGTGTGTGTTTATTCTTGTGGGTGTTTTTGTTTTTGTGTGTGTTTTTGTTTCTGTGTGTGTGTGTGTGTGTTTGTTTTTGTGTGCGTTTTTGTTTTTCTGTGTGTGTTTTTGTTTTTGTGTGTGAGTGTGTTTTTGTTTTTGTGTATGTTTTTGTTTGTGTGAGTGTGTGTGTTTACGTGTGTGTGTGTTTTTGCTTTTGTGTATGTTTTTGTTTTTGAGTGTGTGTGTGTTCGTTATTGTGTGTGTTTTTGTTTTTGTGTGTGTTTTTTTGTTTTTGTGTGTGTTTTTGTTTGTGTATGTGTGTGATTTTGTTTTTGTGTGTGTGTGTGTTTTTGTTTATGTGTGTGTTTCTGGTTTTGTGTGTGTTTTTGTTTGTTTTTGTTTTTGTGTGTGTTTTTGTTTGTGTGTGTGTGTGTGTTTTTGTTTTTGTGTGTTTTTGTTTTTTTGTGTTTTTCTGTTTTTGTGTGTTTTTGTTTTTGTGTGTTTTTGGTTTTTGTGTGTGTTTATGTTTTTGTGTGTGTTTTTGTTGTTGTGTGTGTGTTTGTTTTTGTGTGGGTGAATGTGTTTTTGTGTGTGTGTGTGTGTTTGTTTTTGTGTGTGTGTGTTTTTATTTTTGTGTGTGCTTTTGTTTTTGTGTGTGTTTTTGTTGTTGTGTGTGTGTTTGTTTTTGTGTGGGTGAATGTGTTTTTGTGTGTGTGTGTGTGTTTGTTTTTGTGTGTGTGTGTTTTTATTTTTGTGTGTGTTTTTGTTTTTGTGTGTGTGAGTGTGTTTTTGTTTTTGTGTGTGTTTTTGATTTTGTGTGTGTGTGTGTTTTTGTTTTTGTGTGTGTGTGTGTTTTTGTTTTTGTGTGTGTGTTTGTTTTTGTGTGTGTTTTTGTTTTTGTGTGTGTGTTGTTTTGTTTTTGTGTGTGATTTTGTTTTTGTGTGTGTGTGTGTTTTTGTTTTTGTGTGTGTGTGTGTTTTTGTTTTTGTGTGCATTTTTGTTTTTGTGTGTGTTTGTGTGTGTTTTTGTATTTTTGTGTGTTTTTGTTTTTGTGTGTGTTTTTGTATTTTTGTGTGTTTTTGTTTTTGTGTGTGTTTGTGTGTGTGTGTGTTTGTTTTTGTGAGTGTGTGTGTGCGTTTATTTTTATGTGTGTGTGTGTGTTTGTTTTTGTGTGTTTTTGTGTGTGTGTGTTTTTGTTTTTGTGTGTGTTTTTGTTTTTGTGTGTGTGTGTGTTTGTATTTATGTGTGTGTTTTTGATTTTGTGTGTGTTTTTTTTGTGTGTGATTTTGTTTTTGCGTGTGTGTGTGTGTTTTTGTTTTTGTGTGTTTTTGTTTCTGCGTGTGTGTATGTGTTTTTGTTTTTTTGTGTGTTTTTGTGTGTGTGTGTGTTCGTTTTTGTGTGTGTTTTTGTTTTTGTGTGTGTTTTTGTTTTTGTGTGTGTGTGTGTTTTTGTTTTTGTGCGTGTTTTTGTTTGTGTGCGTGTGTGTGTGTTTTTGTGTGCGTTTTTCTTTTTGTGTGTGTGTGTTATTGTTTTTGTGTGTGTGGTTTTTTTTTGTGTGTGTCTGTGTTCGTTTTTGTGTGTAGTTTTGTATTTGTGCGTGTGTGTTTGTTTTTGTATGTGTTTTTGTGTTTGTGTGTGTTTTTGTTTTTGTGTCTGTGTGTTTGTATGTGTGTGCTTTTGTTTTTGTGTGTGAGTGTGTTTTTGTTTTTGTGTGTGTTTTTGTTTGTGTGAGTGTGTGTGTTTACGTGTGTGTGTGTTTTTGCTTTTGTGTATGTTTTTGTTTTTGAGTGTGTGTGTGTGTTCGTTATTGTGTGTGTTTTTGTTTTTGTGTGTGTTTTTTTGTTTTTGTGTGTGTTTTTGTTTGTGTATGTGTGTTTTTGTTTTTGTGTGTGTTTTTCTTTTCGTGTGTGTGTTTTTGTTTTTGTGTGTGTGTGTGTTTGTTTTTGTGTGCGATTTTGTTTTTGTGTGTGTGTGTGTTTTTGTTTATGTGTGTGTTTCTGGTTTTGTGTGTGTTTTTGTTTGTTTTTGTTTTTGTGTGTGTTTTTGTTTGTGTGTGTGTGTGTGTTTTTGTTTTTGTGTGTGTTTTTGTTTTTGTGTGTGTTTTTGTTGTTGTGTGTGTGTTTGTTTTTGTGTGGGTGAATGTGTTTTTGTGTGTGTGTGTGTGTTTGTTTTTGTGTGTGTGTGTTTTTATTTTTGTGTGTGTTTTTGTTTTTGTGTGTGTGAGTGTGTTTGCTTTTGTGTGTTTTTGTTTTTGTGTGTGTGTGTTTTTGTTTTTGTGTGTGTTTTTTTGTGTGTGTGTGTGTGTTTGTTTTTGTGTGTGTTTTTGATTTTGTGTGTGTTTTTTTGTGTGTGTGTGTTTGTTTTTGTGTGTGATTTTGTTTATGTGTGTGTGTGTTTTTGTTTTTGCTTTTGTGTGTGTTTTTGTTTGTGTGTGTGCGTGTGTGTGTGTTTTTGTTTTTGTCTGTGTTTTTATTTTTGTGTGTGTGTGTGTGTTTTTGTTTTTGTGTGTGTTTTTGATTTTGTGTGTGTGTGTGTTATTGTTTTTGTGTGTGTGTGTGTTTGTTTTTGTTTTTTTGTGTGTTTTTGTGTGTGTGTGTGTTCGTTTTTGTGTGTGTTTTTGTCTTTGTGTGTGTGTTTTTTTGTTTTTGAGCGTGTTTTTGTTTGTGTGTGTGTGTGTGTGTTTTTGTGTACGTTTTTCTTTTTGTGTGTGTGTGTTATTGTTTTTGTGTGTGTGTTTGTTTTTTTTGTGTGTGTGTGTTTTTGTTTTTGTGTGTGTTTTTGATTTTGTGTGTGTGTGTGTTTTTGTTTTTGTGTGTGTGTGTGTGTGTTTGTTATTGTGTGTGTTTTTGTTTGTGTGTGTGTTTTTGTTTTTGTGTGTGTGTTTGTTTTTGTGTGTGTTTTTGTTTTTGTGTGTGTGTTGTTTTGTTTTTGTGTGTGATTTTGTTTTTGTGTGTGTGTGTGTTTTTGTTTTTGTGTGTGTGTGTGTTTTTGTTTTTGTGTGCATTTTTGTTTTTGTGTGTGTTTGTGTGTGTTTTTGTATTTTTGTGTGTTTTTGTTTTTGTGTGTGTTTTTGTATTTTTGTGTGTTTTTGTTTTTGTGTGTGTGTTTGTGTGTGTGTGTGTTTGTTTTTGTGAGTGTGTGTGTGCGTTTATTTTTATGTGTGTGTGTGTGTTTGTTTTTGTGTGTTTTTGTGTGTGTGTGTTTTTGTTTTTGTGTGTGTTTTTGTTTTTGTGTGTGTGTGTTTGTATTTGTGTGTGTGTTTTTGTTTTGTGTGTTTTTGTTTCTGCGTGTGTGTATATGTTTTTGTTTTTTGTGTGTGTGTGTGTTTTTGTTTTTGTATGTGTTTTTGTGTTTGTGTGTGTTTTTGTTTTTGTGTGTGTTTTTGATTTTGTGTGTGTGTGTTTGTGTGTGTGTGCTTTTGTTTTTGTGTGTGATTTTGTTTCTGTGTGTGTGTTTTTGTTTTTGTGTGTGTTTCTGTTTTTGTATGTGTGTGTATTTGTTTTTGTGTGTTTTTTTGTTTTTGTGTGTGTGTGTGTTTTTGTTTTTGTGTGTGTATTTGTTAGTATGTGTGTGTGTTTTTGTTTGTGTGTGTGTGTATTTTTGTTTTTGTGTGTGTGTGTGTTTGTTTTTGTTTTTTTGTGTGTTTTTGTGTGTGTGTGTGTTCGTTTTTGTGTGTGTTTTTGTCTTTGTGTGTGTGTTTTTTTGTTTTTGAGCGTGTTTTTGTTTGTGTGTGTGTGTGTGTGTTTTTGTGTACGTTTTTCTTTTTGTGTGTGTGTGTTATTGTTTTTGTGTGTGTGTTTGCTTTTTTTGTGTGTGTGTGTTTTTGTTTTTGTGTGTGTTTTTGATTTTGGGTGTGTGTGTGTGTTTTTGTTATTGTGTGTGTTTTTGTTTGTGTGTGTGTTTTTGTTTTTGTGTGTGTGTTTGTTTTTGTGTGTGTTTTTGTTTTTGTGTGTGTGTTGTTTTGTTTTTGTGTGTGATTTTGTTTTTGTGTGTGTGTGTGTTTTTGTTTTTGTGTGTGTGTGTGTTTTTGTTTTTGTGTGCATTTTTGTTTTTGTGTGTGTTTGTGTGTGTTTTTGTATTTTTGTGTGTTTTTGTTTTTGTGTGTGTTTTTGTATTTTTGTGTGTTTTTGTTTTTGTGTGTGTGTTTGTGTGTGTGTGTGTTTGTTTTTGTGAGTGTGTGTGTGCGTTTATTTTTATGTGTGTGTGTGTGTTTGTTTTTGTGTGTGTTTGTTTTTGTTTTTGTGTGTGTTTTTGTTTTTGTGTGTGTGTGTGTTTGTATTTGTGTGTGTGTTTTTGATTTTGTGTGTGTTTTTTTTGTGTGTGATTTTGTTTTTGCGTGTGTGTGTGTGTTTTTGTTTTGTGTGTTTTTGTTTCTGCGTGTGTGTATATGTTTTTGTTTTTTTGTGTGTTTTTGTGTGTGTTTTTGTTTTTGTATGTGTTTTTGTGTTTGTGTGTGTTTTTGTTTTTGTGTCTGTGTGTTTGTATGTGTGTGCTTTTGTTTTTGTGTGTGATTTTGTTTTCGTGTGTGTGTGTTTTTGTTTTTGTGTGTGTTTTTGATTTTGTGTGTGTGTGTGTTTTTGTTTTTGTGTGTGTTTTTGTTTTTGTGTGTGTGTATTTGTTTTTATTTGTGTGTGTTTTTGTTTATGTGTGTGTTTTTGTTTTTGTGTATGGTTTTGTTTTTGTGAGTGTGTGTGTGCGTTTGTTTTTATGTGTGTTTTTGTTATTGTGTGTGTGTCTTTGTTTGTGTGTGTGCTTGTTTTTGTGTGTGTTTTGGTTTTTGTGTGTGTGTTTGTGTGTGTGTGTGTTTGTTTTTGTGTGTGTTTTTGTTTTTGTTTGTGTGTGTTTTTGTTTATGTGTGTGTTTTTGTTTTTGTGTATGGTTTTGTTTTTGTGAGTGTGTGTGTGCGTTTGTTTTTATGTGTGTTTTTGTTTTTGTGTGTGTGTTTTTGTTTGTGTGTGTGCTTGTTTTTGTGTGTGTTTTTGTTTTTGTGTGTGTTTTTCTTTTTGTGTGTGTGTTTTTCTTTTTGTGTGTGTTTTTGTTTGTGTGTGTGTGCTTGTTTTTGTGTGTGTGTTTTTGTTTTTGTTTTTGTGTGTGTGTGTGTGTGTGTTTGTTTTTGTGTGTGTGTGTTTTTGTTTTTGTGTGTGTTTTTGTTTGTGTGTGTTTGTTTTTGTGTGTGTTTTTATTTTTGTGTGTGTGTGTTTGTTTTTGTGTGTGTTTTTGTTTGTGTGTTTGTTTTTGTGTGTGTTTTTGTTTGTCTGTGTTTGTGTGTTTGTTTTTGTGTGTGTTTTTGATTTTGTGTGTGTGTGTTTGTGTGTGTGTGCTTTTGTTTTTGTGTGTGATTTTGTTTCTGTGTGTGTGTTTTTGTTTTTGTGTGTGTTTCTGTTTTTGTATGTGTGTGTATTTGTTTTTGTGTTTTTTTTTGTTTTTGTGTGTGTGTGTGTTTTTGTTTTCGTGTGTGTATTTGTTTGTATGTGTGTGTGTTTTTGTTTGTGTGTGTGTGTATTTTTGTTTTTGTGTGTGTGTGTGTTTGTTTTTGTTTTTTTGTGTGTTTTTGTGTGTGTGTGTGTTCGTTTTTGTGTGTGTTTTTTTGTTTTTGAGCGTGTTTTTGTTTGTGTGTGTGTGTGTGTTTTTGTGTACGTTTTTCTTTTTGTGTGTGTGTGTTATTGTTTTTGTGTGTGTGTTTTTTTTTGTGTGTGTGTGTTTTTGTTTTTGTGTGTGTTTTTGATTTTGTGTGTGTGTGTGTTTTTGTTTTTGTGTGTGTTTTTGTTTGTGTGTGTGTTTTTGTTTTTGTGTGTGTGTTTGTTTTTGTGTGTGTTTTTGTTTTTGTGTGTGTGTTGTTTTGTTTTTGTGTGTGATTTTGTTTTTGTGTGTGTGTGTGTTTTTGTTTTTGTGTGTGTGTGTGTTTTTGTTTTTGTGTGTTTTTGTTTTTGTGTGTGTTTTTGTATTTTTGTGTGTTTTTGTTTTTGCGCGTGTGTGTGTGTTTTTGTTTTGTGTGTTTTTGTTTCTGCGTGTGTGTATATGTTTTTGTTTTTTTGTGTGTTTTTGTGTGTGTGTGTGTTTTTGTTTTTGTATGTGTTTTTGTGTTTGTGTGTGTTTTTGTTTTTGTGTCTGTGTGTTTGTATGTGTGTGCTTTTGTTTTTGTGTGTGATTTTGTTTTCGTGTGTGTGTGTTTTTGTTTTTGTGTGTGTTTTTGATTTTGTGTGTGTGTGTGTTTTTGTTTTTGTGTGTGTTTTTGTTTTTGTGTGTGTGTATTTGTTTTTGTGTGTGTTTTTGTTTTTGTGTGTGTGTGTGTGTGTGTTTTTGCTTTTGTGTGTGTTTTTGTTTGTGTGTGTTTTTGATGGTGTGTGTGTGTGTGTGTTTGTTTTTGTGTGTGTTTTTGTTTTTGTGTGTGTGTTTGTTTTTGTGTGTGTTTTTGTTTCTGTGTGTGTGTGTTTTTGTTTGTGTATGTGTGTTTTTGTTTTTGTGTGTGTTTTTCTTTTCGTGTGTGTGTTTTTGTTTTTGTGTGTGTGTGTGTTTGTTTTTGTGTGTGATTTTGTTTTTGTGTGTGTGTGTGTTTTTGTTTATGTGTGTGTTTCTGGTTTTGTGTGTGTTTTTGTTTGTTTTTGTTTTTGTGTGTGTTTTTGTTTGTGTGTGTGTGGGTTTTTGTTTTTGTGTGTTTTTGTTTTTTTGTGTTTTTCTGTTTTTGTGTGTTTTTGTTTTTGTGTGTTTTTGTTTTTTGTGTGTGTTTTTGTTTTTGTGTGTGTTTTTGTTGTTGTGTGTGTGTTTGTTTTTGTGTGGGTGTTTGTTTTTGTGTGTGTTTTTGTTTCTGTGTGTGTGTGTTTTTGTTTTTGTGTGTGTGTGTTTTTGTTTTTATTTGTGTGTGTTTTTGTTTATGTGTGTGTTTTTGTTTTTGTGTATGGTTTTGTTTTTGTGAGTGTGTGTGTGCGTTTGTTTTTATGTGTGTTTTTGTTTTTGTCTGTGTGTTTTTGTTTGTGTGTGTGCTTGTTTTTGTGTGTGTTTTGGTTTTTGTGTGTGTGTTTGTGTGTGTGTGTGTGTTTGTTTTTGTGTGTGTTTTTGTTTTTGTTTGTGTGTGTTTTTGTTTATGTGTGTGTTTTTGTTTTTGTGTATGGTTTTGTTTTTGTGAGTGTGTGTGTGCGTTTGTTTTTATGTGTGTTTTTGTTTTTGTGTGTGTGTTTTTGTTTGTGTGTGTGCTTGTTTTTGTGTGTGTTTTTGTTTTTGTGTGTGTTTTTCTTTTTGTGTGTGTGTTTTTCTTTTTGTGTGTGTTTTTGTTTGTGTGTGTGTGCTTGTTTTTGTGTGTGTGTTTTTGTTTTTGTTTTTGTGTGTGTGTGTGTGTTTGTTTTTGTGTGTGTGTGTTTTTGTTTTTGTGTGTGTTTTTGTTTGTGTGTGTTTGTTTTTGTGTGTTTTTATTTTTGTGTGTGTGTGTTTGTTTTTGTGTGTGTTTTTGTTTGTCTGTGTTTGTGTGTTTGTTTTTGTGTGTGTTTTTGATTTTGTGTGTGTGTGTTTGTGTGTGTGCTTTTGTTTTTGTGTGTGATTTTGTTTCTGTGTGTGTGTTTTTGTTTTTGTGTGTTTTTCTGTTTTTGTATGTGTTTGTATTTGTTTTTGTGGTTTTTTTTGTTTTTGTGTGTGTGTGTGTTTTTGTTTTCGTGTGTGTATTTGTTTGTATGTGTGTGTGTTTTTGTTTGTGTGTGTGTGTATTTTTGTTTTCGTGTGTGATTTTGATTTTGTGTGTGTGTGTTTTTTGTTTTGTGTGTGTTTTTGATTTTGTGTGTGTGTGTGTGTGTTTTTGTTTTTGTGTGTGTTTTTGTTTTTGTGTGTGTGTGTTTTTGTTTTTGTGTGTGTGTGTTTTTGTTTTTGTTTGTGTTTTTGTTCTTGTGTGTGTGTGTTTTTGTTTATGTGTGTGTTTTTGCGTGTGTTTTTGTGTGTGTGTTTTTGTTTGTGTGTGTGCTTGTTTTTGTGTGTGTTTTTGTTTTTGTGTATGGTTTTGTTTTTGTGAGTGTGTGTGTGCGTTTGTTTTTATGTGTGTTTTTGTTTTTGTCTGTGTGTTTTTGTTTGTGTGTGTGCTTGTTTTTGTGTGTGTTTTGGTTTTTGTGTGTGTGTTTGTGTGTGTGTGTGTGTTTGTTTTTGTGTGTGTTTTTGTTTTTGTTTGTGTGTGTTTTTGTTTATGTGTGCGTTTTTGTTTTTGTGTATGGTTTTGTTTTTGTGAGTGTGTGTGTGCGTTTGTTTTTATGTGTGTTTTTGTTTTTGTGTGTGTGTTTTTGTTTGTGTGTGTGCTTGTTTTTGTGTGTGTTTTTGTTTTTGTGTGTGTTTTTCTTTTTGTGTGTGTGTTTTTCTTTTTGTGTGTGTTTTTGTTTGTGTGTGTGTGCTTGTTTTTGTGTGTGTGTTTTTGTTTTTGTTTTTGTGTGTGTGTGTGTGTGTTTGTTTGTGTGTGTGTGTGTTTTTGTTTTTGTGTGTGTTTTTGTTTGTGTGTGTTTGTTTTTGTGTGTGTTTTTATTTTTGTGTGTGTGTGTTTGTTTTTGTGTGTGTTTTTGTTTGTCTGTGTTTGTGTGTTTGTTTTTGTGTGTGTTTTTGATTTTGTGTGTGTGTGTTTGTGTGTGTGCTTTTGTTTTTGTGTGTGATTTTGTTTCTGTGTGTGTGTTTTTGTTTTTGTGTGTGTTTCTGTTTTTGTATGTGTTTGTATTTGTTTTTGTGTTTTTTTTTGTTTTTGTGTGTGTGTGTGTTTTTGTTTTCGTGTGTGTATTTGTTTGTATGTGTGTGTGTTTTTGTTTGTGTGTGTGTGTATTTTTGTTTTTGTGTGTGATTTTGATTTTGTGTGTGTGTGTTTTTTGTTTTGTGTGTGTTTTTGATTTTGTGTGTGTGTGTGTGTGTTTTTGTTTTTGTGTGTGTTTTTGTTTTTGTGTGTGTGTGTTTTTGTTTTTGTGTGTGTGTGTTTTTGTTTTTGTTTGTGTTTTTGTTCTTGTGTGTGTGTGTTTTTGTTTATGTGTGTGTTTTTGCGTGTGTTTTTGTGTGTGTGTTTTTGTTTGTGTGAGTGCTTGTTTTTGTGTGTGTTTTTGTTTTTGTGTGTGTTTTTCTTTTTGTGTGTGAGTGTTTTTCTTTTTGTGTGTGTTTTTGTTTGTGTGTGTGTGCTTGTTTTTGTGTGTGTGTTTTTGTTTTTGTTTTTGTGTGTGTGTGTGTGTTTGTTTTTGTGTGTGTGTTTGTTTTTGTGTGTGTTTTTGTTTGTGTGTTTGTTTTTGTGTGTGTTTTTGTTTGTCTGTGTGTGTGTGTTTGTTTTTGTGTGTGTTTTTGATTTTGTGTGTGTGTGTATTTGTTTTTGTGTTTTTTTTTGTTTTTGTGTGTGTGTGTGTATTTTTGTTTTTGTGTGTGATTTTGATTTTGTGTGTGTGTGTTTTTTGTTTTTGTGTGTGTTTTTGTTTTTCTGTGAAAGATTTTGTTTTTGTTTGTGTTTTTGTTTTTGTGTGTGAGTGTGTTTTTGTTTTCGTGTTTTTTTTTGTTTTTGTGTGTGTGTTTGCTTTTGTGTGTGTATGTTTGTTCTTGTGGGTGTTTTTGTTTTTGTGTGTGATTTTGTTTCTGTGTGTGTGTGTGTGTTTTTGTTTTTGTGTGTGTTTTTGGTTTTTGTGTGTGTGTGTTTTTGTTTTTGTGTGTGTTGTTGTTTGTGTGAGTGTGTGTGTTTGTGTGTGTGTGTTTTTGCTTTTGTGTATGTTTTTGTTTTTGAGTGTGTGTGTTTTTGTTTTTGTGTGTGTTTTTGTATTTGTGTGTGTGTGTGTTCGTTATTGTGTGTGTTTTTGTTTTTGTGTGTGTTTGTGCTTTTGTTTTTGTGTGTGTTTTTGTTTTTGTGTGTGTGTGTGTTTTTGTTTTTGTGTGTGTTTTTGTTTTTGTGTGTGTGTTTTTGTTTTTGTGTGTGTTTTTGTTTTTGTGTGTGTGTGTATTTGTTTTTGTGTGTGTTTCTGTTTTTGTGTGTGTGTGTGTGTTTTTGTTTTCGTGTGTGTTTTTGTTTGTGTGTGTGTGTGTTTGTTTGTGTGTGTGTGTGTATTTTTGTTTTTGTGTGTGATTTTGATATTGTGTGTGTGTGTGTTTGTTTTTGTGCGTGTTTTTCTTTTTCTGTGTGTGTTTTTGTTTTTGTTTGTGAGTGTGTTTTTGGTTTTGTGTGTGTTTTTGTTTTTGTGTGTGTGTGTGTTTGTTTTTGTGTGTGTGTGTTTGTTTTTGTGTGTGTGTGTTTTTGTTTTTGTGTGTGTTTTTGTTTCTGTGTGTGTGTGTTTTTGTTTTTGTGTGTGTTTTTGGTTTTGTGTGTGTGTGTGTGTTTGTTTTTGTGTGTGTGTGTTTTTGTTTTTGTGTGTGTTTTTGTTTTTGTGTGTGTGTGTGTTTGTATTTGTGTGTGTGTGTTTTTGATTTTGTGTTTGTTTTTTTTGTGTGTGATTTTGTTTTTGCGTGTGTGTGTGTTTTTGTTTTTGTGTGTAGTTTTGTATTTGTGCGTGTGTGTTTGTTTTTGTATGTGTTTTTGTGTTTGTGTGTGTTTTTGTTTTTGTGTCTGCGTGTTTGTATGTGTGTGCTTTTGTTTTTGTGTGTGATTTTGTTTTTGTGTGTGTGTGTTTTTGTTTTTGTGTGTGTTTTTGATTTTGTGTGTGTGTGTGTTTTTGTTTTTGTGTGTGTTTTTGTTTTTGTGTGTGTGTATTTGTTTTTGTGTGTGTTTTTGTTTTTGTGTGTGTGTGTGTGTTTTTGTTTTTGTGTGTGTTTTTGTTTGTGTGTGTTTTTGTTTGTGTGTGTGTGTGTTTGTTTTTGTGTGTGTTTTTGTTTTTGTGTGTGTGTTTGTTTTTGTGTGTGTTTTTGTTTCTGTGTGTGTGTTCGTGTGTGTGTTGTTTTGTTTTTGTGTGTGTTTTTGTTTTGGTGTGTGCGTGTTTTTGTTTTTGTGTGTGTTTTTGTTATTGTGAGTGTGTGTTTTTGTTTTTGTGTGTGTTTTTGTTTTTGTGTGTGTGTTTTTGTTTTTGTGAGTGTGTGTGTGCGTTTGTTTTTATGTGTGTTTTTGTTTTTGTGTGTGTGTTTTTGTGTGTGTGTGTGTTTTTGTTTGTGTGTGTGTGCTTGTTTTTGTGTGTGTGTGCGTGTGTGTGTTTTTGTTTTTGTTTTTGTGTGTGTGTGTTTGTTTTTGTGTGTGTGTGTTTTTGTTTTTGTGTGTGTTTTTGTTTGTGTGTGTGTGTGTTTGTTTTTGTGTGTGTTTTTGATTTTGTGTTTGTTTTTGTGTGTGTGTGTTTTTGTTTTTGTGTTTGTTTTTGTGTGTGTGTGTGTTTGTGTTTTTGTGTGTGTTTCTGTTTTTGTATGTGTGTGTATTTGTTTTTGTGTTTTTTTTTGTTTGTGTGTGTGTGTGTGTTTTTGTTTTCGTGTGTGTATTTGTTTGTATGTGTGTGTGTTTTTGTTTGTGTGTGTGTGTATTTTTGTTTTTGTGTGTGTGTGTGTTTGTTTTTGTTTTTTTGTGTGTTTTTGTGTGTGTGTGTTCGTTTTTGTGTGTGTTTTTGTCTTTGTGTGTGTGTTTTTTTGTTTTTGAGCGTGTTTTTGTTTGTGTGTGTGTGTGTGTGTTTTTGTGTACGTTTTTCTTTTTGTGTGTGTGTGTTATTGTTTTTGTGTGTGTGTTTTTTTTTGTGTGTGTGTGTGTTTTTGTTTTTGTGTGTGTTTTTGATTTTGTGTGTGTGTGTGTTTTTGTTTTTGTGTGTGTTTTTGTTTGTGTGTGTGTTTTTGTTTTTGTGTGTGTGTTTGTTTTTGTGTGTGTTTTTGTTTTTGTGTGTGTGTTGTTTTGTTTTTGTGTGTGATTTTGTTTTTGTGTGTGTGTGTGTTTTTGTTTTTGTGTGTGTGTGTGTTTTTGTTTTTGTGTGTTTTTGTTTTTGTGTGTGTTTTTGTATTTTTGTGTGTTTTTGTTTTTGCGCGTGTGTGTGTGTTTTTGTTTTGTGTGTTTTTGTTTCTGCGTGTGTGTATATGTTTTTGTTTTTTTGTGTGTTTTTGTGTGTGTGTGTGTTTTTGTTTTTGTATGTGTTTTTGTGTTTGTGTGTGTTTTTGTTTTTGTGTCTGTGTGTTTGTATGTGTGTGCTTTTGTTTTTGTGTGTGATTTTGTTTTCGTGTGTGTGTGTTTTTGTTTTTGTGTGTGTTTTTGATTTTGTGTGTGTGTGTGTTTTTGTTTTTGTGTGTGTTTTTGTTTTTGTGTGTGTGTATTTGTTTTTGTGTGTGTTTTTGTTTTTGTGTGTGTGTGTGTGTGTGTTTTTGCTTTTGTGTGTGTTTTTGTTTGTGTGTGTTTTTGATGGTGTGTGTGTGTGTGTGTTTGTTTTTGTGTGTGTTTTTGTTTTTGTGTGTGTGTTTGTTTTTGTGTGTGTTTTTGTTTCTGTGTGTGTGTGTTTTTGTTTGTGTATGTGTGTTTTTGTTTTTGTGTGTGTTTTTCTTTTCGTGTGTGTGTTTTTGTTTTTGTGTGTGTGTGTGTTTGTTTTTGTGTGTGATTTTGTTTTTGTGTGTGTGTGTGTTTTTGTTTATGTGTGTGTTTCTGGTTTTGTGTGTGTTTTTGTTTGTTTTTGTTTTTGTGTGTGTTTTTGTTTGTGTGTGTGTGTGTTTTTGTTTTTGTGTGTTTTTGTTTTTTTGTGTTTTTCTGTTTTTGTGTGTTTTTGCTTTTGTGTGTTTTTGTTTTTTGTGTGTGTTTTTGTTTTTGTGTGTGTTTTTGTTGTTGTGTGTGTGTTTGTTTTTGTGTGGGTGTTTGTTTTTGTGTGTGTTTTTGTTTCTGTGTGTGTGTGTTTTTGTTTTTGTGTGTGTGTGTTTTTGTTTTTATTTGTGTGTGTTTTTGTTTATGTGTGTGTTTTTGTTTTTGTGTATGGTTTTGTTTTTGTGAGTGTGTGTGTGCGTTTGTTTTTATGTGTGTTTTTGTTTTTGTCTGTGTGTTTTTGTTTGTGTGTGTGCTTGTTTTTGTGTGTGTTTTGGTTTTTGTGTGTGTGTTTGTGTGTGTGTGTGTGTTTGTTTTTGTGTGTGTTTTTGTTTTTGTTTGTGTGTGTTTTTGTTTATGTGTGTGTTTTTGTTTTTGTGTATGGTTTTGTTTTTGTGAGTGTGTGTGTGCGTTTGTTTTTATGTGTGTTTTTGTTTTTGTGTGTGTGTTTTTGTTTGTGTGTGTGCTTGTTTTTGTGTGTGTTTTTGTTTTTGTGTGTGTTTTTATTTTTGTGTGTGTGTGTTTGTTTTTGTGTGTGTTTTTGTTTGTCTGTGTTTGTGTGTTTGTTTTTGTGTGTGTTTTTGATTTTGTGTGTGTGTGTTTGTGTGTGTGCTTTTGTTTTTGTGTGTGATTTTGTTTCTGTGTGTGTGTTTTTGTTTTTGTGTGTTTTTCTGTTTTTGTATGTGTTTGTATTTGTTTTTGTGTTTTTTTTTGTTTTTGTGTGTGTGTGTGTTTTTGTTTCCGTGTGTGTATTTGTTTGTATGTGTGTGTGTTTTTGTTTGTGTGTGTGTGTATTTTTGTTTTTGTGTGTGATTTTGATTTTGTGTGTGTGTGTTTTTTGTTTTGTGTGTGTTTTTGATTTTGTGTGTGTGTGTGTGTGTTTTTGTTTTTGTGTGTGTTTTTGTTTTTGTGTGTGTGTGTTTTTGTTTTTGTGTGTGTGTGTTTTTGTTTTTGTTTGTGTTTTTGTTCTTGTGTGTGTGTATTTTTGTTTATGTGTGTGTTTTTGCGTGTGTTTTTGTGTGTGTGTTTTTGTTTGTGTGTGTGCTTGTTTTTGTGTGTGTTTTTGTTTTTGTGTATGGTTTTGTTTTTGTGAGTGTGTGCGTTTGTTTTTATGTGTGTTTTTGTTTTTGTCTGTGTGTTTTTGTTTGTGTGTGTGCTTGTTTTTGTGTGTGTTTTGGTTTTTGTGTGTGTGTTTGTGTGTGTGTGTGTTTGTTTTTGTGTGTGTTTTTGTTTTTGTTTGTGTGTGTTTTTGTTTATGTGTGTGTTTTTGTTTTTGTGTATGGTTTTGTTTTTGTGAGTGTGTGTGTGCGTTTGTTTTTATGTGTGTTTTTGTTTTTGTGTGTGTGTTTTTGTTTGTGTGTGTGCTTGTTTTTGTGTGTGTTTTTGTTTTTGTGTGTGTTTTTCTTTTTGTGTGTGTGTTTTTCTTTTTGTGTGTGTTTTTGTTTGTGTGTGGGTGCTTGTTTTTGTGTGTGTGTTTTTGTTTTTGTTTTTGTGTGTGTGTGTGTGTGTTTGTTTGTGTGTGTGTGTTTTTTTGTTTTTGTGTGTGTTTTTGTTTGTGTGTGTTTGTTTTTGTGTGTGTTTTTATTTTTGTGTGTGTGTGTTTGTTTTTGTGTGTGTTTTTGTTTGTCTGTGTTTGTGTGTTTGTTTTTGTGTGTGTTTTTGATTTTGTGTGTGTGTGTTTGTGTGTGTGCTTTTGTTTTTGTGTGTGATTTTGTTTCTGTGTGTGTGTTTTTGTTTTTGTGTGTGTTTCTGTTTTTGTATGTGTTTGTATTTGTTTTTGTGTTTTTTTTTGTTTTTGTGTGTGTGTGTGTTTTTGTTTTCGTGTGTGTATTTGTTTGTATGTGTGTGTGTTTTTGTTTGTGTGTGTGTGTATTTTTGTTTTTGTGTGTGATTTTGATTTTGTGTGTGTGTGTTTTTTGTTTTGTGTGTGTTTTTGATTTTGTGTGTGTGTGTGTGTTTTTGTTTTTGTGTGTGTTTTTGTTTTTGTGTGTATGTGTTTTTGTTTTTGTGTGTGTGTGTTTTTGTTTTTGTTTGTGTTTTTGTTCTTGTGTGTGTGTGTTTTTGTTTATGTGTGTGTTTTTGCGTGTGTTTTTGTGTGTGTGTTTTTGTTTGTGTGAGTGCTTGTTTTTGTGTGTGTTTTTGTTTTTGTGTGTGTTTTTCTTTTTGTGTGTGAGTGTTTTTCTTTTTGTGTGTGTTTTTGTTTGTGTGTGTGTGCTTGTTTTTGTGTGTGTGTTTTTGTTTTTGTTTTTGTGTGTGTGTGTGTGTTTGTTTTTGTGTGTGTGTTTGTTTTTGTGTGTGTTTTTGTTTGTGTGTTTGTTTTTGTGTGTGTTTTTGTTTGTCTGTGTGTGTGTGTTTGTTTTTGTGTGTGTTTTTGATTTTGTGTGTGTGTGTATTTGTTTTTGTGTTTTTTTTTGTTTTTGTGTGTGTGTGTGTATTTTTGTTTTTGTGTGTGATTTTGATTTTGTGTGTGTGTGTTTTTTGTTTTTGTGTGTGTTTTTGTTTTTCTGTGAAAGATTTTGTTTTTGTTTGTGTTTTTGTTTTTGTGTGTGAGTGTGTTTTTGTTTTCGTGTTTTTTTTTGTTTTTGTGTGTGTGTTTGCTTTTGTGTGTGTATGTTTGTTCTTGTGGGTGTTTTTGTTTTTGTGTGTGATTTTGTTTCTGTGTGTGTGTTTTTGTTTTTGTGTGTGTTTTTGGTTTTTGTGTGTGTGTGTTTTTGTTTTTGTGTGTGTTGTTGTTTGTGTGAGTGTGTGTGTTTGTGTGTGTGTGTTTTTGCTTTTGTGTATGTTTTTGTTTTTGAGTGTGTGTGTTTTTGTTTTTGTGTGTGTTTTTGTATTTGTGTGTGTGTGTGTTCGTTATTGTGTGTGTTTTTGTTTTTGTGTGTGTTTGTGCTTTTGTTTTTGTGTGTGTTTTTGTTTTTGTGTGTGTGTGTGTTTTTGTTTTTGTGCGTGTTTTTGTTTTTGTGTGTGTGTTTTTGTTTTTGTGTGTGTTTTTGTTTTTGTGTGTGTGTGTATTTGTTTTTGTGTGTGTTTCTGTTTTTGTGTGTGTGTGTGTGTTTTTGTTTTCGTGTGTGTTTTTGTTTGTGTGTGTGTGTGTTTGTTTGTGTGTGTGTGTGTATTTTTGTTTTTGTGTGTGATTTTGATATTGTGTGTGTGTGTGTTTGTTTTTGTGAGTGTTTTTCTTTTTCTGTGTGTGTTTTTGTTTTTGTTTGTGAGTGTGTTTTTGGTTTTGTGTGTGTTTTTGTTTTTGTGTGTGTGTGTGTGTTTGTTTTTGTGTGTGTGTGTTTGTTTTTGTGTGTGTGTGTTTTTGTTTTTGTGTGTGTTTTTGTTTCTGTGTGTGTGTGTTTTTGTTTTTGTGTGTGTTTTTGGTTTTGTGTGTGTGTGTGTGTTTGTTTTTGTGTGTGTGTGTTTTTGTTTTTGTGTGTGTTTTTGTTTTTGTGTGTGTGTGTGTTTGTATTTGTGTGTGTGTGTTTTTGATTTTGTGTTTGTTTTTTTTGTGTGTGATTTTGTTTTTGCGTGTGTGTGTGTTTTTGTTTTTGTGTGTAGTTTTGTATTTGTGCGTGTGTGTTTGTTTTTGTATGTGTTTTTGTGTTTGTGTGTGTTTTTGTTTTTGTGTCTGCGTGTTTGTATGTGTGTGCTTTTGTTTTTGTGTGTGATTTTGTTTTTGTGTGTGTGTGTTTTTGTTTTTGTGTGTGTTTTTGATTTTGTGTGTGTGTGTGTTTTTGTTTTTGTGTGTGTTTTTGTTTTTGTGTGTGTGTATTTGTTTTTGTGTGTGTTTTTGTTTTTGTGTGTGTGTTTTTGTTTTTGTGTGTGTTTTTGTTTGTGTGTGTTTTTGTTTGTGTGTGTGTGTTTGTTTTTGTGTGTGTTTTTGTTTTTGTGTGTGTGTTTGTTTTTGTGTGTGTTTTTGTTTCTGTGTGTGTGTTCGTGTGTGTGTTGTTTTGTTTTTGTGTGTGTTTTTGTTTTGGTGTGTGCGTGTTTTTGTTTTTGTGTGTGTTTTTGTTATTGTGAGTGTGTGTTTTTGTTTTTGTGTGTGTTTTTGTTTTTGTGTGTGTGTTTTTGTTTTTGTGAGTGTGTGTGTGCGTTTGTTTTTATGTGTGTTTTTGTTTTTGTGTGTGTGTTTTTGTGTGTGTGTGTGTTTTTGTTTGTGTGTGTGTGCTTGTTTTTGTGTGTGTGTGCGTGTGTGTGTTTTTGTTTTTGTGTGTGTGTGTTTGTTTTTGTGTGTGTGTGTTTTTGTTTTTGTGTGTGTTTTTGTTTGTGTGTGTGTGTGTTTGTTTTTGTGTGTGTTTTTGATTTTGTGTTTGTTTTTGTGTGTGTGTGTTTTTGTTTTTGTGTTTGTTTTTGTGTGTGTGTGTGTTTGTGTGTGTGCTTTTGTTTTTGTGTGTGATTTTGTTTCTGTGTGTGTGTTTTTGTTTTTGTGTGTGTTTCTGTTTTTGTATGTGTGTGTATTTGTTTTTGTGTTTTTTTTTGTTTTTGTGTCTGTGTGTGTTTTTGTTTTCGTGTGTGTATTTGTTTGTGTGTGTGAGTGTGTTTTTGTTTTTGTGTATTTTTTTGTTTTTGTGTGTGTGTGTGTGTGTGTTTGTTTTTGTGTGTGTGTGTTTATTCTCGTGGGTGTTTTTGTTTTTGTGTGTGTTTTTGTTTCTGTGTGTGTGTGTGTGTGTTTTTGTTTTTGTGTGCGTTTTTGTTTTTCTGTGTGTGTTTTTGTTTTTGTGTGTGAGTGTGTTTTTGTTTTTGTGTGTGTTTTTGTTTGTGTGAGTGTGTGTGTTTACGTGTGTGTGTGTTTTTGCTTTTGTGTATGTTTTTGTTTTTGAGTGTGTGTGTGTTCGTTATTGTGTGTGTTTTTGTTTTTGTGTGTGTTTTTTTGTTTTTGTGTGTGTTTTTGTTTGTGTATGTGTGTGATTTTGTTTTTGTGTGTGTGTGTGATTTTGTTTATGTGTGTGTTTCTGGTTTTGTGTGTGTTTTTGTTTGTTTTTGTTTTTGTGTGTGTTTTTGTTTGTGTTTGTGTGTGTGTTTTTGTTTTTGTGTGTTTTTGTTTTTTTGTGTTTTTCTGTTTTTGTGTGTTTTTGTTTTTGTGTGTTTTTGTTTTTTGTGTGTGTTTAGGTTTTTGTGTGTGTTTTTGTTGTTGTGTGTGTGTTTGTTTTTGTGTGGGTGAATGTGTTTTTGTGTGTGTGTGTGTGTTTGTTTTTGTGTGTGTGTGTTTTTATTTTTGTGTGTGTTTTTGTTTTTGTGTGTGTTTTTGTTGTTGTGTGTGTGTTTGTTTTTGTGTGGGTGAATGTGTTTTTGTGTGTGTGTGTGTGTTTGTTTTTGTGTGTGTGTGTTTTTATTTTTGTGTGTGTTTTTGTTTTTGTGTGTGTGAGTGTGTTTTTGTTTTTGTGTGTGTTTTTGATTTTGTGTGTGTGTGTGTTTTTGTTTTTGTGTGTGTGTGTGTGTTTTTGTTTTTGTGTGTGTGTTTGTTTTTGTGTGTGTGTGTGTTTTTGTTTTTGTGTGTGTGTGTGTTTTTGTTTTTGTGTGCATTTTTGTTTTTGTGTGTGTTTGTGTGTGTTTTTGTATTTTTGTGTGTTTTTGTTTTTGTGTGTGTTTTTGTATTTTTGTGTGTTTTTGTTTTTGTGTGTGTGTTTGTGTGTGTGTGTGTTTGTTTTTGTGAGTGTGTGTGTGCGTTTATTTTTATGTGTGTGTGTGTGTTTGTTTTTGTGTGTTTTTGTGTGTGTGTGTTTTTGTTTTTGTGTGTGTTTTTGTTTTTGTGTGTGTGTGTGTTTGTATTTATGTGTGTGTTTTTGATTTTGTGTGTGTTTTTTTTGTGTGTGATTTTGTTTTTGCGTGTGTGTGTGTTTTTGTTTTTGTGTGTTTTTGTTTCTGCGTGTGTGTATGTGTTTTTGTTTTTTTGTGTGTTTTTGTGTGTGTGTGTGTTCGTTTTTGAGTGTGTTTTTGTTTTTGTGTGTGTTTTTGTTTTTGTGTGTGTGTGTGTTTTTGTTTTTGTGCGTGTTTTTGTTTGTGTGCGTGTGTGTGTGTTTTTGTGTGCGTTTTTCTTTTTGTGTGTGTGTGTTATTGTTTTTGTGTGTGTTTTTATGTGTGTGTTTCTTTTCGTGTGTGTGTTTTTGTTTTTGTGTGTGTGTGTGTTTGTTTTTGTGTGCGATTTTGTTTTTGTGTGTGTGTGTGTTTTTGTTTATGTGTGTGTTTCTGGTTTTGTGTGTGTTTTTGTTTGTTTTTGTTTTTGTGTGTGTTTTTGTTTGTGTGTGTGTGTGTGTTTTTGTTTTTGTGTGTGTTTTTGTTTTTGTGTGTGTTTTTGTTGTTGTGTGTGTGTTTGTTTTTGTGTGGGTGAATGTGTTTTTGTGTGTGTGTGTGTGTTTGTTTTTGTGTGTGTGTGTTTTTATTTTTGTGTGTGTTTTTGTTTTTGTGTGTGTGAGTGTGTTTGCTTTTGTGTGTTTTTGTTTTTGTGTGTGTGTGTTTTTGTTTTTGTGTGTGTTTTTTTGTGTGTGTGTGTGTGTTTGTTTTTGTGTGTGTTTTTGATTTTGTGTGTGTTTTTTTGTGTGTGTGTGTTTGTTTTTGTGTGTGATTTTGTTTATGTGTGTGTGTGTTTTTGTTTTTGCTTTTGTGTGTGTTTTTGTTTGTGTGTGTGCGTGTGTGTGTGTTTTTGTTTTTGTCTGTATTTTTATTTTTGTGTGTGTGTGTGTGTTTTTGTTTTTGTGTGTGTTTTTGATTTTGTGTGTGTGTGTGTTATTGTTTTTGTGTGTGTGTGTGTTTGTTTTTGTTTTTTTGTGTGTTTTTGTGTGTGTGTGTGTTCGTTTTTGTGTGTGTTTTTGTCTTTGTGTGTGTGTTTTTTTGTTTTTGAGCGTGTTTTTGTTTGTGTGTGTGTGTGTGTGTTTTTGTGTACGTTTTTCTTTTTGTGTGTGTGTGTTATTGTTTTTGTGTGTGTGTTTGTTTTTTTTGTGTGTGTGTGTTTTTGTTTTTGTGTGTGTTTTTGATTTTGTGTGTGTGTGTGTTTTTGTTTTTGTGTGTGTGTGTGTGTGTTTGTTATTGTGTGTGTTTTTGTTTGTGTGTGTGTTTTTGTTTTTGTGTGTGTGTTTTTGTTTGTGTGTGTGCTTGTTTTTGTGTGTGTTTTTGTTTTTGTGTGTGTTTTTCTTTTTGTGTGTGAGTGTTTTTCTTTTTGTGTGTGTTTTTGTTTGTGTGTGTGTGCTTGTTTTTGTGTGTGTGTTTTTGTTTTTGTTTTTGTGTGTGTGTGTGTGTTTGTTTTTGTGTGTGTGTTTGTTTTTGTGTGTGTTTTTGTTTGTGTGTTTGTTTTTGTGTGTGTTTTTGTTTGTCTGTGTGTGTGTGTTTGTTTTTGTGTGTGTTTTTGATTTTGTGTGTGTGTGTATTTGTTTTTGTGTTTTTTTTTGTTTTTGTGTGTGTGTGTGTATTTTTGTTTTTGTGTGTGATTTTGATTTTGTGTGTGTGTGTTTTGTTTTTGTGTGTGTTTTTGTTTTTCTGTGAAAGATTTTGTTTTTGTTTGTGTTTTTGTTTTTGTGTGTGAGTGTGTTTTTGTTTTCGTGTTTTTTTTTGTTTTTGTGTGTGTGTTTGTTTTTGTGTGTGTATGTTTGTTCTTGTGGGTGTTTTTGTTTTTGTGTGTGATTTTGTTTCTGTGTGTGTGTGTGTGTTTTTGTTTTTGTGTGTGTTTTTGGTTTTTGTGTGTGTGTGTTTTTGTTTTTGTGTGTGTTGTTGTTTGTGTGAGTGTGTGTGTTTGTGTGTGTGTGTTTTTGCTTTTGTGTATGTTTTTGTTTTTGAGTGTGTGTGTTTTTGTTTTTGTGTGTGTTTTTGTATTTGTGTGTGTGTGTGTTCGTTATTGTGTGTGTTTTTGTTTTTGTGTGTGTTTGTGCTTTTGTTTTTGTGTGTGTTTTTGTTTTTGTGTGTGTGTGTGTTTTTGTTTTTGTGTGTGTTTTTGTTTTTGTGTGTGTGTTTTTGTTTTTGTGTGTGTTTTTGATATTGTGTGTGTGTGTGTTTGTTTTTGTGAGTGTTTTTCTTTTTCTGTGTGTGTTTTTGTTTTTGTTTGTGAGTGTGTTTTTGGTTTTGTGTGTGTTTTTGTTTTTGTGTGTGTTTCTGTTTTTGTGTGTGTGTGTGTGTTTTTGTTTTCGTGTGTGTGTGTTTGTTTGTGTGTGTGTGTGTATTTTTGTTTTTGTGTGTGATTTTGATATTGTGTGTGTGTGTGTTTGTTTTTGTGAGTGTTTTTCTTTTTCTGTGTGTGTTTTTGTTTTTGTTTGTGAGTGTGTTTTTGGTTTTGTGTGTGTTTTTGTTTTTGTGTGTGTGTGTGTGTTTGTTTTTGTGTGTGTGTGTTTGTTTTTGTTTGTGTGTGTTTTTGTTTTTGTGTGTGTTTTTGTTTCTGTGTGTGTGTGTTTTTGTTTTTGTGTGTGTTTTTGGTTTTGTGTGTGTGTTTTTGTTTTTGTGTGTGTTTTTGTTTTTTGTCTGTGTGTGTGTGTGTATTTGTTTTTTGTCTGTGTGTGTGTATTTGTTTTTTGTTTGTGTGTGTGTGTGTGTTTTTGTGTGTGTTTTTCTTTGTGTGTATGTGTGTTTCTGTTTTTGTGTGTGTTTTTGTTTTTGTTTTTGTGTGTGTGTGTGTTTGTTTTTGTGTGTTTTTTTGTTTGTCTCTGTGTGTGTGTGTGTTTGTTTTTGTGTGTGTTTTTGTTTTTGTGTGTGTGTGTTTGTTTTTGTTTGTGTGTGTTTTTGTTTTTGTGTGTGTTTTTGTTTCTGTGTGTGTGTGTGTTTGTTTTTGTGTGTGTTTTTGTTTTTGTGTGTGTGTTTGTTTTTGTGTGTGTTTTTGTTTTTGTGTGTGTGTTTGTGTGTGCTGTTTTGTTTTTGCGTGTGATTTTGTTTTTGTGTGTGTGTTTGTTTGTTTTTGTGTGTTTTTGTTTTTGTGTGTGTGTGTTTTTGTTTTTGTGTGTGTTTTTGTTTTTGTGTGTGTGTGTCTGTTTTTGTTTTTGTGTGTGTTTTTGTTTCTGCGTGTGTGTATGTGTTTTTGTGTTTTTGTGTGTGTGTGTGTTCGTTTTTGTGTGTGTTTTTGTCTTTGTGTGTGTGTGTTATTGTTTTTGTGTGTGTGTTTGTGTTTTTGTGTGCGTTTTTCTTTTTGTGTGTGTGTGTTATTGTTTTTTTTGTTTTTGAGCGTGTTTTTGTTTGTGTGTGTGTGTGTGTGTGTTTGTGTGCGCTTTTCTTTTTGTGTGTGTGTGTTATTGTTTTTGTGTGTGTGTTTGTTTTTTTTGTGCGTGTGTGTTTGTTTTTGTGTGTGTTTTTGTGTTTGTGTGTGTTTTTGTTTTTGTGTTTGTGTGTGTTTTTGTTTTTGTGTGTGTTTTTGATTTTGTGTGTGTGTGTGTTTTTGTTTTTGTGTGTGTGTGTGTGTTTTTGTTTTTGTGTTTGTTTTTGTTTGTGTGTGTGTTTGTTTGTGTGTGTGTGTGTGTTTGTTTTTGTGTGTTTTTGGTTTTGTGTGTGTGTTTGTTTTTGTGTGTGTTTTTGTTTTTGTGTGTGTGTTGTTTTGTTTTTGTGTGTGTTTCTGTTTTTGTGTGTGTGTGTGTGTTTTTGTTTTCGTGTGTGTTTTTGTTTGTGTGTGTGTGTGTTTGTTTTTGTGAGTGTTTTTCTTTTTCTGTGTGTGTTTTTGTTTTTGTTTGTGAGTGTGTTTTTGGTTTTGTGTGTGTTTTTGTTTTTGTGTGTGTGTGTGTGTTTGTTTTTGTGTGTGTGTGTTTGTTTTTGTGTGTGTGTGTTTTTGTTTTTGTGTGTGTTTTTGTTTCTGTGTGTGTGTGTTTTTGTTTTTGTGTGTGTTTTTGGTTTTGTGTGTGTGTTTTTGTTTTTGTGTGTGTGTGTGTGTTTTTGTTTTTGTGTGTGTGTGTTTTTGTTTTTATTTGTGTGTGTTTTTGTTTATGTGTGTGTTTTTGTTTTTGTGTATGGTTTTGTTTTTGTGAGTGTGTGTGTGCGTTTGTTTTTATGTGTGTTTTTGTTTTTGTGTGTGTGTTTTTGTTTGTGTGTGTGCTTGTTTTTGTGTGTGTTTTGGTTTTTGTGTGTGTGTTTGTGTGTGTGTGTGTGTTTGTTTTTGTGTGTGTTTTTGTTTTTGTTTGTGTGTGTTTTTGTTTATGTGTGTGTTTTTGTTTTTGTGTATGGTTTTGTTTTTGTGAGTGTGTGTGTGCGTTTGTTTTTATGTGTGTTTTTGTTTTTGTGTGTGTGTTTTTGTTTGTGTGTGTGCTTGTTTTTGTGTGTGTTTTGGTTTTTGTGTGTGTGTTTGTGTGTGTGTGTGTTTGTTTTTGTGTGTGTTTTTATTTTTGTTTGTGTGTGTTTTTGTTTATGTTTGTGTTTTTGTTTTTGTGTGTGTTTGTGTCTGTTTTTGTATTTTTGTGTGTTTTTGTTTTTGTGTGTGTTTTTGTATTTTTGTGTGTTTTTGTTTTTGTGTGTGTGTTTGTGTGTGTGTGTGTTTGTTTTTGTGAGTGTGTGTGTGCGTTTATTTTTATGTGTGTGTGTGTTTGTTTTTGTGTGTTTTTGTGTGTGTGTGTTTTTGTTTTTGTGTTTGTTTTTGTTTTTGTGTGTGTGTGTGTTTGTATTTGTGTGTGTGTTTTTGATTTTGTGTGTGTTTTTTTTGTGTGTGATTTTGTTTTTGCGTGTGTGTGTGTGTTTTTGTTTTTGTGTGTTTTTGTTTCTGCGTGTGTGTATGTGTTTTTGTTTTTTTGTGTGTTTTTGTGTGTGTGTGTGTTCGTTTTTGTGTGTGTTTTTGTTTTTGTGTGTGTGTGTGTTTTTGTTTTTGTGCGTGTTTTTGTTTGTGTGCGTGTGTGTGTGTTTTTGTGTGCGTTTTTCTTTTTGTGTGTGTGTGTTATTGTTTTTGTGTGTGTGTTTGTTTTTGTGTGTGTTTTTGTTTTTGTGTGTGTGTTTGTGTGTGTGTTGTTTTGTTTTTATGTGTGATTTTGTTTTTGTGTGTGTGTGTGTGTTTGTTTTTGTGTGTGTGTGTTTTTGTTTTTGTGTGTGTTTTTGTTTTTGTGTGTGTGTGTGTTTGTATTTGTGTGTGTGTGTTTTTGATTTTGTGTGTGTTTTTTTTTGTGTGTGATTTTGTTTTTGCGTGTGTGTGTGTTTTTGTTTTTGTGTGTAGTTTTGTATTTGTGCGTGTGTGTTTGTTTTTGTATGTGTTTTTGTGTTTGTGTGTGTTTTTGTTTTTGTGTCTGCGTGTTTGTATGTGTGTGCTTTTGTTTTTGTGTGTGATTTTGTTTTTGTGTGTGTGTGTTTTTGTTTTTGTGTGTGTTTTTGATTTTGTGTGTGTGTGTGTGTGTTTGTTTTTGTGTGTGTTTTTGTTTGTGTGTGTTTTTGTTTGTGTGTGTGTGTGTGTTTGTTTTTGTGTGTGTTTTTGTTTTTGTGTGTGTGTTTGTTTTTGTGTGTGTTTTTGTTTCTGTGTGTGTGTTCGTGTGTGTGTTGTTTTGTTTTTGTGTGTGTTTTTGTTTTGGTGTGTGCGTGTTTTTGTTTTTGTGTGTGTTTTTGTTATTGTGAGTGTGTGTTTTTGTTTTTGTGTGTATTTTTGTTTTTGTGTGTGTGTTTTTGTTTTTGTGAGTGTGTGTGTGCGTTTGTTTTTATGTGTGTTTTTGTTTTTGTGTGTGTGTTTTTGTGTGTGTGTGTGTTTTTGTTTGTGTGTGTGCTTGTTTTTGTGTGTGTGTGCGTGTGTGTGTTTTTGTTTTTGTTTTTGTGTGTGTGTGTTTGTTTTTGAGTGTGTGTCATTTTGTTTTTGTGTGTGTTTTTGTTTGTGTGTGTGTGTGTTTGTTTTTGTGTGTGTTTTTGATTTTGTGTTTGTTTTTGTGTGTGTGTGTTTTTGTTTTTGTGTTTGTTTTTGTGTTTGTTTTTGTGTGTGAGTGTGTTTTTGTTTTTGTGTGTGTTTTTGTTTGTGTGAGTGTGTGTGTTTACGTGTGTGTGTGTTTTTGCTTTTGTGTATGTTTTTGTTTTTGAGTGTGTGTGTGTTCGTTATTGTGTGTGTTTTTGTTTTTGTGTGTGTTTTTTTGTTTTTGTGTGTGTTTTTGTTTGTGTATGTGTGTGATTTTGTTTTTGTGTGTGTGTGTGATTTTGTTTATGTGTGTGTTTCTGGTTTTGTGTGTGTTTTTGTTTGTTTTTGTTTTTGTGTGTGTTTTTGTTTGTGTTTGTGTGTGTGTTTTTGTTTTTGTGTGTTTTTGTTTTTTTGTGTTTTTCTGTTTTTGTGTGTTTTTGTTTTTGTGTGTTTTTGTTTTTTGTGTGTGTTTAGGTTTTTGTGTGTGTTTTTGTTGTTGTGTGTGTGTTTGTTTTTGTGTGGGTGAATGTGTTTTTGTGTGTGTGTGTGTGTTTGTTTTTGTGTGTGTGTGTTTTTATTTTTGTGTGTGTTTTTGTTTTTGTGTGTGTTTTTGTTGTTGTGTGTGTGTTTGTTTTTGTGTGGGTGAATGTGTTTTTGTGTGTGTGTGTGTGTTTGTTTTTGTGTGTGTGTGTTTTTATTTTTGTGTGTGTTTTTGTTTTTGTGTGTGTGAGTGTGTTTTTGTTTTTGTGTGTGTTTTTGATTTTGTGTGTGTGTGTGTTTTTGTTTTTGTGTGTGTGTGTGTGTTTTTGTTTTTGTGTGTGTGTTTGTTTTTGTGTGTGTGTGTGTTTTTGTTTTTGTGTGTGTGTGTGTTTTTGTTTTTGTGTGCATTTTTGTTTTTGTGTGTGTTTGTGTGTGTTTTTGTATTTTTGTGTGTTTTTGTTTTTGTGTGTGTTTTTGTATTTTTGTGTGTTTTTGTTTTTGTGTGTGTGTTTGTGTGTGTGTGTGTTTGTTTTTGTGAGTGTGTGTGTGCGTTTATTTTTATGTGTGTGTGTGTGTTTGTTTTTGTGTGTTTTTGTGTGTGTGTGTTTTTGTTTTTGTGTGTGTTTTTGTTTTTGTGTGTGTGTGTGTTTGTATTTATGTGTGTGTTTTTGATTTTGTGTGTGTTTTTTTTGTGTGTGATTTTGTTTTTGCGTGTGTGTGTGTGTTTTTGTTTTTGTGTGTTTTTGTTTCTGCGTGTGTGTATGTGTTTTTGTTTTTTTGTGTGTTTTTGTGTGTGTGTGTGTTCGTTTTTGTGTGTGTTTTTGTTTTTGTGTGTGTTTTTGTTTTTGTGTGTGTGTGTGTTTTTGTTTTTGTGCGTGTTTTTGTTTGTGTGCGTGTGTGTGTGTTTTTGTGTGCGTTTTTCTTTTTGTGTGTGTGTGTTATTGTTTTTGTGTGTGTTTTTATGTGTGTTTTTCTTTTCGTGTGTGTATTTTTGTTTTTGTGTGTGTGTTTTTGTTTTTGTGAGTGTGTGTGTGCGTTTGTTTTTATGTGTGTTTTTGTTTTTGTGTGTGTGTTTTTGTGTGTGTGTGTGTTTTTGTTTGTGTGTGTGCTTGTTTTTGTGTGTGTGTGCGTGTGTGTGTTTTTGTTTTTGTTTTTGTGTGTGTGTGTTTGTTTTTGAGTGTGTGTCTTTTTGTTTTTGTGTGTGTTTTTGTTTGTGTGTGTGTGTGTTTGTTTTTGTGTGTGTTTTTGATTTTGTGTTTGTTTTTGTGTGTGTGTGTTTTTGTTTTTGTGTTTGTTTTTGTGTTTGTTTTTGTGTGTGAGTGTGTTTTTGTTTTTGTGTGTGTTTTTGTTTGTGTGAGTGTGTGTGTTTACGTGTGTGTGTGTTTTTGCTTTTGTGTATGTTTTTGTTTTTGAGTGTGTGTGTGTTCGTTATTGTGTGTGTTTTTGTTTTTGTGTGTGTTTTTTTGTTTTTGTGTGTGTTTTTGTTTGTGTATGTGTGTGATTTTGTTTTTGTGTGTGTGTGTGATTTTGTTTATGTGTGTGTTTCTGGTTTTGTGTGTGTTTTTGTTTGTTTTTGTTTTTGTGTGTGTTTTTGTTTGTGTTTGTGTGTGTGTTTTTGTTTTTGTGTGTTTTTGTTTTTTTGTGTTTTTCTGTTTTTGTGTGTTTTTGTTTTTGTGTGTTTTTGTTTTTTGTGTGTGTTTAGGTTTTTGTGTGTGTTTTTGTTGTTGTGTGTGTGTTTGTTTTTGTGTGGGTGAATGTGTTTTTGTGTGTGTGTGTGTGTTTGTTTTTGTGTGTGTGTGTTTTTATTTTTGTGTGTGTTTTTGTTTTTGTGTGTGTTTTTGTTGTTGTGTGTGTGTTTGTTTTTGTGTGGGTGAATGTGTTTTTGTGTGTGTGTGTGTGTTTGTTTTTGTGTGTGTGTGTTTTTATTTTTGTGTGTGTTTTTGTTTTTGTGTGTGTGAGTGTGTTTTTGTTTTTGTGTGTGTTTTTGATTTTGTGTGTGTGTGTGTTTTTGTTTTTGTGTGTGTGTGTGTGTTTTTGTTTTTGTGTGTGTGTTTGTTTTTGTGTGTGTGTGTGTTTTTGTTTTTGTGTGTGTGTGTGTTTTTGTTTTTGTGTGCATTTTTGTTTTTGTGTGTGTTTGTGTGTGTTTTTGTATTTTTGTGTGTTTTTGTTTTTGTGTGTGTTTTTGTATTTTTGTGTGTTTTTGTTTTTGTGTGTGTGTTTGTGTGTGTGTGTGTTTGTTTTTGTGAGTGTGTGTGTGCGTTTATTTTTATGTGTGTGTGTGTGTTTGTTTTTGTGTGTTTTTGTGTGTGTGTGTTTTTGTTTTTGTGTGTGTTTTTGTTTTTGTGTGTGTGTGTGTTTGTATTTATGTGTGTGTTTTTGATTTTGTGTGTGTTTTTTTTGTGTGTGATTTTGTTTTTGCGTGTGTGTGTGTGTTTTTGTTTTTGTGTGTTTTTGTTTCTGCGTGTGTGTATGTGTTTTTGTTTTTTTGTGTGTTTTTGTGTGTGTGTGTGTTCGTTTTTGTGTGTGTTTTTGTTTTTGTGTGTGTTTTTGTTTTTGTGTGTGTGTGTGTTTTTGTTTTTGTGCGTGTTTTTGTTTGTGTGCGTGTGTGTGTGTTTTTGTGTGCGTTTTTCTTTTTGTGTGTGTGTGTTATTGTTTTTGTGTGTGTTTTTATGTGTGTTTTTCTTTTCGTGTGTGTGTTTTTGTTTTTGTGTGTGTGTGTGTTTGTTTTTGTGTGCGATTTTGTTTTTGTGTGTGTGTGTGTTTTTGTTTATGTGTGTGTTTCTGGTTTTGTGTGTGTTTTTGTTTGTTTTTGTTTTTGTGTGTGTTTTTGTTTGTGTGTGTGTGTGTGTTTTTGTTTTTGTGTGTGTTTTTGTTTTTGTGTGTGTTTTTGTTGTTGTGTGTGTGTTTGTTTTTGTGTGGGTGAATGTGTTTTTGTGTGTGTGTGTGTGTTTGTTTTTGTGTGTGTGTGTTTTTATTTTTGTGTGTGTTTTTGTTTTTGTGTGTGTGAGTGTGTTTGCTTTTGTGTGTTTTTGTTTTTGTGTGTGTGTGTTTTTGTTTTTGTGTGTGTTTTTTTGTGTGTGTGTGTGTGTTTGTTTTTGTGTGTGTTTTTGATTTTGTGTGTGTTTTTTTGTGTGTGTGTGTTTGTTTTTGTGTGGGATTTTGTTTATGTGTGTGTGTGTTTTTGTTTTTGCTTTTGTGTGTGTTTTTGTTTGTGTGTGTGCGTGTGTGTGTGTTTTTGTTTTTGTCTGTGTTTTTATTTTTGTGTGTGTGTGTGTGTTTTTGTTTTTGTGTGTGTTTTTGATTTTGTGTGTGTGTGTGTTATTGTTTTTGTGTGTGTGTGTGTTTGTTTTTGTTTTTTTGTGTGTTTTTGTGTGTGTGTGTGTTCGTTTTTGTGTGTGTTTTTGTCTTTGTGTGTGTGTTTTTTTGTTTTTGAGCGTGTTTTTGTTTGTGTGTGTGTGTGTGTGTTTTTGTGTACGTTTTTCTTTTTGTGTGTGTGTGTTATTGTTTTTGTGTGTGTGTTTGTTTTTTTTGTGTGTGTGTGTTTTTGTTTTTGTGTGTGTTTTTGATTTTGTGTGTGTGTGTGTTTTTGTTTTTGTGTGTGTGTGTGTGTGTTTGTTATTGTGTGTGTTTTTGTTTGTGTGTGTGTTTTTGTTTTTGTGTGTGTGTTTTTGTTTGTGTGTGTGCTTGTTTTTGTGTGTGTTTTTGTTTTTGTGTGTGTTTTTCTTTTTGTGTGTGAGTGTTTTTCTTTTTGAGTGTGTTTTTGTTTGTGTGTGTGTGCTTGTTTTTGTGTGTGTGTTTTTGTTTTTGTTTTTGTGTGTGTGTGTGTGTTTGTTTTTGTGTGTGTGTTTTTTTTTGTGTGTGTTTTTGTTTGTGTGTTTGTTTTTGTGTGTGTTTTTGTTTGTCTGTGTGTGTGTGTTTGTTTTTGTGTGTGTTTTTGATTTTGTGTGTGTGTGTATTTGTTTTTGTGTTTTTTTTTGTTTTTGTGTGTGTGTGTTTTGTTTTTGTGTGTGTTTTTGTTTTTCTGTGAAAGATTTTGTTTTTGTTTGTGTTTTTGTTTTTGTGTGTGAGTGTGTTTTTGTTTTCGTGTTTTTTTTTGTTTTTGTGTGTGTGTTTGTTTTTGTGTGTGTATATTTGTTCTTGTGGGTGTTTTTGTTTTTGTGTGTGATTTTGTTTCTGTGTGTGTGTGTGTGTTTTTGTTTTTGTGTGTGTTTTTGGTTTTTGTGTGTGTGTGTTTTTGTTTTTGTGTGTGTTGTTGTTTGTGTGAGTGTGTGTGTTTGTGTGTGTGTGTTTTTGCTTTTGTGTATGTTTTTGTTTTTGAGTGTGTGTGTTTTTGTTTTTGTGTGTGTTTTTGTATTTGTGTGTGTGTGTGTTCGTTATTGTGTGTGTTTTTGTTTTTGTGTGTGTTTGTGCTTTTGTTTTTGTGTGTGTTTTTGTTTTTGTGTGTGTGTGTGTTTTTGTTTTTGTGTGTGTTTTTGTTTTTGTGTGTGTGTTTTTGTTTTTGTGTGTGTTTTTGATATTGTGTGTGTGTGTGTTTGTTTTTGTGAGTGTTTTTCTTTTTCTGTGTGTGTTTTTGTTTTTGTTTGTGAGTGTGTTTTTGGTTTTGTGTGTGTTTTTGTTTTTGTGTGTGTTTCTGTTTTTGTGTGTGTGTGTGTGTTTTTGTTTTCGTGTGTGTGTGTTTGTTTGTGTGTGTGTGTGTATTTTTGTTTTTGTGTGTGATTTTGATATTGTGTGTGTGTGTGTTTGTTTTTGTGAGTGTTTTTCTTTTGCTGTGTGTGTTTTTGTTTTTGTTTGTGAGTGTGTTTTTGGTTTTGTGTGTGTTTTTGTTTTTGTGTGTGTGTGTGTGTTTGTTTTTGTGTGTGTGTGTTTGTTTTTGTTTGTGTGTGTTTTTGTTTTTGTGTGTGTTTTTGTTTCTGTGTGTGTGTGTTTTTGTTTTTGTGTGTGTTTTTGGTTTTGTGTGTGTGTTTTTGTTTTTGTGTGTGTTTTTGTTTTTTGTCTGTGTGTGTGTGTGTATTTGTTTTTTGTCTGTGTGTGTGTATTTGTTTTTTGTTTGTGTGTGTGTGTGTGTTTTTGTGTGTGTTTTTCTTTGTGTGTATGTGTGTTTCTGTTTTTGTGTGTGTTTTTGTTTTTGTTTTTGTGTGTGTGTGTGTTTGTTTTTGTGTGTTTTTTTGTTTGTCTCTGTGTGTGTGTGTGTTTGTTTTTGTGTGTGTTTTTGTTTTTGTGTGTGTGTGTTTGTTTTTGTTTGTGTGTGTTTTTGTTTTTGTGTGTGTTTTTGTTTCTGTGTGTGTGTGTGTTTGTTTTTGTGTGTGTTTTTGTTTTTGTGTGTGTGTTTGTTTTTGTGTGTGTTTTTGTTTTTGTGTGTGTGTTTGTGTGTGCTGTTTTGTTTTTGCGTGTGATTTTGTTTTTGTGTGTGTGTTTGTTTGTTTTTGTGTGTTTTTGTTTTTGTGTGTGTGTGTTTTTGTTTTTGTGTGTGTTTTTGTTTTTGTGTGTGTGTGTGTCTGTTTTTGTTTTTGTGTGTGTTTTTGTTTCTGCGTGTGTGTATGTGTTTTTGTGTTTTTGTGTGTGTGTGTGTTCGTTTTTGTGTGTGTTTTTGTCTTTGTGTGTGTGTGTTATTGTTTTTGTGTGTGTGTTTGTGTTTTTGTGTGCGTTTTTCTTTTTGTGTGTGTGTGTTATTGTTTTTTTTGTTTTTGAGCGTGTTTTTGTTTGTGTGTGTGTGTGTGTGTTTTTGTGTGCGCTTTTCTTTTTGTGTGTGTGTGTTATTGTTTTTGTGTGTGTGTTTGTTTTTTTTGTGCGTGTGTGTTTGTTTTTGTGTGTGTTTTTGTGTTTGTGTGTGTTTTTGTTTTTGTGTTTGTGTGTGTTTTTGTTTTTGTGTGTGTTTTTGATTTTGTGTGTGTGTGTGTTTTTGTTTTTGTGTGTGTGTGTGTGTTTTTGTTTTTGTGTTTGTTTTTGTTTGTGTGTGTGTTTGTTTGTGTGTGTGTGTGTGTTTGTTTTTGTGTGTGTTTTTGGTTTTGTGTGTGTGTTTGTTTTTGTGTGTGTTTTTGTTTTTGTGTGTGTGTTGTTTTGTTTTTGTGTGTGTTTCTGTTTTTGTGTGTGTGTGTGTGTTTTTGTTTTCGTGTGTGTTTTTGTTTGTGTGTGTGTGTGTTTGTTTTTGTGAGTGTTTTTCTTTTTCTGTGTGTGTTTTTGTTTTTGTTTGTGAGTGTGTTTTTGGTTTTGTGTGTGTTTTTGTTTTTGTGTGTGTGTGTGTGTTTGTTTTTGTGTGTGTGTGTTTGTTTTTGTGTGTGTGTGTTTTTGTTTTTGTGTGTGTTTTTGTTTCTGTGTGTGTGTGTTTTTGTTTTTGTGTGTGTTTTTGGTTTTGTGTGTGTGTTTTTGTTTTTGTGTGTGTGTGTGTGTTTTTGTTTTTGTGTGTGTGTGTTTTTGTTTTTATTTGTGTGTGTTTTTGTTTATGTGTGTGTTTTTGTTTTTGTGTATGGTTTTGTTTTTGTGAGTGTGTGTGTGCGTTTGTTTTTATGTGTGTTTTTGTTTTTGTGTGTGTGTTTTTGTTTGTGTGTGTGCTTGTTTTTGTGTGTGTTTTGGTTTTTGTGTGTGTGTTTGTGTGTGTGTGTGTGTTTGTTTTTGTGTGTGTTTTTGTTTTTGTTTGTGTGTGTTTTTGTTTATGTGTGTGTTTTTGTTTTTGTGTATGGTTTTGTTTTTGTGAGTGTGTGTGTGCGTTTGTTTTTATGTGTGTTTTTGTTTTTGTGTGTGTGTTTTTGTTTGTGTGTGTGCTTGTTTTTGTGTGTGTTTTGGTTTTTGTGTGTGTGTTTGTGTGTGTGTGTGTTTGTTTTTGTGTGTGTTTTTATTTTTGTTTGTGTGTGTTTTTGTTTATGTTTGTGTTTTTGTTTTTGTGTGTGTTTGTGTCTGTTTTTGTATTTTTGTGTGTTTTTGTTTTTGTGTGTGTTTTTGTATTTTTGTGTGTTTTTGTTTTTGTGTGTGTGTTTGTGTGTGTGTGTGTTTGTTTTTGTGAGTGTGTGTGTGCGTTTATTTTTATGTGTGTGTGTGTTTGTTTTTGTGTGTTTTTGTGTGTGTGTGTTTTTGTTTTTGTGTTTGTTTTTGTTTTTGTGTGTGTGTGTGTTTGTATTTGTGTGTGTGTTTTTGATTTTGTGTGTGTTTTTTTTGTGTGTGATTTTGTTTTTGCGTGTGTGTGTGTGTTTTTGTTTTTGTGTGTTTTTGTTTCTGCGTGTGTGTATGTGTTTTTGTTTTTTTGTGTGTTTTTGTGTGTGTGTGTGTTCGTTTTTGTGTGTGTTTTTGTTTTTGTGTGTGTGTGTGTTTTTGTTTTTGTGCGTGTTTTTGTTTGTGTGCGTGTGTGTGTGTTTTTGTGTGCGTTTTTCTTTTTGTGTGTGTGTGTTATTGTTTTTGTGTGTGTGTTTGTTTTTGTGTGTGTTTTTGTTTTTGTGTGTGTGTTTGTGTGTGTGTTGTTTTGTTTTTATGTGTGATTTTGTTTTTGTGTGTGTGTGTGTGTTTGTTTTTGTGTGTGTGTGTTTTTGTTTTTGTGTGTGTTTTTGTTTTTGTGTGTGTGTGTGTTTGTATTTGTGTGTGTGTGTTTTTGATTTTGTGTGTGTTTTTTTTGTGTGTGATTTTGTTTTTGCGTGTGTGTGTGTTTTTGTTTTTGTGTGTAGTTTTGTATTTGTGCGTGTGTGTTTGTTTTTGTATGTGTTTTTGTGTTTGTGTGTGTTTTTGTTTTTGTGTCTGCGTGTTTGTATGTGTGTGCTTTTGTTTTTGTGTGTGATTTTGTTTTTGTGTGTGTGTGTTTTTGTTTTTGTGTGTGTTTTTGATTTTGTGTGTGTGTGTGTGTGTTTGTTTTTGTGTGTGTTTTTGTTTGTGTGTGTTTTTGTTTGTGTGTGTGTGTGTGTTTGTTTTTGTGTGTGTTTTTGTTTTTGTGTGTGTGTTTGTTTTTGTGTGTGTTTTTGTTTCTGTGTGTGTGTTCGTGTGTGTGTTGTTTTGTTTTTGTGTGTGTTTTTGTTTTGGTGTGTGCGTGTTTTTGTTTTTGTGTGTGTTTTTGTTATTGTGAGTGTGTGTTTTTGTTTTTGTGTGTGTTTTTGTTTTTGTGTGTGTGTTTTTGTTTTTGTGAGTGTGTGTGTGCGTTTGTTTTTATGTGTGTTTTTGTTTTTGTGTGTGTGTTTTTGTGTGTGTGTGTGTTTTTGTTTGTGTGTGTGTGCTTGTTTTTGTGTGTGTGTGCGTGTGTGTGTTTTTGTTTTTGTTTTTGTGTGTGTGTGTTTGTTTTTGTGTGTGTGTGTTTTTGTTTTTGTGTGTGTTTTTGTTTGTGTGTGTGTGTGTTTGTTTTTGTGTGTGTTTTTGATTTTGTGTTTGTTTTTGTGTGTGTGTGTTTTTGTTTTTGTGTTTGTTTTTGTGTGTGTGTGTGTTTGTGTGTGTGCTTTTGTTTTTGTGTGTGATTTTGTTTCTGTGTGTGTGTTTTTGTTTTTGTGTGTGTTTCTGTTTTTGTATGTGTGTGTATTTGTTTTTGTGTTTTTTTTTGTTTTTGTGTCTGTGTGTGTTTTTGTTTTCGTGTGTGTATTTGTTTGTGTGTGTGAGTGTGTTTTTGTTTTTGTGTATATTTTTGTTTTTGTGTGTGTGTGTGTGTGTTTGTTTTTGTGTGTGTGTGTTTATTCTTGTGGGTGTTTTTGTTTTTGTGTGTGTTTCTGTTTCTGTGTGTGTGTGTGTGTATGTGTTTTTGTTTTTGTGTGCGTTTTTGTTTTTCTGTGTGTGTTTTTGTTTTTGTGTGTGAGTGTGTTTTTGTTTTTGTGTGTGTTTTTGTTTGTGTGAGTGTGTGTGTTTACGTGTGTGTGTGTTTTTGCTTTTGTGTATGTTTTTGTTTTTGAGTGTGTGTGTGTTCGTTATTGTGTGTGTTTTTGTTTTTGTGTGTGTTTTTTTGTTTTTGTGTGTGTTTTTGTTTGTGTATGTGTGTGATTTTGTTTTTGTGTGTGTGTGTGTTTTTGTTTATGTGTGTGTTTCTGGTTTTGTGTGTGTTTTTGTTTGTTTTTGTTTTTGTGTGTGTTTTTGTTTGTGTGTGTGTGTGTTTTTGTTTTTGTGTGTTTTTGTTTTTTTGTGTTTTTCTGTTTTTGTGTGTTTTTGTTTTTGTGTGTTTTTGTTTTTTGTGTGTGTTTATGTTTTTGTGTGTGTTTTTGTTGTTGTGTGTGTGTTTGTTTTTGTGTGGGTGAATGTGTTTTTGTGTGTGTGTGTGTGTTTGTTTTTGTGTGTGTGTGTTTTTATTTTTGTGTGTGTTTTTGTTTTTGTGTGTGTGAGTGTGTTTTTGTTTTTGTGTGTGTTTTTGATTTTGTGTGTGTGTGTGTTTTTGTTTTTGTGTGTGTGTGTGTGTTTTTGTTTTTGTGTGTGTGTTTGTTTTTGTGTGTGTTTTTGTTTTTGTGTGTGTGTTGTTTTGTTTTTGTGTGTGATTTTGTTTTTGTGTGTGTGTGTGTTTTTGTTTTTGTGTGCATTTTTGTTTTTGTGTGTGTTTGTGTGTGTTTTTGTATTTTTGTGTGTTTTTGTTTTTGTGTGTGTTTTTGTATTTTTGTGTGTTTTTGTTTTTGTGTGTGTGTTTGTGTGTGTGTGTGTTTGTTTTTGTGAGTGTGTGTGTGCGTTTATTTTTATGTGTGTGTGTGTGTTTGTTTTTGTGTGTTTTTGTGTGTGTGTGTTTTTGTTTTTGTGTGTGTTTTTGTTTTTGTGTGTGTGTGTGTTTGTATTTATGTGTGTGTTTTTGATTTTGTGTGTGTTTTTTTTGTGTGTGATTTTGTTTTTGCGTGTGTGTGTGTGTTTTTGTTTTTGTGTGTTTTTGTTTCTGCGTGTGTGTATGTGTTTTTGTTTTTTTGTGTGTTTTTGTGTGTGTGTGTGTTCGTTTTTGTGTGTGTTTTTGTTTTTGTGTGTGTTTTTGTTTTTGTGTGTGTGTGTGTTTTTGTTTTTGTGCGTGTTTTTGTTTGTGTGCGTGTGTGTGTGTTTTTGTGTGCGTTTTTCTTTTTGTGTGTGTGTGTTATTGTTTTTGTGTGTGTGGTTTTTTTTTTGTGTGTGTGTGTTCGTTTTTGTGTGTAGTTTTGTATTTGTGCGTGTGTGTTTGTTTTTGTATGTGTTTTTGTGTTTGTGTGTGTTTTTGTTTTTGTGTCTGTGTGTTTGTATGTGTGTGCTTTTGTTTTTGTGTGTGAGTGTGTTTTTGTTTTTGTGTGTGTTTTTGTTTGTGTGAGTGTGTGTGTTTACGTGTGTGTGTGTTTTTGCTTTTGTGTATGTTTTTGTTTTTGAGTGTGTGTGTGTTCGTTATTGTGTGTGTTTTTGTTTTTGTGTGTGTTTTTTTGTTTTTGTGTGTGTTTTTGTTTGTGTATGTGTGTTTTTGTTTTTGTGTGTGTTTTTCTTTTCGTGTGTGTGTTTTTGTTTTTGTGTGTGTGCGTGTTTGTTTTTGTGTGCGATTTTGTTTTTGTGTGTGTGTGTGTTTTTGTTTATGTGTGTGTTTCTGGTTTTGTGTGTGTTTTTGTTTGTTTTTGTTTTTGTGTGTGTTTTTGTTTGTGTGTGTGTGTGTGTTTTTGTTTTTGTGTGTGTTTTTGTTTTTGTGTGTGTTTTTGTTGTTGTGTGTGTGTTTCATAGTTTCATAGTATTTACAGTGCAGAAGGAGGCCATTCGGCCCATCGAGTCTGCACCGGCTCTTTGAAAGAGCACCCTACCCAAGGTCAACACCGCCACCCTATCCCCATAACCCAGTAACCCCACCCAACACTAAGGGCAATTTTGGACACTAAGGGCAATTTATCATGGCCAATCCACCTAACCTGCACATCTTTGGGCTGTGGGAGGAAACCGGAGCACCCGGAGGAAACCCACGCACACACGGGGAGGATGTGCAGACTCCGCACAGACAGTGGCCCAAGCCGGAATCGAACCTGGGACCCTGGAGCTGTGAAGCAATTGTGCTATCCACAAGGCTACCGTGCTGCCCCAAATGTTTGTTTTTGTGTGGGTGAATGTGTTTTTGTGTGTGTGTGTGTGTTTGTTTTTGTGTGTGTGTGTTTTTATTTTTGTGTGTGTTTTTGTTTTTGTGTGTGTGAGTGTGTTTGCTTTTGTGTGTTTTTGTTTTTGTGTGTGTGTGTTTTTGTTTTTGTGTGTGTTTTTTTGTGTGTGTGTGTGTGTTTGTTTTTGTGTGTGTTTTTGATTTTGTGTGTGTTTTTTTGTGTGTGTGTGTTTGTTTTTGTGTGTGAATTTGTTTATGTGTGTGTGTGTTTTTGTTTTTGCTTTTGTGTGTGTTTTTGTTTGTGTGTGTGCGTGTGTGTGTGTTTTTGTTTTTGTCTGTGTTTTTATTTTTGTGTGTGTGTGTGTGTTTTTGTTTTTGTGTGTGTTTTTGATTTTGTGTGTGTGTGTGTTATTGTTTTTGTGTGTGTGTGTGTTTGTTTTTGTTTTTTTGTGTGTTTTTGTGTGTGTGTGTGTTCGTTTTTGTGTGTGTTTTTGTCTTTGTGTGCGTGTTTGTTTTTTTTGTGTGTGTGTGTTTTTGTTTTTGTGTGTGTTTTTGATTTTGTGTGTGTGTGTGTTTTTGTTTGTGTGTGTGTGTGTGTGTGTTTGTTATTGTGTGTGTTTTTGTTTGTGTGTGTGTTTTTGTTTTTGTGTGTGTGTTTGTTTTTGTGTGTGTTTTTGTTTTTGTGTGTGTGTTGTTTTGTTTTTGTGTGTGATTTTGTTTTTGTGTGTGTGTGTGTTTTTGTTTTTGTGTGTGTGTGTGTTTTTGTTTTTGTGTGCATTTTTGTTTTTGTGTGTGTTTGTGTGTGTTTTTGTATTTTTGTGTGTTTTTGTTTTTGTGTGTGTTTTTGTATTTTTGTGTGTTTTTGTTTTTGTGTGTGTGTTTGTTTTTGTGAGTGTGTGTGTGCGTTTATTTTTATGTGTGTGTGTGTGTTTGTTTTTGTGTGTTTTTGTGTGTGTGTGTTTTTGTTTTTGTGTGTGTTTTTGTTTTTGTGTGTGTGTGTTTGTATTTGTGTGTGTGTTTTTGTTTTGTGTGTTTTTGTTTCTGCGTGTGTGTATATGTTTTTGTTTTTTGTGTGTTTTTGTGTGTGTGTGTGTTTTTGTTTTTGTATGTGTTTTTGTGTTTGTGTGTGTTTTTGTTTTTGTGTGTGTTTTTGATTTTGTGTGTGTGTGTGTGCTTTTGTTTTTGTGTGTGATTTTGTTTCTGTGTGTGTGTTTTTGTTTTTGTGTGTGTTTCTGTTTTTGTATGTGTGTGTATTTGTTTTTGTGTTTTTTTTTGTTTTTGTGTGTGTGTGTGTTTTTGTTTTCGTGTGTGTATTTGTTTGTATGTGTGTGTGTTTTTGTTTGTGTGTGTGTGTATTTTTGTTTTTGTGTGTGTGTGTGTTTGTTTTTGTTTTTTTGTGTGTTTTTGTGTGTGTGTGTGTTCGTTTTTGTGTGTGTTTTTGTCATTGTGTGTGTGTTTTTTTGTTTTTGAGCGTGTTTTTGTTTGTGTGTGTGTGTGTGTGTTTTTGTGTACGTTTTTCTTTTTGTGTGTGTGTGTTATTGTTTTTGTGTGTGTGTTTGTTTTTTTTGTGTGTGTGTGTTTTTGTTTTTGTGTGTGTTTTTGATTTTGTGTGTGTGTGTGTTTTTGTTTTTGTGTGTGTGTGTGTGTTTTTGTTATTGTATGTGTTTTTGTTTGTGTGTGTGTTTTTGTTTTTGTGTGTGTTTGTTTTTGTGTGTGTTTTTGTTTTTGTGTGTGTGTTGTTTTGTTTTTGTGTGTGATTTTGTTTTTGTGTGTGTGTGTGTTTTTGTTTTTGTGTGTGTGTGTGTTTTTGTTTTTGTGTGCATTTTTGTTTTTGTGTGTGTTTGTGTGTGTTTTTGTATTTTTGTGTGTTTTTGTTTTTGTGTGTGTTTTTGTATTTTTGTGTGTTTTTGTTTTTGTGTGTGTGTTTGTGTGTGTGTGTGTTTGTTTTTGTGAGTGTGTGTGTGCGTTTATTTTTATGTGTGTGTGTGTGTTTGTTTTTGTGTGTTTTTGTGTGTGTGTGTTTTTGTTTTTGTGTGTGTTTTTGTTTTTGTGTGTGTGTGTGTTTGTATTTGTGTGTGTGTTTTTGATTTTGTGTGTGTTTTTTTTGTGTGTGATTTTGTTTTTGCGTGTGTGTGTGTGTGTTTTTGTTTTGTGTGTTTTTGTTTCTGCGTGTGTGTATATGTTTTTGTTTTTTTGTGTGTTTTTGTGTGTGTGTGTGTTTTTGTTTTTGTATGTGTTTTTGTGTTTGTGTGTGTTTTTGTTTTTGTGTCTGTGTGTTTGTATGTGTGTGCTTTTGTTTTTGTGTGTGATTTTGTTTTCGTGTGTGTGTGTTTTTGTTTTTGTGTGTGTTTTTGATTTTGTGTGTGTGTGTGTTTTTGTTTTTGTGTGTGTTTTTGTTTTTGTGTGTGTGTATTTGTTTTTATTTGTGTGTGTTTTTGTTTATGTGTGTGTTTTTGTTTTTGTGTATGGTTTTGTTTTTGTGAGTGTGTGTGTGCGTTTGTTTTTATGTGTGTTTTTGTTTTTGTGTGTGTGTTTTTGTTTGTGTGTGTGCTTGTTTTTGTGTGTGTTTTGGTTTTTGTGTGTGTGTTTGTGTGTGTGTGTGTTTGTTTTTGTGTGTGTTTTTATTTTTGTTTGTGTGTGTTTTTGTTTATGTTTGTGTTTTTGTTTTTGTGTATGGTTTTGTTTTTGTGAGTGTGTGTGTGCGTTTGTTTTTATGTGTGTTTTTGTTTTTCTGTGTGTGTTTTTGTTTGTGTGTGTGCTTGTTTTTGTGTGTGTTTTTGTTTTTGTGTGTGTTTTTCTTTTTGTGTCTGTGTTTTTCTTTTTGTGTGTGTTTTTGTTTGTGTGTGTGTGCTTGTTTTTGTGTGTGTGTTTTTGTTTTTGTTTTTGTGTGTGTGTGTGTGTGTTTGTTTTTGTGTGTGTGTGTTTTTGTTTTTGTGTGTGTTTTTGTTTGTGTGTGTTTGTTTTTGTGTGTGTTTTTGTTTGTGTGTTTGTTTTTGTGTGTGTTTTTGTTTGTCTGTGTTTGTGTGTTTGTTTTTGTGTGTGTTTTTGATTTTGTGTGTGTGTGTTTGTGTGTGTGTGCTTTTGTTTTTGTGTGTGATTTTGTTTCTGTGTGTGTGTTTTTGTTTTTGTTTGTGTTTCTGTTTTTGTATGTGTGTGTATTTGTTTTTGTGTTTTTTTTTGTTTTTGTGTGTGTGTGTGTTTTTGTTTTCGTGTGTGTATTTGTTTGTATGTGTGTGTGTTTTTGTTTGTGTGTGTGTATATTTTTGTTTTTGTGTGTGTGTGTGTTTGTTTTTGTTTTTTTGTGTGTTTTTGTGTGTGTGTGTGTTCGTTTTTGTGTGTGTTTTTGTCTTTGTGTGTGTGTTTTTTTGTTTTTGAGCGTGTTTTTGTTTGTGTGTGTGTGTGTGTGTTTTTGTGTACGTTTTTCTTTTTGTGTGTGTGTGTTTGTTTTTGTGTGTGTTTTTGTTTTTGTGTGTGTGTTGTTTTGTTTTTGTGTGTGATTTTGTTTTTGTGTGTGTGTGTGTTTTTGTTTTTGTGTGTGTGTGTGTTTTTGTTTTTGTGTGCATTTTTGTTTTTGTGTGTGTTTGTGTGTGTTTTTGTATTTTTGTGTGTTTTTGTTTTTGTGTGTGTTTTTGTATTTTTGTGTGTTTTTGTTTTTGTGTGTGTGTTTGTGTGTGTGTGTGTTTGTTTTTGTGAGTGTGTGTGTGCGTTTATTTTTATGTGTGTGTGTGTGTTTGTTTTTGTGTGTTTTTGTGTGTGTGTGTTTTTGTTTTTGTGTGTGTTTTTGTTTTTGTGTGTGTGTGTGTTTGTATTTGTGTGTGTGTTTTTGATTTTGTGTGTGTTTTTTTTGTGTGTGATTTTGTTTTTGCGTGTGTGTGTGTGTGTTTTTGTTTTGTGTGTTTTTGTTTCTGCGTGTGTGTATATGTTTTTGTTTTTTTGTGTGTTTTTGTGTGTGTGTGTGTTTTTGTTTTTGTATGTGTTTTTGTGTTTGTGTGTGTTTTTGTTTTTGTGTCTGTGTGTTTGTATGTGTGTGCTTTTGTTTTTGTGTGTGATTTTGTTTTCGTGTGTGTGTGTTTTTGTTTTTGTGTGTGTTTTTGATTTTGTGTGTGTGTGTGTTTTTGTTTTTGTGTGTGTTTTTGTTTTTGTGTGTGTGTATTTGTTTTTATTTGTGTGTGTTTTTGTTTATGTGTGTGTTTTTGTTTTTGTGTATGGTTTTGTTTTTGTGAGTGTGTGTGTGCGTTTGTTTTTATGTGTGTTTTTGTTTTTGTGTGTGTGTTTTTGTTTGTGTGTGTGCTTGTTTTTGTGTGTGTTTTGGTTTTTGTGTGTGTGTTTGTGTGTGTGTGTGTTTGTTTTTGTGTGTGTTTTTATTTTTGTTTGTGTGTGTTTTTGTTTATGTTTGTGTTTTTGTTTTTGTGTATGGTTTTGTTTTTGTGAGTGTGTGTGTGCGTTTGTTTTTATGTGTGTTTTTGTTTTTGTGTGTGTGTTTTTGTTTGTGTGTGTGCTTGTTTTTGTGTGTGTTTTTGTTTTTGTGTGTGTTTTTCTTTTTGTGTCTGTGTTTTTCTTTTTGTGTGTGTTTTTGTTTGTGTGTGTGTGCTTGTTTTTGTGTGTGTGTTTTTGTTTTTGTTTTTGTGTGTGTGTGTGTGTGTTTGTTTTTGTGTGTGTGTGTTTTTGTTTTTGTGTGTGTTTTTGTTTGTGTGTGTTTGTTTTTGTGTGTGTTTTTGTTTGTGTGTTTGTTTTTGTGTGTGTTTTTGTTTGTCTGTGTTTGTGTGTTTGTTTTGTGTGTGTTTTTGATTTTGTGTGTGTGTGTTTGTGTGTGTGTGCTTTTGTTTTTGTGTGTGATTTTGTTTCTGTGTGTGTGTTTTTGTTTTTGTTTGTGTTTCTGTTTTTGTATGTGTGTGTATTTGTTTTTGTGTTTTTTTTTGTTTTTGTGTGTGTGTGTGTTTTTGTTTTCGTGTGTGTATTTGTTTGTATGTGTGTGTGTTTTTGTTTGTGTGTGTGTATATTTTTGTTTTTGTGTGTGTGTGTGTTTGTGTTTGTTTTTTTGTGTGTTTTTGTGTGTGTGTGTGTTCGTGTTTGTGTGTGTTTTTGTCTTTGTGTGTGTGTTTTTTTGTTTTTGAGCGTGTTTTTGTTTGTGTGTGTGTGTGTGTGTTTTTGTGTACGTTTTTCTTTTTGTGTGTGTGTGTTATTGTTTTTGTGTGTGTGTTTGTTTTTTTTGTGTGTGTGTTTTTGTTTTTGTGTGTGTTTTTGATTTTGTGTGTGTGTGTGTTTTTGTTTGTGTGTGTGTGTGTTTTTGTTATTGTGTGTGTTTTTGTTTGTGTGTGTGTTTTTGTTTTTGTGTGTGTGTTTGTTTTTGTGTGTGTTTTTGTTTTTGTGTGTGTGTTGTTTTGTTTTTGTGTGTGATTTTGTTTTTGTGTGTGTGTGTGTTTTTGTTTTTGTGTGTGTGTGTGTTTTTGTTTTTGTGTGTTTTTGTTTTTGTGTGTGTTTTTGTATTTTTGTGTGTTTTTGTTTTTGCGCGTGTGTGTGTGTTTTTGTTTTGTGTGTTTTTGTTTCTCCGTGTGTGTATATGTTTTTGTTTTTTTGTGTGTTTTTGTGTGTGTGTGTGTTTTTGTTTTTGTGTGTTTTTGTTTTTGTGTGTGTTTTTGTATTTTTGTGTGTTTTTGTTTTTGCGCGTGTGTGTGCGTTTTTGTTTTGTGTGTTTTTGTTTCTGCGTGTGTGTATATGTTTTTGTTTTTGTGTGTGTTTTTGTATTTTTGTGTGTTTTTGTTTTTGCGCGTGTGTGTGTGTTTTTGTTTTGTGTGTTTTTGTTTCTGCGTGTGTGTATATGTTTTTGTTTTTTTGTGTGTTTTTGTGTGTGTGTGTGTTTTTGTTTTTGTATGTGTTTTTGTGTTTGCGTGTGTTTTTGTTTTTGTGTCTGTGTGTTTGTATGTGTGTGCTTTTGTTTTTGTGTGTGATTTTGTTTTCGTGTGTGTGTGTTTTTGTTTTTGTGTGTGTTTTTGATTTTGTGTGTGTGTGTGTTTTTGTTTTTGTGTGTGTTTTTGTTTTTGTGTGTGTGTATTTGTTTTTGTGTGTGTTTTTGTTTTTGTGTGTGTGTGTGTGTGTGTTTTTGCTTTTGTGTGTGTTTTTGTTTGTGTGTGTTTTTGATGGTGTGTGTGTGTGTGTGTTTGTTTTTGTGTGTGTTTTTGTTTTTGTGTGTGTGTTTGTTTTTGTGTGTGTTTTTGTTTCTGTGTGTGTGTGTTTTTGTTTGTGTATGTGTGTTTTTGTTTTTGTGTGTGTTTTTCTTTTCGTGTGTGTGTTTTTGTTTTTGTGTGTGTGTGTGTTTGTTTTTGTGTGTGATTTTGTTTTTGTGTGTGTGTGTGTTTTTGTTTATGTGTGTGTTTCTGGTTTTGTGTGTGTTTTTGTTTGTTTTTGTTTTTGTGTGTGTTTTTGTTTGTGTGTGTGTGTGTTTTTGTTTTTGTGTGTTTTTGTTTTTTTGTGTTTTTCTGTTTTTGTGTGTTTTTGTTTTTGTGTGTTTTTGTTTTTTGTGTGTGTTTTTGTTTTTGTGTGTGTTTTTGTTGTTGTGTGTGTGTTTGTTTTTGTGTGGGTGTTTGTTTTTGTGTGTGTTTTTGTTTCTGTGTGTGTGTGTTTTTGTTTTTGTGTGTGTGTGTTTTTGTTTTTATTTGTGTGTGTTTTTGTTTATGTGTGTGTTTTTGTTTTTGTGTATGGTTTTGTTTTTGTGAGTGTGTGTGTGCGTTTGTTTTTATGTGTGTTTTTGTTTTTGTGTGTGTGTTTTTGTTTGTGTGTGTGCTTGTTTTTGTGTGTGTTTTGGTTTTTGTGTGTGTGTTTGTGTGTGTGTGTGTGTGTTTGTTTTTGTGTGTGTTTTTGTTTTTGTTTGTGTGTGTTTTTGTTTATGTGTGTGTTTTTGTTTTTGTGTATGGTTTTGTTTTTGTGAGTGTGTGTGTGCGTTTGTTTTTATGTGTGTTTTTGTTTTTGTGTGTGTGTTTTTGTTTGTGTGTGTGCTTGTTTTTGTGTGTGTTTTTGTTTTTGTGTGTGTTTTTCTTTTTGTGTGTGTGTTTTTCTTTTTGTGTGTGTTTTTGTTTGTGTGTGTGTGCTTGTTTTTGTGTGTGTGTTTTTGTTTTTGTTTTTGTGTGTGTGTGTGTGTGTGTTTGTTTTTGTGTGTGTGTGTTTTTGTTTTTGTGTGTGTTTTTGTTTGTGTGTGTTTGTTTTTGTGTGTGTTTTTATTTTTGTGTGTGTGTGTTTGTTTTTGTGTGTGTTTTTGTTTGTCTGTGTTTGTGTGTTTGTTTTTGTGTGTGTTTTTGATTTTGTGTGTGTGTGTTTGTGTGTGTGCTTTTGTTTTTGTGTGTGATTTTGTTTCTGTGTGTGTTTTTGTTTTTGTGTGTGTTTCTGTTTTTGTATGTGTGTGTATTTGTTTTTGTGTTTTTTTTTGTTTTTGTGTGTGTGTGTGTTTTTGTTTTCGTGTGTGTATTTGTTTGTATGTGTGTGTGTTTTTGTTTGTGTGTGTGTGTATTTTTGTTTTTGTGTGTGATTTTGATTTTGTGTGTGTGTGTTTTTTGTTTTGTGTGTGTTTTTGATTTTGTGTGTGTGTGTGTGTGTTTTTGTTTTTGTGTGTGTTTTTGTTTTTGTGTGTGTGTGTTTTTGTTTTTGTGTGTGTGTGTGTTTTTGTTTTTGTTTGTGTTTTTGTTTTTGTGTGTGTGTGTTTTTGTTTATGTGTGTGTTTTTGCGTGTGTTTTTGTGTGTGTGTTTTTGTTTGTGTGTGTGCTTGTTTTTGTGTGTGTTTTTGTTTTTGTGTGTGTGCTTGTTTTTGTGTGTGTGTTTTTGTTTTTGTTTTTGTGTGTGTGTGTGTGTTTGTTTTTGTGTGTGTGTTTGTTTTTGTGTGTGTTTTTGTTTGTGTGTTTGTTTTTGTGTGTGTTTTTGTTTGTCTGTGTGTGTGTGTTTGTTTTTGTGTGTGTTTTTGATTTTGTGTGTGTGTGTATTTGTTTTTGTGTTTTTTTTTGTTTTTGTGTGTGTGTGTGTATTTTTGTTTTTGTGTGTGATTTTGATTTTGTGTATGTGTGTTTTTTGTTTTTGTGTGTGTTTTTGTTTTTCTGTGAAAGATTTTGTTTTTGTTTGTGTTTTTGTTTTTGTGTGTGTGTTTGTTTTTGTGTGTGTATGTTTGTTCTTGTGGGTGTTTTTGTTTTTGTGTGTGATTTTGTTTCTGTGTGTGTGTGTGTGTGTTTTTGTTTTTGTGTGTGTTTTTGGTTTTTGTGTGTGTGTGTTTTTGTTTTTGTGTGTGTTGTTGTTTGTGTGAGTGTGTGTGTTTGTGTGTGTGTGTTTTTGCTTTTGTGTATGTTTTTGTTTTTGAGTGTGTGTGTTTTTGTTTTTGTGTGTGTTTTTGTATTTGTGTGTGTGTGTGTTCGTTATTGTGTGTGTTTTTGTTTTTGTGTGTGTTTGTGCTTTTGTTTTTGTGTGTGTTTTTGTTTTTGTGTGTGTGTTTTTGTTTTTGTGTGTGTTTTTGTTTTTGTGTGTGTGTGTATTTGTTTTTGTGTGTGTTTCTGTTTTTGTGTGTGTGTGTGTGTTTTTGTTTTCGTGTGTGTTTTTGCTTGTGTGTGTGTGTGTTTGTTTGTGTGTGTGTGTGTATTTTTGTTTTTGTGTGTGATTTTGATATTGTGTGTGTGTGTGTTTGTTTTTGTGAGTGTTTTTCTTTTTCTGTGTGTGTTTTTGTTTTTGTTTGTGAGTGTGTTTTTGGTTTTGTGTGTGTTTTTGTTTTTGTGTGTGTGTGTTTGTTTTTGTGTGTGTGTGTTTGTTTTTGTGTGTGTGTGTTTTTGTTTTTGTGTGTGTTTTTGTTTCTGTGTGTGTGTGTTTTTGTTTTTGTGTGTGTTTTTGGTTTTGTGTGTGTATTTTTGTTTTTGTGTGTGTTTTTGTTTTTTGTCTGTGTGTGTGTGTATTTGTTTTTTGTCTGTGTGTGTGTATTTGTTTTTTGTTTGTGTGTGTGTGTGTGTTTTTGTGTGTGTTTTTCTTTGTGTGTATGTGTGTTTTTGTTTTTGTGTGTGTTTTTGTTTTTGTTTTTGTGTGTGTGTGTGTTTGTTTTTGTGTGTGTTTTTGTTTGTGTGCGTGTGTGTTTGTTTTTGTGTGTTTTTTTGTTTGTCTGTGTGTGTGTGTGTGTTTGTTTTTGTGTGTGTTTTTGTTTTTGTGTGTGTGTTTGTGTGTGTGTGCATTTGTTTTTGTGTGTGATTTTGTTTCTGTGTGTGTGTTTTTGTTTTTGTGTGTGTTCCTGTTTTTGTATGTGTGTGTATTTGTTTTTGTGTGTGTTTTTGTTTTTGTGTGTGTGTGTGTTTGTTTTTGTGTGTGTTTTTGTTTTTGTGTGTGTGTTTGTTTTTGTGTGTGTTTTTGTTTTTGTGTGTGTGTTTGTGTGTGCTGTTTTGTTTTTGCGTGTGATTTTGTTTTTGTGTGTGTGTTTGTTTTTGTGTGTTTTTGTTTTTGTGTGTGTGTGTTTTTGTTTTTGTGTGTGTTTTTGTTTTTGTGTGTGTTTTTTTTGTGTGTGATTTTGTTTTTGTGTGTGTGTGTGTGTGTTTTTGTTTTTGTGTGTGTTTTTGTTTCTGCGTGTGTGTATGTGTTTTTGTTTTTTTGTGTGTTTTTGTGTGTGTGTGTGTTCGTTTTTGTGTGTGTTTTTGTCTTTGTGTGTGTGTGTTATTGTTTTTGTGTGTGTGTTTGTGTTTTTGTGTGCGTTTTTCTTTTTGTGTGTGTGTGTTATTGTTTTTTTTGTTTTTGAGCGTGTTTTTGTTTGTGTGTGTGTGTGTGTGTTTTTGTGTGCGCTTTTCTTTTTGTGTGTGTGTGTTATTGTTTTTGTGTGTGTGTTTGTTTTTTTTGTGTGTGTGTGTGTTTGTTTTTGTGTGTGTTTTTGTATTTGTGCGTGTGTGTTTGTTTTTGTGTGTGTTTTTGTGTTTGTGTGTGTTTTTGTTTTTGTGTTTGTGTGTGTTTTTGTTTTTGTGTGTGTTTTTGATTTTGTGTGTGTGTGTGTTTTTGTTTTTGTGTGTGTGTGTGTGTTTTTGTTTTTGTGTTTGTTTTTGTTTGTGTGTGTGTTTGTTTGTGTGTGTGTGTGTGTTTGTTTTTGTGTGTGTTTTTGGTTTTGTGTGTGTGTTTGTTTTTGTGTGTGTTTTTGTTTTTGTGTGTGTGTTGTTTTGTTTTTGTGTGTGTTTCTGTTTTTGTGTGTGTGTGTGTGTTTTTGTTTTCGTGTGTGTTTTTGTTTGTGTGTGTGTGTGTTTGTTTTTGTGAGTGTTTTTCTTTTTCTGTGTGTGTTTTTGTTTTTGTTTGTGAGTGTGTTTTTGGTTTTGTGTGTGTTTTTGTTTTTGTGTGTGTGTGTGTGTTTGTTTTTGTGTGTGTGTGTTTGTTTTTGTGTGTGTGTGTTTTTGTTTTTGTGTGTGTTTTTGTTTCTGTGTGTGTGTGTTTTTGTTTTTGTGTGTGTTTTTGGTTTTGTGTGTGTGTTTTTGTTTTTGTGTGTGTTTTTGTTTTTTGTCTGTGTGTGTGTGTTTTTGTTTTTGTGTGTGTGTGTTTTTGTTTTTATTTGTGTGTGTTTTTGTTTATGTGTGTGTTTTTGTTTTTGTGTATGGTTTTGTTTTTGTGAGTGTGTGTGTGCGTTTGTTTTTATGTGTGTTTTTGTTTTTGTGTGTGTGTTTTTGTTTGTGTGTGTGCTTGTTTTTGTGTGTGTTTTGGTTGTTGTGTGTGTGTTTGTGTGTGTGTGTGTGTTTGTTTTTGTGTGTGTTTTTGTTTTTGTTTGTGTGTGTTTTTGTTTATGTGTGTGTTTTTGTTTTTGTGTATGGTTTTGTTTTTGTGAGTGTGTGTGTGCGTTTGTTTTTATGTGTGTTTTTGTTTTTGTGTGTGTGTTTTTGTTTGTGTGTGTGCTTGTTTTTGTGTGTGTTTTTGTTTTTGTGTGTGTTTTTCTTTTTGTGTGTGTGTTTTTCTTTTTGTGTGTGTTTTTGTTTGTGTGTGTGTGCTTGTTTTTGTGTGTGTGTTTTTGTTTTTGTTTTTGTGTGTGTGTGTGTGTGTTTGTTTTTGTGTGTGTGTGTTTTTGTTTTTGTGTGTGTTTTTGTTTGTGTGTGTTTGTTTTTGTGTGTGTTTTTATTTTTGTGTGTGTGTGTTTGTTTTTGTGTGTGTTTTTGTTTGTCTGTGTTTGTGTGTTTGTTTTTGTGTGTGTTTTTGATTTTGTGTGTGTGTGTTTGTGTGTGTGCTTTTGTTTTTGTGTGTGATTTTGTTTCTGTGTGTGTGTTTTTGTTTTTGTGTGTGTTTCTGTTTTTGTATGTGTGTGTATTTGTTTTTGTGTTTTTTTTTGTTTTTGTGTGTGTGTGTGTTTTTGTTTTCGTGTGTGTATTTGTTTGTATGTGTGTGTGTTTTTGTTTGTGTGTGTGTGTTTTTGTTTTTGTGTGTGTTTTTGTTTGTGTGTGTTTGTTTTTGTGTGTGTTTTTATTTTTGTGTGTGTGTGTTTGTTTTTGTGTGTGTTTTTGTTTGTCTGTGTTTGTGTGTTTGTTTTTGTGTGTGTTTTTGATTTTGTGTGTGTGTGTTTGTGTGTGTGCTTTTGTTTTTGTGTGTGATTTTGTTTCTGTGTGTGTGTTTTTGTTTTTGTGTGTGTTTCTGTTTTTGTATGTGTGTGTATTTGTTTTTGTGTTTTTTTTTGTTTTTGTGTGTGTGTGTGTTTTTGTTTTCGTGTGTGTATTTGTTTGTATGTGTGTGTGTTTTTGTTTGTGTGTGTGTGTTTTTGTTTTTGTGTGTGTTTTTGTTTGTGTGTGTTTGTTTTTGTGTGTGTTTTTATTTTTGTGGGTGTGTGTTTGTTTTTGTGTGTGTTTTTGTTTGTCTGTGTTTGTGTGTTTGTTTTTGTGTGTGTTTTTGATTTTGTGTGTGTGTGTTTGTGTGTGTGCTTTTGTTTTTGTGTGTGATTTTGTTTGTATGTGTGTGTGTTTTTGTTTGTGTGTGTGTGTATTTTTGTTTTTGTGTGTGATTTTGATTTTGTGTGTGTGTGTTTTTTGTTTTGTGTGTGTTTTTGATTTTGTGTGTGTGTGTGTGTGTTTTTGTTTTTGTGTGTGTTTTTGTTTTTGTGTGTGTGTGTTTTTGTTTTTGTGTGTGTGTGTGTTTTTGTTTTTGTTTGTGTTTTTGTTTTTGTGTGTGTGTGTTTTTGTTTATGTGTGTGTTTTTGCGTGTGTTTTTGTGTGTGTGTTTTTGTTTATGTGTGTGCTTGTTTTTGTGTGTGTTTTTGTTTTTGTGTGTGTTTTTCTTTTTGTGTGTGAGTGTTTTTCTTTTTGTGTGTGTTTTTGTTTGTGTGTGTGTGCTTGTTTTTGTGTGTGTGTTTTTGTTTTTGTTTTTGTGTGTGTGTGTGTTTGTTTTTGTGTGTGTGTTTGTTTTTGTGTGTGTTTTTGTTTGTGTGTTTGTTTTTGTGTGTGTTTTTGTTTGTCTGTGTGTGTGTGTTTGTTTTTGTGTGTGTTTTTGATTTTGTGTGTGTGTGTATTTGTTTTTGTGTTTTTTTTTGTTTTTGTGTGTGTGTGTGTATTTTTGTTTTTGTGTGTGATTTTGATTTTGTGTGTGTGTGTTTTTTGTTTTTGTGTGTGTTTTTGTTTTTCTGTGAAAGATTTTGTTTTTGTTTGTGTTTTTGTTTTTGTGTGTGAGTGTGTTTTTGTTTTCGTGTTTTTTTTGTTTTTGTGTGTGTGTTTGTTTTTGTGTGTGTATGTTTGTTCTTGTGGGTGTTTTTGTTTTTGTGTGTGATTTTGTTTCTGTGTGTGTGTGTGTGTTTTTGTTTTTGTGTGTGTTTTTGGTTTTTGTGTGTGTGTGTTTTTGTTTTTGTGTGTGTTGTTGTTTGTGTGAGTGTGTGTGTTTGTGTGTGTGTGTTTTTGCTTTTGTGTATGTTTTTGTTTTTGAGTGTGTGTGTTTTTGTTTTTGTGTGTGTTTTTGTATTTGTGTGTGTGTGTGTTCGTTATTGTGTGTGTTTTTGTTTTTGTGTGTGTTTGTGCTTTTGTTTTTGTGTGTGTTTTTGTTTTTGTGTGTGTGTGTGTTTTTGTTTTTGTGTGTGTTTTTGTTTTTGTGTGTGTGTTTTTGTTTTTGTGTGTGTTTTTGTTTTTGTGTGTGTGTGTATTTGTTTTTGTGTGTGTTTCTGTTTTTGTGTGTGTGTGTGTGTTTTTGTGTTCGTGTGTGTTTTTGTTTGTGTGTGTGTGTGTTTGTTTGTGTGTGTGTGTATTTTTGTTTTTGTGTGTGATTTTGATATTGTGTGTGTGTGTGTTTGTTTTTGTGAGTGTTTTTCTTTTTCTGTGTGTGTTTTTGTTTTTGTTTGTGAGTGTGTTTTTGGTTTTGTGTGTGTTTTTGTTTTTGTGTGTGTGTGTGTGTTTGTTTTTGTGTGTGTGTGTTTGTTTTTGTGTGTGTGTGTTTTTGTTTTTGTGTGTGTTTTTGTTTCTGTGTGTGTGTGTTTTTGTTTTTGTGTGTGTTTTTGGTTTTGTGTGTGTGTTTTTGTTTTTGTGTGTGTTTTTGTTTTTTGTCTGTGTATGTGTGTTTTTGTTTTTGTGTGTGTGTGTTTTTGTTTTTATTTGTGTGTGTTTTTGTTTATGTGTGTGTTTTTGTTTTTGTGTATGGTTTTGTTTTTGTGAGTGTGTGTGTGCGTTTGTTTTTATGTGTGTTTTTGTTTTTGTGTGTGTGTTTTTGTTTGTGTGTGTGCTTGTTTTTGTGTGTGTTTTGGTTGTTGTGTGTGTGTTTGTGTGTGTGTGTGTGTTTGTTTTTGTGTGTGTTTTTGTTTTTGTTTGTGTGTGTTTTTGTTTATGTGTGTGTTTTTGTTTTTGTGTATGGTTTTGTGTTTGTGAGTGTGTGTGTGCATTTGTTTTTATGTGTGTTTTTGTTTTTGTGTGTGTGTTTTTGTTTGTGTGTGTGCTTGTTTTTGTGTGTGTTTTTGTTTTTGTGTGTGTTTTTCTTTTTGTGTGTGTGTTTTTCTTTTTGTGTGTGTTTTTGTTTGTGTGTGTGTGCTTGTTTTTGTGTGTGTGTTTTTGTTTTTGTTTTTGTGTGTGTGTGTGTGTGTGTTTGTTTTTGTGTGTGTGTGTTTTTGTTTTTGTGTGTGTTTTTGTTTGTGTGTGTTTGTTTTTGTGTGTGTTTTTATTTTTGTGTGTGTGTGTTTGTTTTTGTGTGTGTTTTTGTTTGTCTGTGTTTGTGTGTTTGTTTTTGTGTGTGTTTTTGATTTTGTGTGTGTGTGTTTGTGTGTGTGCTTTTGTTTTTGTGTGTGATTTTGTTTCTGTGTGTGTGTTTTTGTTTTTGTGTGTGTTTCTGTTTTTGTATGTGTGTGTATTTGTTTTTGTGTTTTTTTTTGTTTTTGTGTGTGTGTGTTTTTGTTTTCGTGTGTGTATTTGTTTGTAGGTGTGTGTGTTTTTGTTTGTGTGTGTGTGTATTTTTGTTTTTGTGTGTGATTTTGATTTTGTGTGTGTGTGTTTTTTGTTTTGTGTGTGTTTTTGATTTTGTGTGTGTGTGTGTGTGTTTTTGTTTTTGTGTGTGTTTTTGTTTTTGTGTGTGTGTGTTTTTGTTTTTGTGTGTGTGTGTTTTTGTTTTTGTTTGTGTTTTTGTTTTTGTGTGTGTGTGTTTTTGTTTATGTGTGTGTTTTTGCGTGTGTTTTTGTGTGTGTGTTTTTGTTTGTGTGTGTGCTTGTTTTTGTGTGTGTTTTTGTTTTTGTGTGTGTTTTTCTTTTTGTGTGTGAGTGTTTTTCTTTTTGTGTGTGTTTTTGTTTGTGTGTGTGTGCTTGTTTTTGTGTGTGTGTTTTTGTTTTTGTTTTTGTGTGTGTGTGTGTGTTTGTTTTTGTGTGTGTGTTTGTTTTTGTGTGTGTTTTTGTTTGTGTGTTTGTTTTTGTGTGTGTTTTTGTTTGTCTGTATGTGTGTGTTTGTTTTTGTGTGTGTTTTTGATTCTGTGTGTGTGTGTATTTGTTTTTGTGTTTTTTTTTGTTTTTGTGTGTGTGTGTGTATTTTTGTTTTTGTGTGTGATTTTGATTTTGTGTGTGTGTGTTTTTTGTTTTTGTGTGTGTTTTTGTTTTTCTGTGAAAGATTTTGTTTTTGTTTGTGTTTTTGTTTTTGTGTGTGAGTGTGTTTTTGTTTTCGTGTTTTTTTTTGTTTTTGTGTGTGTGTTTGTTTTTGTGTGTGTATGTTTGTTCTTGTGGGTGTTTTTGTTTTTGTGTGTGATTTTGTTTCTGTGTGTGTGTGTGTGTTTTTGTTTTTGTGTGTGTTTTTGGTTTTTGTGTGTGTGTGTTTTTGTTTTTGTGTGTGTTGTTGTTTGTGTGAGTGTGTGTGTTTGTGTGTGTGTGTTTTTGCTTTTGTGTATGTTTTTGTTTTTGAGTGTGTGTGTTTTTGTTTTTGTGTGTGTTTTTGTATTTGTGTGTGTGTGTGTTCGTTATTGTGTGTGTTTTTGTTTTTGTGTGTGTTTGTGCTTTTGTTTTTGTGTGTGTTATTGTTTTTGTGTGTGTGTTTTTGTTTTTGTGTGTGTTTTTGTTTTTGTGTGTGTGTGTATTTGTTTTTGTGTGTGTTTCTGATTTTGTGTGTGTGTGTGTGTTTTTGTTTTCGTGTGTGTTTTTGTTTGTGTGTATGTGTGTTTGTTTGTGTGTGTGTGTGTATTTTTGTTTTTGTGTGTGATTTTGATATTGTGTGTGTGTGTGTTTGTTTTTGTGAGTGTTTTTCTTTTTCTGTGTGTGTTTTTGTTTTTGTTTGTGAGTGTGTTTTTGTTTTTGTGTGTGTTTTTGTTTTTGTGTGTGTGTGTGTGTGTTTGTTTTTGTGTGTGTGTGTTTGTTTTTGTGTGTGTGTGTTTTTGTTTTTGTGTGCGTTTTTGTTTCTGTGTGTGTGTGTTTTTGTTTTTGTGTGTGTTTTTGGTTTTGTGTGTGTGTTTTTGTTTTTGTGTGTGTTTTTGTTTTTTGTCTGTGTGTGTGTGTGTATTTGTTTTTTGTCTGTGTGTGTGTATTTGTTTTTTGTTTGTGTGTGTGTGTGTGTTTTTGTGTGTGTTTTTCTTTGTGTGTATGTGTGTTTTTGTTTTTGTGTGTGTTTTTGTTTTTGTTTTTGTGTGTGTGTGTGTTTGTTTTTGTGTGTGTTTTTGTTTGTGTGCGTGTGTGTTTGTTTTTGTGTGTTTTCTTGTTTGTCTGTGTGTGTGTGTGTGTTTGTTTTTGTGTGTGTTTTTGTTTTTGTGTGTGTGTTTGTGTGTGTGTGCATTTGTTTTTGTGTGTGATTTTGTTTCTGTGTGTGTGTTTTTGTTTTTGTGTGTGTTCCTGTTTTTCATAGAATTTACAGTGCAGAAGGAGGCCATTCGGCCCATCGAGTCTGCACCGGCTCTTAGAAAGAGCACCCTACCCAAGGTCAACACCGCCACCCTATCCCCATAACCCAGTAACCCCATAACCCAGTAACCCCACCCAACACTAAGGGCAATTTTGGACACTAAGGGCAATTTATCATGGCCAATCCACCTAACCTGCACATCTTTGGACTGTGGGAGGAAACCGGAGCACCCGGAGGAAACCCACGCACACACGGGGAGGATGTGCAGACTCCGCACAGACAGTGACCCAAGCTGGAATTGAACCTGGGACCCTGGAGCTGTGAAGCAATTGTGCTATCCACAAGGCTACCGTGCTGCCCACGGTAGCCTTGTGTGTGTGTGTGTCTGTTTTTGTTTTTGTGTGTGTTTTTGTTTCTGCGTGTGTGTATGTGTTTTTGTTTTTTTGTGTGTTTTTGTGTGTGTTTTTGTTTTTGTGTGTGTGTGTGTTTGTTTTTGTGTGTGTTTTTGTTTTTGTGTGTGTGTTTGTTTTTGTGTGTGTTTTTGTTTTTGTGTGTGTGTTTGTGTGTGCTGTTTTGTTTTTGCGTGTGATTTTGTTTTTGTGTGTGTGTTTGTTTTTGTGTGTTTTTGTTTTTGTGTGTGTGTGTTTTTGTTTTTGTGTGTGTTTTTGTTTTTGTGTGTTTTTTTTTGTGTGTGATTTTGTTTTTGTGTGTGTGTGTGTCTGTTTTTGTTTTTGTGTGTGTTTTTGTTTCTGCGTGTGTGTATGTGTTTTTGTTTTTTTGTGTGTTTTTGTGTGTGTGTGTGTTCGTTTTTGTGTGTGTTTTTGTCTTTGTGTGTGTGTGTTATTGTTTTTGTGTGTGTGTTTGTGTTTTTGTGTGCGTTTTTCTTTTTGTGTGTGTGTGTTATTGTTTTTTTTGTTTTTGAGCGTGTTTTTGTTTGTGTGTGTGTGTGTGTGTTTTTGTGTGCGCTTTTCTTTTTGTGTGTGTGTGTTATTGTTTTTGTGTGTGTGTTTGTTTTTTTTGTGTGTGTGTGTGTTTGTTTTTGTGTGTGTTTTTGTATTTGTGCGTGTGTGTTTGTTTTTGTGTGTGTTTTTGTGTTTGTGTGTGTTTTTGTTTTTGTGTTTGTGTGTGTTTTTGTTTTTGTGTGTGTTTTTGATTTTGTGTGTGTGTGTGTTTTTGTTTTTGTGTGTGTGTGTGTGTTTTTGTTTTTGTGTTTGTTTTTGTTTGTGTGTGTGTTTGTTTGTGTGTGTGTGTGTGTTTGTTTTTGTGTGTGTTTTTGGTTTTGTGTGTGTGTTTGTTTTTGTGTGTGTTTTTGTTTTTGTGTGTGTGTTGTTTTGTTTTTGTGTGTGTTTCTGTTTTTGTGTGTGTGTGTGTGTTTTTGTTTTCGTGTGTGTTTTTGTTTGTGTGTGTGTGTGTTTGTTTTTGTGAGTGTTTTTCTTTTTCTGTGTGTGTTTTTGTTTTTGTTTGTGAGTGTGTTTTTGGTTTTGTGTGTGTTTTTGTTTTTGTGTGTGTGTGTGTGTTTGTTTTTGTGTGTGTGTGTTTGTTTTTGTGTGTGTGTGTTTTTGTTTTTGTGTGTGTTTTTGTTTCTGTGTGTGTGTTTTTTTGTTTTTGTGTGTGTTTTTGGTTTTGTGTGTGTGTTTTTGTTTTTGTGTGTGTTTTTGTTTTTTGTCTGTGTGTGTGTGTTTTTGTTTGTGTGTGTGTGTGTTTTTGTTTTTATTTGTGTGTGTTTTTGTTTATGTGTGTGTTTTTGTTTTTGTGTATGGTTTTGTTTTTGTGAGTGTGTGTGTGCGTTTGTTTTTATGTGTGTTTTTGTTTTTGTGTGTGTGTTTTTGTTTGTGTGTGTGCTTGTTTTTGTGTGTGTTTTGGTTGTTGTGTGTGTGTTTGTGTGTGTGTGTGTGTTTGTTTTTGTGTGTGTTTTTGTTTTTGTTTGTGTGTGTTTTTGTTTATGTGTGTGTTTTTGTTTTTGTGTATGGTTTTGTTTTTGTGAGTGTGTGTGTGCGTTTGTTTTTATGTGTGTTTTTGTTTTTGTGTGTGTGTTTTTGTTTGTGTGTGTGCTTGTTTTTGTGTGTGTTTTTGTTTTTGTGTGTGTTTTTCTTTTTGTGTGTGTGTTTTTCTTTTTGTGTGTGTTTTTGTTTGTGTGTGTGTGCTTGTTTTTGTGTGTGTGTTTTTGTTTTTGTTTTTGTGTGTGTGTGTGTGTGTGTTTGTTTTTGTGTGTGTGTGTTTTTGTTTTTGTGTGTGTTTTTGTTTGTGTGTGTTTGTTTTTGTGTGTGTTTTTATTTTTGTGTGTGTGTGTTTGTTTTTGTGTGTGTTTTTGTTTGTCTGTGTTTGTGCGTTTGTTTTTGTGTGTGTTTTTGATTTTGTGTGTGTGTGTTTGTGTGTGTGCTTTTGTTTTTGTGTGTGATTTTGTTTCTGTGTGTGTGTTTTTGTTTTTGTGTGTGTTTCTGTTTTTGTATGTGTGTGTATTTGTTTTTGTGTTTTTTTTTGTTTTTGTGTGTGTGTGTGTTTTTGTTTTCGTGTGTGTATTTGTTTGTATGTGTGTGTGTTTTTGTTTGTGTGTGTGTGTATTTTTGTTTTTGTGTGTGATTTTGATTTTGTGTGTGTGTGTTTTTTGTTTTGTGTGTGTTTTTGATTTTGTGTGTGTGTGTGTGTGTTTTTGTTTTTGTGTGTGTTTTTGTTTTTGTGTGTGTGTGTTTTTGTTTTTGTGTGTGTGTGTTTTTGTTTTTGTTTGTGTTTTTGTTTTTGTGTGTGTGTGTTTTTGTTTATGTGTGTGTTTTTGCGTGTGTTTTTGTGTGTGTGTTTTTGTTTGTGTGTGTGCTTGTTTCTGTGTGTGTTTTTGTTTTTGTGTGTGTTTTTCTTTTTGTGTGTGAGTGTTTTTCTTTTTGTGTGTGTTTTTGTTTGTGTGTGTGTGCTTGTTTTTGTGTGTGTGTTTTTGTTTTTGTTTTTGTGTGTGTGTGTGTGTTTGTTTTTGTGTGTGTGTTTGTTTTTGTGTGTGTTTTTGTTTGTGTGTTTGTTTTTGTGTGTGTTTTTGTTTGTCTGTATGTGTGTGTTTGTTTTTGTGTGTGTTTTTGATTTTGTGTGTGTGTGTATTTGTTTTTGTGTTTTTTTTTGTTTTTGTGTGTGTGTGTGTATTTTTGTTTTTGTGTGTGATTTTGATTTTGTGTGTGTGTGTTTTTTGTTTTTGTGTGTGTTTTTGTTTTTCTGTGAAAGATTTTGTTTTTGTTTGTGTTTTTGTTTTTGTGTGTGAGTGCGTTTTTGTTTTCGTGTTTTTTTTTGTTTTTGTGTGTGTGTTTGTTTTTGTGTGTGTATGTTTGTTCTTGTGGGTGTTTTTGTTTTTGTGTGTGATTTTGTTTCTGTGTGTGTGTGTGTGTTTTTGTTTTTGTGTGTGTTTTTGGTTTTTGTGTGTGTGTGTTTTTGTTTTTGTGTGTGTTGTTGTTTGTGTGAGTGTGTGTGTTTGTGTGTGTGTGTTTTTGCTTTTGTGTATGTTTTTGTTTTTGAGTGTGTGTGTTTTTGTTTTTGTGTGTGTTTTTGTATTTGTGTGTGTGTGTGTTCGTTATTGTGTGTGTTTTTGTTTTTGTGTGTGTTTGTGCTTTTGTTTTTGTGTGTTTTTGTTTTTGTGTGTGTGTTTTTGTTTTTGTGTGTGTTTTTGTTTTTGTGTGTGTGTGTATTTGTTTTTGTGTGTGTTTCTGTTTTTGTGTGTGTGTGTGTGTTTTTGTTTTCGTGTGTGTTTTTGTTTGTGTGTGTGTGTGTTTGTTTGTGTGTGTGTGTGTATTTTTGTTTTTGTGTGTGATTTTGATATTGTGTGTGTGTGTGTTTGTTTTTGTGAGTGTTTTTCTTTTTCTGTGTGTGTTTTTGTTTTTGTTTGTGAGTGTGTTTTTGGTTTTGTGTGTGTTTTTGTTTTTGTGTGTGTGTGTGTGTTTGTTTTTGTGTGTGTGTGTTTGTTTTTGTGTGTGTGTGTTTTTGTTTTTGTGTGTGTTTTTGTTTCTGTGTGTGTGTGTTTTTGTTTTTGTGTGTGTTTTTGGTTTTGTGTGTGTGTTTTTGTTTTTGTGTGTGTTTTTGTTTTTTGTCTGTGTGTGTGTGTGTATTTGTTTTTTGTCTGTGTGTGTGTATTTGTTTTTTGTTTGTGTGTGTGTGTGTGTTTTTGTGTGTGTTTTTCTTTGTGTGTATGTGTGTTTTTGTTTTTGTGTGTGTTTTTGTTTTTGTTTTTGTGTGTGTGTGTGTTTGTTTTTGTGTGTGTTTTTGTTTGTGTGCGTGTGTGTTTGTTTTTGTGTGTTTTTTTGTTTGTCTGTGTGTGTGTGTGTGTTTGTTTTTGTGTGTGTTTTTGTTTTTGTGTGTGTGTTTGTGTGTGTGTGCATTTGTTTTTGTGTGTGATTTTGTTTCTGTGTGTGTGTTTTTGTTTTTGTGTGTGTTCCTGTTTTTGTATGTGTGTGTATTTGTTTTTGTGTGTGTGTGTGTTTGTTTTTGTGTGTGTTTTTGTTTTTGTGTGTGTGTGTTTGTTTTTGTGTGTGTTTTTGTTTTTGTGTGTGTGTTTGTGTGTGCTGTTTTGTTTTTGCGTGTGATTTTGTTTTTGTGTGTGTGTGTGTGTTTGTTTTTGTGTGTTTTTGTTTTTGTGTGTGTGTGTTTTTGTTTTTGTGTGTGTTTTTTTTTGTGTGTGATTTTGTTTTTGTGTGTGTGTGTGTGTGTTTTTGTTTTTGTGTGTGTTTTTGTTTCTGCGTGTGTGTATGTGTTTTTGTTTTTTTGTGTGTTTTTGTGTGTGTGTGTGTTCGTTTTTGTGTGTGTTTTTGTCTTTGTGTGTGTGTGTTATTGTTTTTGTGTGTGTGTTTGTGTTTTTGTGTGCGTTTTTCTTTTTGTGTGTGTGTGTTATTGTTTTTTTTGTTTTTGAGCGTGTTTTTGTTTGTGTGTGTGTGTGTGTGTTTTTGTGTGCGCTTTTCTTTTTGTGTGTGTGTGTTATTGTTTTTGTGTGTGTGTTTGTTTTTTTTGTGTGTGTGTGTGTTTGTTTTTGTGTGTGTTTTTGTATTTGTGCGTGTGTGTTTGTTTTTGTGTGTGTTTTTGTGTTTGTGTGTGTTTTTGTTTTTGTGTTTGTGTGTGTTTTTGTTTTTGTGTGCGTTTTTGATTTTGTGTGTGTGTGTGTTTTTGTTTTTGTGTGTGTGTGTGTGTTTTTGTTTTTGTGTTTGTTTTTGTTTGTGTGTGTGTTTGTTTGTGTGTGTGTGTGTGTTTGTTTTTGTGTGTGTTTTTGGTTTTGTGTGTGTGTTTGTTTTTGTGTGTGTTTTTGTTTTTGTGTGTGTGTTGTTTTGTTTTTGTGTGTGTTTCTGTTTTTGTGTGTGTGTGTGTGTTTTTGTTTTCGTGTGTGTTTTTGTTTGTGTGTGTGTGTGTTTGTTTTTGTGAGTGTTTTTCTTTTTCTGTGTGTGTTTTTGTTTTTGTTTGTGAGTGTGTTTTTGGTTTTGTGTGTGTTTTTGTTTTTGTGTGTGTGTGTGTTTGTTTTTGTGTGTGTGTGTTTGTTTTTGTGTGTGTGTGTTTTTGTTTTTGTGTGTGTTTTTGTTTCTGTGTGTGTGTGTTTTTGTTTTTGTGTGTGTTTTTGGTTTTGTGTGTGTGTTTTTGTTTTTGTGTGTGTTTTTGTTTTTTGTCTGTGTGTACACCAGGAGTTGAAAGAAGAGGGGGAAGCGCTGGTAGAAGAGTTGAAGGGTAAATGGGAGGAGGAGCTGGGGGAGGAGATAGAGGAAGGTCTGTGGGCTGATGCCCTAGGTAGGGTTAATTCCTCCTCCTCGTGTGCCAGGCTCAGCCTGATACAATTTAAGGTGGTCCACAGAGCGCACTTGACGGGGGCGAGGTTGAGTAGGTTCTTTGGGGTGGAGGACAGATGTGGGAGGTGTTCAGCGAGTCCGGCGAACCATGTCCATATGTTTTGGTCATGCCCGGCACTGGAGGCGTTCTGGAGAGGAGTGGCGGGAGCAATATCTCAGGTGGTGAAAGTCCGGGTCAAGCCAAGCTGGGGGCTAGCAATATTTGGAGCAGTGGACGAACCGGGAGTGCAGGAGGCGAAAGAGGCCGGCATTCTGGCCTTTGCGTCCCTAGTAGCCCGGCGAAGGATCTTGCTAATGTGGAAGGAGGCGAAGCCCCCCAGCCTGGAGGCCTGGATAAATGATATGGCTGGGTTCATAAAGTTGGAGAGGATTAAGTTCGCCTTGAGGGTCTGCGCAGGGGTTCTACAGGCGGTGGCAACCGTTCCTAGACTATCTTGCGGAGCGTTAGAGGAAGGTCGGTCAGCAGCAGCAGCAGCAACCTTGGGAGGGGGGGAAACGTCCTGGGAGGGGGGGGGAAGGGGGGACTGCCTGGGAGGGTGGATGAGCAAGAGATAACATGAAGGGTTGGGGAAACTGGCACGTACGGGTGAGGGCCAGTTTACAAAGCTGTGTAAATATATCATTTTGCCATGTATATATCTTGCTCTGCGCGATTTCTCGTTTTTTTTTGTTACGAGGAGGGGGGGTTATTGTTTGTAAGGGAGAAAAATTGTGTTAAAAAACTTTAATAAATATATTTTTTTTAAAAAAATAATTCAAAGAAAAGGCTTGTGAGGCATGACCTGCCCTTCACAAAGCCATGCTGACTATCTTTAATCAAACTATGTTTTTCTAAATAATCATAAATCCGATCTCTCAGAATCCTTTCCAATATTTTGCTCACCACAGACGTAAGACTGATGGGTCTGTAATTCCCAGGGATTTCCCTATTCCCTTTCTTGAACAGGGGAACATTCGCCTCCCTCCAATCATCCGGTACTACTCCAGTGGAGAGTGAGGACGCAAAGATCATCGCCAACGGCGCAGCAATCTCCTCCCTCACTTCCCGTAGTACCCTTGGGTATATCCCGTCAGGCCCAGGGGACTTATCTCTCCTGCTGCTTTTCAAAATTTCCAGCACATTCTCCTTCTTAATATCAACCTGTTCGAGTCTATTAACCTGGTTCACACTGTTCTCATGAGCAACAAGGTCCCTCTCTCTCGTGATTACTGAAGCAAAGTATTCACTTAGGGCCTCCCCCATCTCCTCAGACTCTAAGCACAAGTTCCCTCCACTATCCCTGATCGGCCCTACTCTCACTCTGATCATCCTCTTATTTCTCACATAAGTGTCAAACGCCTTGGGGTTTTCCCTAATCCTCCCAGCCAGGGCTTTTTCATGGCCCCTTCTAGCTCTCCTCAGTCCATTTTTGAGTTCCTTCCTGGCTACCTTGTAACCCTCAGAGCCGAGTCAGATCCCTGCTTCCTCAACCTTATGTAAGCTTCCTTCTTCCTCTTGACTAGAAGCTCCACTTCTCTTGTTATCCAAGGCTCCTTCACTTCCCATTCCTTCCTCGTCTCAGTGGGACAAAACTATTCAGCACTCGCAGCAAGTGCTCCTTAAACAACCCCCACATTTCCCCAAGAACAATTGTTCCCACTTTATGCTCCTCAGCTCCTGTCAAATAGCAGTATAATCTCCCCTCCCCCAATTAAATACCTTCCCATACTGTCTGTTCCTATCCCTCTCCATGACTATGGTAAAGGCCAAGGAGTTGTGGTCACTGTCACTGAAATGCTCTCCCACCGAGACATCTGACACCTGACCTGGTTCGTTGCCGAGCATCATGTCCAATATGGCCTCCCCCCTAGTCGGCCTATCTACATATTGAGTCAGGAATCCATCCCGTACACACCGGACAAAATCTGCTCCATCCAAACCATTTGCACTAAGGAGGCTCCAGTCAATATTAGGGAAGTTGAAGTCACCCATGACAACAACTCTGTTACTTCTGCACTTTTCCAAGATCTGCCGCCCAATCTGTTCCTCAACCTCTCTCCTCTGGTTCCCGTTCCCCTGCCAAACTAGTTTAAACCCTCCCGAAGAGCTCTAGCAAACCTCCCACCCAGGATATTGGTGCTCCTCCAGTTTAGGTGCAATCCCTCCTTCATGTACAGGTCCCACCTTCCCCAGAAGGTATCCCAATGATCCACAGATCTGAAGCCTTCCTTCCTGCACCAGCCCTGTAGCCACGTGTTCAGCTGCACTCGCTCTCTGTTCCTTGCCTCACTTGCACGGTAGCAATCCTGAGATCACTCCTCTGCTTGTCCTGCTCTTTAGTTTCCAACCTAACTCCCTGAAATCACATTTTAGATCCTCATCCCTTTTCTTAGCTGTGTCGTTGGTGCCTATGTGGACCACGACTTCTGGTTGCTCCCCCTCCCCCTTAAGAATCCTGTAGACTCGATCCGGGACATCCCTGGCCCTGGCACCCGGGAGGCAACATACTTTCTGGGAGTCTTGTTCGCGACCACAGAATCTCCTATCCATTCCCCTAACCATTGAGTCTCCTCTCACTGTTGCTTTTATATTCGCCCCCCTTCCCTTCTGAGCCCCAGAGCCAGACTCAGAGCCAACACACACAAAAACAAAAACACACACACAAAAACAAAAACACACACACACACTCAAAAACAAAAACACACACAAAAATAAAAACACACACACAAAAACAAAAACACACAAAAACAAAACCACACACACAAACAAACACACACACACAAAAACACACACAAAAACAAAAAACACACACACAGAAAAACAAAAACACAAACAAAAACAAAAACACACGCACAGAAAAACAAAAACAAACAGCAAAAACAAAAAACACACACACACACAAAAAGACACACACACAAAAACAAAAAACACACGCACAAAAACAGTATGTAGATTGTCCGACCAGAGGAGGGGCAATATTGGATTTAGTACTTGGTAATGAACCAGGGCAAGTGATAGATTTGTTAGTGGGGGAGCATTTTGGAGATAGTGACCACAATTCTGTGACTTTCACTTTAGTAATGGAGAGGGATAGGTATGTGCAACAGGGCAAGGTTTACAATTGGGGGAAGGGTAAATACGATGTTGTCAGACAAGAATTGAAGTGCATAAGTTGGGAACATAGGCTGGCAGGGAAGGACACAACACACACAAAAACAAAAACACACACGCACAGAAAAACAAAAACACACACAAAAACGAAAGCTCAAACACACACACAAAAAAACAAAAACACACACGAAAACAAAAACACACACACAGAAAAACAAAAACACACACAAAAACAAAAGCTCAAACACACACACACAAAAAGAAAAAACACAAATACACACAAAAACACAAACACACACAAAAACAAACACACACACAAAACAAAAACACACACAAAAACAAACACACGCACAAAAACAAACACACACACACAAAAACAAAAACACACACAAAAACAAACAAACACGCACACACAAAAACAAAAACACAAACAAAAACAAACACACACACAGAAAAACAAAAACACACACAAAAACAAACACACACAAAAACAAATACACACACAAAAACAAAAACACACACACACAAAAACAAACACACACAAAAACACACACAAAAACAAATACACACACAAAAACAAAAAACACACACAAAAACAAAAACAAACACACAAAAACAAACAGACACACAGAAAAACAAAAACACAAACATAAACAAAAACAAAAACACACGCAAAAAACAAAAAACACACACTCACACAAAAACACACACACACGAAAACAAAAAACACACACACACAGAAAAACAAAAACACACACAAAAACAAAAACACACACACCCACAAAAGCACACACACCCACAAAAACATAAACACACACAAAAACAAAAACACACACGCACAGAAAAACAAAAACACACACAAAAACAAAAGCTCAAACACACACACAAAAACAAAAACACACACAAAAACAAATACACACACAAAAACAAAAAAAAAACACACAAAAACAAAAACACACAAAAACAAAAACACACACACAGAAAAACAAACACACACACAAAAACAAATACACACACAAAATGAAAAAACACAAACACACACAAAAACACACACACAAAAACAAACACACACACAAAACAAAAACACACACAAAAACAAACACACGCACAAAAACAAACACACACACACAAAAACACACACAGAAACAAAACACACACACACAGAAAAACAAAAACATACACAAAAAAACATACACCCACAAAAACATAAACACACACAAAAACAAAAACAAATGCACAAAAACAAAAACACACACAAAAACAAAAACACACACGCACAGAAAAACAAAAACACACACAAAAACGAAAGCTCAAACACACACACAAAAAAACAAAAACACACACGAAAACAAAAACACACACACAGAAAAACAAAAACACACACAAAAACAAAAGTTCAAACACACACACACAAAAAGAAAAAACACAAATACACACAAAAACACAAACACACACAAAAACAAACACACACACAAAAACAAACACACACACAAAACAAAAACACACACAAAAACAAACACACGCACAAAAACAAACACACACACACAAAAACAAAAACACACACAGAAACAAAACACACACACACAGAAAAACAAAAACATACACAAAAAAACATACACCCACAAAAACATAAACAAAAACAAATGCACAAAAACAAAAAGACACACAAAAACAAACACACACACAAAAACAAATACACACACAAAAACAAAAAACACACACACACACAAAAAGACACACACACAAAAACAAACACACACACACAAAAACAAAAACACACACAAAAACAAAAACACACACGCACAGAAAAACAAAAACACACACAAAAACAAAAGCTCAAACACACACACACACAAAAAAACAAAAACAAACACAAAAACAAACACACACACAAAAACAAACAGACACACACAAAAACAAAAACACACACACACAAAAAAAACAAAAACAAACACAAAAACACACACAAAAACAAAAACACAAACACACACACAAAAAGAAAAACACACACAAAAACAAAAACACACACACACAGAAAAACGAAAACACACACGAAAACAAAAAAACACACAAAAACTAAAACACACACAAAAACACACACACAAAAACAAAAACACACACACACACTCAAAAACAAAAACACACACAAAAATAAAAACACACACACAAAAACAAAAACACACAAAAACAAAACCACACACACACAAACAAACACACACACACAAAAACACACACAAAAACAAAAAACACACACACAGAAAAACAAAAACACAAACAAAAACAAAAACACACGCACAGAAAAACAAAAACACACACAAAAACAAAAGCTCAAACAAACAAACACAAAAACAAAAACACACACAAAAACAAACACACACACAAAAACAAATACACACACAAAAACAAAAAACACACACACACACAAAAAGACACACACACAAAAACAAAAAACACACGCACAAAAAGAGTATGTAGATTGTCCGACCAGAGGAGGGGCAATATTGGATTTAGTACTTGGTAATGAACCAGGGCAAGTGATAGATTTGTTAGTGGGGGAGCATTTTGGAGATAGTGACCACAATTCTGTGACTTTCACTTTAGTAATGGAGAGGGATAGGTATGTGCAACAGGGCAAGGTTTACAATTGGGGGAAGGGTAAATACGATGTTGTCAGACAAGAATTGAAGTGCATAAGTTGGGAACATAGGCTGGCAGGGAAGGACACAACACACACAAAAACAAAAACACACACGCACAGAAAAACAAAAACACACACAAAAACGAAAGCTCAAACACACACACAAAAAAACAAAAACACACACGAAAACAAAAACACACACACAGAAAAACAAAAACACACACAAAAACAAAAGCTCAAACACACACACACAAAAAGAAAAAACACAAATACACACAAAAACACAAACACACACAAAAACAAACACACACACAAAACAAAAACACACACTAAAACAAACACACGCACAAAAACAAACACACACACACAAAAACAAAAACACACACAAAAACAAACAAACACGCACACACAAAAACAAAAACACAAACAAAAACAAACACACACACAGAAAAACAAAAACACACACAAAAACAAACACACACAAAAACAAATACACACACAAAAACAAAAACACACACACACAAAAACAAACACACACACAAAAACAAACACACACAAAAACACACACAAAAACAAATACACACACAAAAACAAAAAACACACACAAAAACAAAAACAAACACACAAAAACAAACAGACACAAAGAAAAACAAAAACACAAACATAAACAAAAACAAAAACACACGCAAAAAACAAAAAACACACACAAACACAAAAACACACACACACAAAAACAAAAAACACACACACACAGAAAAACAAAAACACACACAAAAACAAAAACACACACACCCACAAAAGCACACACACCCACAAAAACATAAACACACACAAAAACAAAAACACACACGCACAGAAAAACAAAAACACACACAAAAACAAAAGCTCAAACACACACACAAAAACAAAAACACACACAAAAACAAATACACACACAAAAACAAAAAACACACACACAAAAACTAAACACACAAAAACAAAAACACACACACAGAAAAACAAACACACACACAAAAACAAATACACACACAAAATGAAAAAACACAAACACACACAAAAACACACACACAAAAACAAACACACACACAAAACAAAAACACACACAAAAACAAACACACGCACAAAAACAAACACACACACACAAAAACACACACAGAAACAAAACACACACACACAGAAAAACAAAAACATACACAAAAAAACATACACCCACAAAAACATAAACACACACAAAAACAAAAACAAATGCACAAAAACAAAAACACACACAAAAACAAAAACACACACGCACAGAAAAACAAAAACACACACAAAAACGAAAGCTCAAACACACACACAAAAAAACAAAAACACACACGAAAACAAAAACACACACACAGAAAAACAAAAACACACACAAAAACAAAAGTTCAAACACACACACACAAAAAGAAAAAACACAAATACACACAAAAACACAAACACACACAAAAACAAACACACACACAAAAACAAACACACACACAAAACAAAAACACACACAAAAACAAACTCACGCACAAAAACAAACACACACACACAAAAACAAAAACACACACAGAAACAAAACACACACAGAAACAAAACACACACACACAGAAAAACAAAAACATACACAAAAAAACATACACCCACAAAAACATAAACACACACAAAAACAAAAACAAATGCACAAAAACAAAAACACACACAAAAACAAAAACACACACGCACAGAAAAACAAAAACACACACAAAAACAAAAGCTCAAACACACACACACACAAAAAAACAAAAACAAACACACACACAAAAACAAAAACACACACAAGAACAAAAACACAAACACACACACAAAAACAAAAACACACACAAAAACAAAAACACACACGCACAGAAAAACAAAAACACGCACAAAAACAAAAACACACACAAAAACAAACAGACATACACAAAAACAAAACACACACACAGAAAAACAAAAACAAACACAAAAACACACACAAAAACAAAAACACAAACACACACACAGAAAAACGAAAACACACACGAAAACAAAAAAACACACAAAAACTAAAACACACACAAAAGCAAAAACACACACACAAAAACAAAAGCTCAAACAAACACACATAAAAACAAAAACACACACAAAAACAAGCACACACACAAAAACAAATACACACACAAAAACAAAAAACACACACACACACAAAAAGACACACACACAAAAACAAAAAACACACACGCACAGAAAAACAAAACCACACACAAAAACAAACACACACACACAAAAACAAACACACAAAAACAAAAACACACACAAAAACAAAAACAAAAACACACGCAAAAACAAAACCACACACACAAAAACAAACACACACACACAAAAACAAACACACAAAAACAAAAACACACACAAAAAGAAAAACAAAAACACACGCAAAAACAAAACCACACACACAAAAACTAAAACACACACAACAACAAAAACAAACACACACAAAAACAAACACACACCCACAAAAACACAAACACACACACAAAAACAAAACCACATACACACAAAAACAAACACACACACACAAAAACAAAAACACACACAAAAACAGAAAACACACTCACACAGAAAAACAAAAACATACACAAAAAAAAACACACACCCACAAAAACATAAACACACACAAAAACAAAAACAAACGCACAAAAACAAAAACACACACAAAAACAAAAAACACACACAGAAAAACAAAAACACACACAAAAACAAAAACACACACGCACAGAAAAACAAACACACACAAAAACACACACAAAAACAAATACACACACAAAAACAAAAAACACACACAAAAACAAAAACAAACACACAAAAACAAACAGACACAAAGAAAAACAAAAACACAAACATAAACAAAAACAAAAACACACGCAAAAAACAAAAAACACACACAAACACAAAAACACACACACACAAAAACAAAAAACACACACACACAGAAAAACAAAAACACACACAAAAACAAAAACACACACACCCACAAAAGCACACACACCCACAAAAACATAAACACACACAAAAACAAAAACACACACGCACAGAAAAACAAAAACACACACAAAAACAAAAGCTCAAACACACACACAAAAACAAAAACACACACAAAAACAAATACACACACAAAAACAAAAAACACACACACAAAAACTAAACACACAAAAACAAAAACACACACACAGAAAAACAAACACACACACAAAAACAAATACACACACAAAATGAAAAAACACAAACACACACAAAAACACACACACAAAAACAAACACACACACAAAACAAAAACATACACAAAAACAAACACACGCACAAAAACAAACACACACACACAAAAACACACACAGAAACAAAACACACACACACAGAAAAACAAAAACATACACAAAAAAACATACACCCACAAAAACATAAACACACACAAAAACAAAAACAAATGCACAAAAACAAAAACACACACAAAAACAAAAACACACACGCACAGAAAAACAAAAACACACACAAAAACGAAAGCTCAAACACACACACAAAAAAACAAAAACACACACGAAAACAAAAACACACACACAGAAAAACAAAAACACACACAAAAACAAAAGTTCAAACACACACACACAAAAAGAAAAAACACAAATACACACAAAAACACAAACACACACAAAAACAAACACACACACAAAAACAAACACACACACAAAACAAAAACACACACAAAAACAAACTCACGCACAAAAACAAACACACACACACAAAAACAAAAACACACACAGAAACAAAACACACACAGAAACAAAACACACACACACAGAAAAACAAAAACATACACAAAAAAACATACACCCACAAAAACATAAACACACACAAAAACAAAAACAAATGCACAAAAACAAAAACACACACAAAAACAAAAACACACACGCACAGAAAAACAAAAACACACACAAAAACAAAAGCTCAAACACACACACACACAAAAAAACAAAAACAAACACAAAAACAAACACACACACAAAAACAAAAACACACACAAGAACAAAAACACAAACACACACACAAAAACAAAAACACACACAAAAACAAAAACACGCACGCACAGAAAAACAAAAACACGCACAAAAACAAAAACACACACAAAAACAAACAGACATACACAAAAACAAAACACACACACAGAAAAACAAAAACAAACACAAAAACACACACAAAAACAAAAACACAAACACACACACAGAAAAACGAAAACACACACGAAAACAAAAAAACACACAAAAACTAAAACACACACAAAAGCAAAAACACACACACAAAAACAAAAGCTCAAACAAACACACATAAAAACAAAAACACACACAAAAACAAGCACACACACAAAAACAAATACACACACAAAAACAAAAAACACACACACACACAAAAAGACACACACACAAAAACAAAAAACACACACGCACAGAAAAACAAAACCACACACAAAAACAAACACACACACACAAAAACAAACACACAAAAACAAAAACACACACAAAAACAAAAACAAAAACACACGCAAAAACAAAACCACACACACAAAAACAAACACACACACACAAAAACAAACACACAAAAACAAAAACACACACAAAAAGAAAAACAAAAACACACGCAAAAACAAAACCACACACACAAAAACTAAAACACACACAACAACAAAAACAAACACACACAAAAACAAACACACACCCACAAAAACACAAACACACACACAAAAACAAAACCACATACACACAAAAACAAACACACACACACAAAAACAAAAACACACACAAAAACAGAAAACACACTCACACAGAAAAACAAAAACATACACAAAAAAAAACACACACCCACAAAAACATAAACACACACAAAAACAAAAACAAACGCACAAAAACAAAAACACACACAAAAACAAAAAACACACACAGAAAAACAAAAACACACACAAAAACAAAAACACACACGCACAGAAAAACAAAAACACACACAAAACAAAACCACACACAAAAACAAAAACACAAACAAAAACAAACACACACACAGAAAAACAAAAACACACACAAAAACAAACACACACAAAAACAAATACACACACAAAAACAAAAACACACACACACAAAAACAAACACACACACAAAAACAAACACACACAAAAACAAATACACACACAAAAACAAAAAACACACACAAAAACAAAAACAAACACACAAAAACAAACAGAAACAAACACCCACAAAAACATAAACACACAGAAAAACAAAAACACAAACATAAACAAAAACAAAAACACACGCAAAAAACAAAAAACACACACACACACAAAAACACACACACACAAAAACAAAAAACACACACACACAGAAAAACAAAAACACACACAAAAACAAAAACACACACACCCACAAAAGCACACACACCCAGAAAAACATAAACACACACAAAAACAAAAACATACGCACAAAAACAAAAACACACACAAAAACAAAAAGACACACAATAACAAAAAACACACACACAAAAACAAAAACACACACGCACAGAAAAACAAAAACACACACAACAACAAAAGCTCAAACACACACACACAAAAACAAAAACACACACGAAAACAAAAACACACACATAGAAAAACAAAAACACACACATAGAAAAACAAAAACACACACAAAAACAAAAGCTCAAACACACACACACAAAAAGAAAAAACACAAACACACACAAAAACACACACACACAAAAACAAATACACACACAAAAACAAAAACACACACAAAAACAAAAACACACATGCACAGAAAAACAAAAACACACACAAAAACAAAAGCTCAAACACACACACACACAAAAAAACAAAAACAAACACAAAAACAAACAAACACACAAAAACAAAAACACACACAAAAACAAAAACACAAACACACACACAAACACAAAAACACACACAAAAACAAAAACACACACACACAGAAAAACAAAAACACGCACAAAAACAAAAACACACACAAAAACAAACAGACATACACAAAAACAAAACACACACACACAGAAAAACAAAAAGACACACAAAAACAAAAACACACACACACAAAAAAACAAAAACAAACACAAAAACACACACAAAAACAAATACACAAACACACACACAGAAAAACGAAAACACACACGAAAACAAAAAAACACACAAAAACTAAAACACACACAAAAACAAAAACACACACACAAAAACAAAAACACACACACACACTCAAAAACAAAAACACACACAAAAATAAAAACACACACACAAAAACAAAAACACACAAAAACAAAACCACACACACATAAAAACAAACACACACACACAAAAACACACACAAAAACAAAAAACACACACAGAAAAACAAAAACACAAACAAAAACAAAAACACACGCACAGAAAAACAAAAACACACACAAAAACAAAAGCTCAAACAAACACACATAAAAACAAAAACACACACAAAAACAAACACACACACAAAAACAAATACACACACAAAAACAAAAAACACACGCACACACAAAAAGACACACACACAAAAACAAAAAACACACACGCACAGAAAAACAAAACCACACACAAAAACAAACAGACATACACAAAACCAAAAAACACACACACAGAAAAACAAAAACACACAGAAAAACAAAAACACACACAAAAACAAAAGCTCAAACAAACACACATAAAAACAAAAACACACACAAAAACAAACACACACACACAAAAACAAAAACACACACAAAAAAAGACACACACACACACAAAAACAAAAACACACACAAAAACAAACACACACACACAAACAAAAACACACACAAAAACAAAAACACACACACAAACAAAAACACACAAAAACAAACACACACACACAAACAAAAACACACACAAAAACAAAAACACACACACACACACAAAAACAAACACACACACACACACACAAAAACAAACATACACACAAAAACAAAAACACACACACAAAAAGATAAACACACACAAAAACACACACACACACACACAACCAAAAACACGAACAAAAACAAAAACACACACACGAACAAAAACACACACAAAAACAAAAACACACACACACAAAAACAAAAACACACACAAAAACGAACACACACACACACACAAACAAAAACACACACAAAAACAAAAACACACACACACAAAAACAAAATCAAACACAAAAACAAAAACACACACAGAAACAAACACACACACGCACAAAAACAAAAACACACACAAAGATAAACACACACACACACAAAAACTAACACACACACAAAAACATAAACACACACACACAAAAACACACACAAAAACAAAAACACACACACACAAAAAAAGACACACACACATGTTTGTGTGTGTGTGTTTGTTTTTGTGTGTGTTTTTGTTTTTCTGTGTGTGTGTTTGTTTTTGTGTGTGTTTTTGTTTTTGTGTGTGTGTTTGTGTCTGTGTTGTTTTGTTTTTGTGTGTGATTTTGTTTTTGTGTGTGTGTGTGTGTTTTTGTTTGTGTGTGTGTGTGAGGGTTTCTTTTTATTGTGTTTTTGTTTTTGTGTGTCTTTGTGTGTTTTTTTGTTTTTGTGTGTGTGTGTGTTTTTGTTTTTGTGTATGTTTTTGTTTTTGTGTGTGTGTGTGTGTTTGTGTGTGTGTGCTTTTGTTTGTGTGTGTGTGTTTTTGTTTTTGTGTGTGTTTTTGTTTGTGTATGTGTGTTTGTTTTTGTGTGTGTGTTTGTTTTTGTGTGTGTGTGTTTGTGTGTGTGTTTTGTTTATGTGTGTGTGTGCGTTTTTGTTTTTGTGTCTGTGTGTGTGTTTTTGTTTTTGTGTGTGTTTTTGTTTTTGTGTGTCTGTGTGTGTTTATGTGTGTGTTTTTGTTTTTGTGTCTGTGTGTGTTTTTGTTTTTGTGTGTGTTTTTGTTTTCGTGTGTGTGTGTTTGTGTGCTTTTGTTTTTGTGTGTGTTTTTGTTTTTGTGTGTGTGTGTGTGTGTTTGTGTGCGTTTTTGTTTGTGTGTGTGTGTGTTTTTGTTTTTGTGTGTGTGTGCGTGTGTGTGTTTTTCTTTTTGTTTGTGTGTGTGTGTGTTTTTGTTTTTGTGTGTGTGTGCTTTTGTTTTTGTGTGTGTTTTTGTGTGTGTGTGTGTTTTTGTTTTTGTGTGTGTTTTTGTTTTTGTGTGTGTGTGTTTTTGTTTTTGTGTGTGTGTGTGTTTTTGTTTTTGTGTGTGTGTGTGTTTTTGTTTTTGTGTGTGTTTTTGTTTGTGTGTGCGTGTGTTTGTTTTTGTGTGTGTTTTTGTTTGTGTGTGTGTTTTTGTTTGTGTGTGTGTTTGTTTTTGTGTGTGTTTTTGTTTGTGTGTGTGTGTGTCTTTTTTTGTGTGTGTGTGTTTTTGTTTTTGTGTGTGTTTTTCTTTTTGTGTGTGTGTGTTTTTGTTTTTGTGTGTGTGTTAGTTTTTGTGTGTGTGTGTGTTTATCTTTGTGTGTGTTTTTGTTTTTGTGCGTGTGTGTGTTTGTTTCTGTGTGTGTTTTTGTTTTTGTGTTTGATTTTGTTTTTGTGTGTGTGTGTTTTTGTTTTTGTGTGTGTTTTTGTTTGTGTGTGTGTGTGTGTGTGTTCGTTTTTGTGTGTGTTTTTGTTTTTGTGTGTGTGTTTTTGTTTTTGTGTGTGTTTTTGTTCGTGTGTGTGTTTTTGTTTTTGTTTGTGTTTTTGGTTGTGTGTGTGTGTGTGTGTTTTTGTGTGTGTTTATCTTTTTGTGTGTGTGTTTTTGTTTTTGTGTGTATGTTTGTTTTTGTGTGTGTGTGTGTGTTTGTTTGTGTGTGTGTGTGTGTGTTTTTGTTTTTGTGTGTGTTTTTGTTTGTGTGTGTGTTTGTTTTTGTGTGTTTTTGTTTGTGTGTGTGTTTTTGTTTTTGTGTGTGTTTTTGTTTGTGTGTGTGTGTGTTTGTTTTTGTGTGTGTTTTTGTTTTTGTGTGTGTGTGTGTCTTTTTTTGTGTGTGTTTTTGTTTTTGTGTGTGTGTGTTTGTGTGTGTGTGCTTTTGTTTTTGTGTGTGATTTTGTTTTTGTGTGTGTGTGTTTTTTTGTTTTTGTGTGTGTTTTTGTTTTTGTGTGTGTATGTTTTTGTTTTTGTGTGTATTTTTGATTTTGTGTGTGTGTGCGTTTGCTTTTGTTTTTGTGTATGTGTGTTTTTGTTTTTATGTGTGTTTTTGTTTGTGTGTGTGTGTTTTTGTTTGTGTGTGTGTGTTTGCTTTTGTTTTTTGTGTGTGTGTGTTTTTGTTTTTGTGTGTGTTTTTGTTTGTGTGAGTGTGTGTGTTTGTGTGTGTGTGTTTTTGTTTTTGTGTCTGTTTTTGTTTTTGAGTGTGTGTGTTTTTGTTTTTGTGTGTGTTTTTGTTTTTGTTTTTGTGTATGTTTTTGTTTTTTTGATTGTGTGTGTGTGCGTTTGTTTTTGTGTGTGTTTTTGTTTGTGTGTGTGTTCGTTTTTGTGTGTGTTTTTGTTTGTGTGTGTGAGTGTTTTTGTTTGTGTGTGTGTTTTTGTTTGTGTGTGCGTTTGTATTTTTGTTTCTGTGTGTGTGTTTTTGTTTTTGTGTCTGTTTTTGTTTTTGTGTGTGTTTTTGTTTTTGTGTGTGTTTTTCTTTTTGTGTGTGTGTGTTTTTGTTTTTGTGTGCGTGTTAGTTTTTGTGTGTGTGTGTTTATCTTTGTGTGTGTTTTTCTTTTTGTGCGTGTCTGTGTTTGTTTCTGTGTGTGTTTTTGTCTTTGTGTGCGTGTTAGTTTTTGTGTGTGTGTGTTTATCTTTGTGTGTGTTTTTGTTTTTGTGCGCGTGTGTGTTTGTTTCTGTGTGTGTTTTTGTCTTTGTGTGTGTTTTTGTTTTTGTGTGTGTGTGTTTGTGTGTGTGTGCTTTTGTTTTTGTGTGTGATTTTGTTTTTGTGTGTGTGTGTTTTTGTTTGTGTGTGTGTGTGTGTGTTCGTTTTTGTGTGTGTTTTTGTTTTTGTGTGTGTGTGTTTTTGTTTTTGTGTGTGTTTTTGTTCGCGTGTGTGTGTGTGTTTTTGTGTGTGTTTAACTTTTTGTGTGTGTGTTTTTGTTTTTGTGTGTATGTTTGTTTTTGTGTGTGTGTGTGTTTGTTTTTGTGTGTGTTTTAGTTTTTGTGCGTGTGTGTGTGTTTGTTTTTGTGTGCGTTTTTGTCTTTGTGTGTGTGTGTTTGTTTTTGTGTGTGTTTTTGTTTTTGTGTGTGTGTGTTTTTGTTTTTGTGTGTGTGTGCTTTTGTTTTTGTGTGTGTTTTTGTGTGTGTGTGTGTTTTTGTTTTTGTGTGTGTTTTTGTTTTTGTGTGTGTGTGTTTTTGTTTTTGTGTGTGTGTGTGTTTTTGTTTTTGTGTGTGTGTGTGTTTTTGTTTTTGTGTGTGTTTTTGTTTGTGTGTGCGTGTGTTTGTTTTTGTGTGTGTTTTTGTTTGTGTGTGTGTTTTTGTTTGTGTGTGTGTGTGTTTGTTTTTGTGTGTGTTTTTGTTTGTTTGTGTGTGTGTGTGTGTCTTTTTTTGTGTGTGTGTGTTTTTGTTTTTGTGTGTGTTTTTCTTTTTGTGTGTGTGTGTTTTTGATTTTGTGTGTGTGTTAGTTTTTGTGTGTGTGTGTGTTTATCTTTGTGTGTGTTTTTTTTTGTGCGTGTGTGTGTTTGTTTCTGTGTGTGTTTTTGTCTTTGTGTGTGTTTTTGTTTTTGTGTGTGTGTGTTTGTGTGTGTGTGCTTTTGTTTTTGTGTTTGATTTTGTTTTTGTGTGTGTGTGTTTTTGTTTTTGTGTGTGTTTTTGTTTGTGTGTGTGTGTGTGTGTTCGTTTTTGTGTGTGTTTTTGTTTTTGTGTGTGTGTGTTTTTGTTTTTGTGTGTGTTTTTGTTCGTGTGTGTGTGTGTTTTTGTTTTTGTTTGTGTTTTTGGTTGTGTGTGTGTGTTTTTGTGTGTGTTTATCTTTTTGTGTGTGTGTTTTTGTTTTTGTGTGTATGTTTGTTTTTGTGTGTGTGTGTGTTTTTGTGTGTGTTTTTGTTTGTGTGTGTGTGTTTGTTTTTGTGTGTTTTTGTTTGTGTGTGTGTTTTTCTTTTTGTGTGTGTTTTTGTTTGTGTGTGTGTGTGTTTGTTTTTGTGTGTGTTTTTGTTTTTGTGTGTGTGTGTGTCTTTTTTTGTGTGTGTTTTTGTTTTTGTGTGTGTGTGTTTGTGTGTGTGTGCTTTTGTTTTTGTGTGTGATTTTGTTTTTGTGTGTGTGTGTTTTTTTGTTTTTGTGTGTGTTTTTGTTTTTGTGTGTGTGTGTTTTTGTTTTTGTGTGTATTTTTGAGTTTGTGTGTGTGTGCGTTTGCTTTTGTTTTTGTGTATGTGTGTTTTTGTTTTTATGTGTGTTTTTGTTTGTGTGTGTGTTTTTGTTTGTGTGTGTGTGTGTTTGCTTTTGTTTTTTTTGTGTGTCTGTTTTTGTTTTTGTGTGTGTTTTTGTTTGTGTGAGTGTGTGTGTTTGTGTGTGTGTGTTTTTGTTTTTGTGTCTGTTTTTGTTTTTGAGTGTGTGTGTTTTTGTTTTTGTGTGTGTTTTTGTTTTTGTTTTTGTGTATGTTTTTGTTTTTTTGATTGTGTGTGTGTGCGTTTGTTTTTGTGTGTGTTTTTGTTTGTGTGTGTGTTCGTTTTTGTGTGTGTTTTTGTTTGTGTGTGTGTGTGTTTTTGTTTTTGTGTGTGTTTTTGTTTGTGTGTGTGTGTGTGTGTATTTTTGTTTCTGTGTGTGTGTTTTTGTTTTTGTGTCTGTTTTTGTTTTTGTGTGTGTTTTTGTTTTTGTGTGTGTTTTTCTTTTTGTGTGTGTGTGTTTTTGTTTTTGTGTGCGTGTTAGTTTTTGTGTGTGTGTGTTTATCTTTGTGTGTGTTTTTGTTTTTGTGCGTGTCTGTGTTTGTTTCTGTGTGTGTTTTTGTCTTTGTGTGCGTGTTAGTTTTTGTGTGTGTGTGTTTATCTTTGTGTGTGTTTTTGTTTTTGTGCGCGTGTGTGTTTGTTTCTGTGTGTGTTTTTGTCTTTGTGTGTGTTTTTGTTTTTGTGTGTGTGTGTTTGTGTGTGTGTGCTTTTGTTTTTGTGTGTGATTTTGTTTTTGTGTGTGTGTGTTTTTGTTTTTGTGTGTGTTTTTGTTTGTGTGTGTGTGTGTGTGTTCGTTTTTGTGTGTGTTTTTGTTTTTGTGTGTGTGTGTTTTTGTGTTTGTGTGTGTTTTTGTTCGCGTGTGTGTGTGTGTGTTTAACTTTTTGTGTGTGTGTTTTTGTTTTTGTGTGTATGTTTGTTTTTGTGTGTGTGTGTGTGTTTGTTTTTGTGTGTGTTTTAGTTTTTGTGCGTGTGTGTGTGTTTGTTTTTGTGTGCGTTTTTGTCTTTGTGTGTGTGTGTTTGTTTTTGTGTGTGTTTTTGTTTTTGTGTGTGTGAGTGTTTTTGTGTGTGTGTGTGTGTGTGTTTGTTTTTGTGTGTGTTTTTGTTTGTGTGTGTGTGCGTGTGTGTTTTTGTTTTTGTGTGTGTGTGTGTTTTTATTTTTGTGTCTGTGTGTGTGTTTCTTTTTGTGTGTGTTTTTGTTTTTGTGTGTGTGTGTTCGTTTTTGTGTGTGTTTTTGTTTTTGTGTGTGTGTGGGTGTGTGTTTTTGTTTTTGTGTGTTTTTGTTTTTGTGTGTGTGTGTGTTTGTTTTTGTGTGCTTTTTTTGTTTGTGTGTGTGTGTATTTTTGTTTCTGTGTGTGTTTTTGTTTTTGTGTGTGTTTTTGTTTTTGTGTATGTTTTTGTTTTTTTGATTGTGCGTGTGTGCGTTTGTTTTTGTGTGTGTTTTTGTTTGTGTGTGTGTTCGTTTTTTTTTTTGTTTTTGTTTTTGTGTGTGTGTGTATTTTTGTTTTTGTGTGAGATTTTGATTTTGTGTGTGTGTTTTTTGTTTTTGTGTGTGTTTTTGTTTTTCTGTGAATGTTTTTGTTTTTCTGTGTTTTTTTGTTTTGTGTGTGTGTGTGTTTTTGTGATTTATAGGTAGGAAAGCACTTTGGGGACAGTGACCACAATTCGGTGACGTTTACGTTAATGATGGAAAGGGATAAGTATACACCGCAGGGCAAGAGTTATAGCTGGGGGAAGGGCAATTATGATGCCATTAGACGTGACTTGGGGGGGATAAGGTGGAGAAGTAGGCTGCAAGTGTTGGGCACACTGGATAAGTGGGGCTTGTTCAAGGATCAGCTACTGCGTGTTCTTGACAAGTATGTACCGGTCAGAAAGGGAGGAAGGCGTCGAGCGAGGGAACCGTGGTTTACCAAGGAAGTGGAATCTCTTGTTAAGAGGAAGAAGGAGGCCTATGTGAAGATGAAGTGTGAAGTTTCGGTTGGGGCGATGGATAGTTACAAGGTAGCGAGGAAGGATCTAAAGAGAGAGCTAAGACGAGCAAGGAGGGGACATGAGAAGTATTTGGCAGGAAGGATCAAGGAAAACCCAAAAGCTTTCTATAGGTATGTCAGGAATAAACGAATGACTAGGGAAAGAGTAGGACCAGTCAAGGACAGGGATGGGAAATTGTGTGTGGAGTCTGAAGAGATAGGCGGGATACTAAATGAATATTTTTCGTCAGTATTCACTCAGGAAAAAGATAATGTTGTGGAGGAGAATGCTGAGCCCCAGGCTAATAGAATAGATGGCATTGAGGTACGTAGGGAAGAGGTGTTGCCAATTCTGGACAGGCTGAAAATAGATAAGTCCCCGGGACCTGATGGGATTTATCCTAGGATTCTCTGGGAGGCCAGGGAAGAGATTGCTGGACCTTTGGCTTTGATTTTTATGTCATCATTGGCTACAGGAATAGTGCCAGAGGACTGGAGGACAGCAAATGTGGTCCCTTTGTTCAAAAAGGGGAGCAGAGACAACCCCGGCAACTATAGACCGGTGAGCCTCACGTCTGTAGTGGGTAAAGTCTTGGAGGGGATTATAAGAGACAAGATTTATAATCATCTAATATGATAATAATATGATCAGGGATAGTCAGCATGGCTTTGTGAAGGGTAGGTCATGCCTCACAAACCTTATTGAGTTCTTTGAGAAGGTGACTGAACAGGTAGACGAGGGTAGAGCAGTTGATGTGGTGTATATGGATTTCAGCAAAGCATTTGATAAGGTTCCCCACGGTAGGCTATTGCAAAAAATACGGAGGCTGGGGATTGAGGGTGATTTAGAGTTGTGGATCAGAAATTGGCTAGCTGAAAGAAGACAGAGGGTGGTGGTTGATGGGAAATGTTCAGAATGGAGTACAGTCACAAGTGGAGTACCACAAGGATCTGTTCTGGGGCCGTTGCTGTTTGTCATTTTTATCAATGACCTAGAGGAAGGCGCAGAAGGGTGGGTGAGTAAATTTGCAGACGATACTAAAGTCGGTGGTGTTGTCGATAGTGTGGAAGGATGTAGCAGGTTACAGAGGGATATAGATAAGCTGCAGAGCTGGGCTGAGAGGTGGCAAATGGAGTTTAATGTAGAGAAGTGTGAGGTGATTCACTTTGGAAGGAATAACAGGAATGCGGAATATTTGGCTAATGGTAAAGTTCTTGAAAGTGTGGATGAGCAGAGGGATCTAGGTGTCCATGTACATAGATCCCTGAAAGTTGCCACCCAGGTTGATAGGGTTGTGAAGAAGGCCTATGGAGTGTTGGCCTTTATTGGTAGAGGGGTTGAGTTCCGGAGTCGGGAGGTAATGTTGCAGCTGTACAGAACTCTGGTACGGCCGCATTTGGAGTATTGCGTACAGTTCTGGTCACCGCATTATAGGAAGGACGTGGAGGCTTTGCAGCGGGTGCAGAGGAGATTTACCAGGATGTTGCCTGGTATGGAGGGAAAATCTTATGAGGAAAGGCTGATGGACTTGAGGTTGTTTTCGTTGGAGAGAAGAAGGTTAAGAGGAGACTTAATAGAGGCATACAAAATGATCAGGGGGTTGGATAGGGTGGACAGTGAGAGCCTTCTCCCGCGGATGGATATGGCTGGCACGAGGGGACATAACTTTAAACTGAGGGGTAATAGATATAGGACAGAGGTCAGAGGTAGGTTCTTTACGCAAAGAGTAGTGAGGCCGTGGAATGCCCTACCTGCTACAGTAGTGAACTGTTTTGTGTGTGTTTTTGTTTTTGTGTGTGTTTGTGTGTGTGTGAGTGTGTGTGTGTTTTTGTTTTTGTGTATGTTTTTGTTTTTGAGTGTGTGTGTTTTTGTTTTTGTGTGTGTTTTTGTTTTTGTGTATGTTTTTGTTTTTGTGAGTGTGTGTGTGTGCGTTTGATTTTGTGTGTTTTTGTTTGTGTGTGTGTGTGTGTGTTCGTTTTTGTGTGTGTTTTTGTTTTTGTGTAGGTGTGTGTGTTTTTGTTTTTGTGTGTGTTTTTGTTTGTGTGTGTGTGTTTTTTGGTTTTTGTGTGTGTTTTTGGTTTTGTGTGTGTGTGTGTGTTTGTGTGTGTTTTTCTTTTTGTGTGTGTGGGTTTTTGTTTTTGTGTGTGTGTTTGTTTTTGTGTGTTTTTGTTTTTGTGTGTATATTTGTTTTTGTGTGGGTTTTTGTTTTTGTGTGTGTGTTTTTGTTTTTGTGTGTGTTTTTGTTTTTGTGTGCGTGTGTGTCTTTTTGTTTTTGTGTGTATTTTTGTTTTGTGAGTGTGTGTGTGTTTGCTTTTGTTTTTTGTGTATGTGTGTGTTTGTTTTTATGTGTGTTTTTGTTTGTGTGTGTGTTTTTGTTTTTGTGTGTGTGTGTTTGCTTTTGTTTTTGTGTGTGTGTGTGTTTTTGTTTTTGTGTGTGTTTTTGTTTGTGTGAGTGTGTGTGTTTGTGTGTGTGTTTATGTTTTTGTATATTTTTTTGTTTTTGAGTGTGTGTGTTTTTGTTTTTGTATATGTTTTTGTTTTTTTGATCGTGTGTGTGTGCGTTTGTTTTTGTGTGTGTTTTTGTTTGTGTGTGTGTTCGTTTTTGTGTGTGTTTTTGTTTTTGTGTATGTTTTTGTTTTTGTGAGTGTGTGTGTGTGCGTTTGTTTTTGTGTGTGTTTTTGTTTGTGTGTGTGTGTTCGTTTTTGTGTGTGTTTTTGTTTTTGTGTATGTGTGTGTGTTTTTGTTTTTGTGTGTGTTTTTGTTTGTGTGTGTGTGTTTTTGTTTTTGTGTGTGTTTTTGGTTTTGTGTGTGTGTGTTTTCGTCTTTGTGTGTGTGTTTGTTTTTGTGTGTGTGTGTGTTTATCTTTGTGTGTGTTTTTGTTTTGGAGTGTGTGTGTTTTTGTTTTTGTGTGTGTTTTTGTTTTTGTGTATGTTTTTGTTTTTGTGAGTGTGTGTGTGTGCGTTTGTTTTTGTGTGTTTTTGTTTGTGTGTGTGTGTTCGTTTTTGTGTGTGTTTTTGTTTTTGTGTAGGTGTGTGTGTTTTTGTTTTTGTGTGTGTTTTTCTTTGTGTGTGTGTGTTTTTTTGTTTTTGTGTGTGTTTTTGGTTGTGTGTGTGTGTGTGTTTTTGTGAGTGTTTTTCTTTTTGTGTGTGTGGGTTTTTGTTTTTGTGTGTGTGTTTGTTTTTGTGTGTTTTTGTTTTTGTGTGTATATTTGTTTTTGTGTGGGTTTTTGTTTTTGTGTGTGTGTTTTTGTTTTTGTGTGTGTTTTTGTTTTTGTGTGCGTGTGTGTCTTTTTGTTTTTGTGTGTATTTTTGTTTTGTGAGTGTGTGTGTGTTTGCTTTTGTTTTTTGTGTATGTGTGTGTTTGTTTTTATGTGTCTTTTTGTTTGTGTGTGTGTTTTTGTTTTTGTGTGTGTGTGTGTTTGCTTTTCTTTTTTTGTATGTGTGTGTTTTTGTTTTTGTGTGTGTTTTTGTTTGTGTGAGTGTGTGCGTTTGTGTGTGTGTGTTTATGTTTTTGTATATTTTTTTTGTTTTTGAGTGTGTGTGTTTTTGTTTTTGTATATGTTTTTGTTTTTTTGATCGTGTGTGTGTGCGTTTGTTTTTGTGTGTGTTTTTGTTTGCGTGTGTGTTCGTTTTTGTGTGTGTTTTAGTTTTTGTGTATGTTTTTGTTTTTGTGAGTGTGTGTGTGTGCGTTTGTTTTTGTGTGTGTTTTTGTTTGTGTGTGTGTGTGTGTTCGTTTTTGTGTGTGTTTTTGTTTTTGTGTATGTGTGTGTGTTTTTGTTTTTGTGTGTGTTTTTGTTTGTGTGTGTGTGTTTTTGTTTTTGTGTGTGTTTTTGGTTTTGTGTGTGTTTTCATTTTTGTGTGTGTGTTTGTTTTTGTGTGTGTGTGTGTTTATCTTTGTGTGTGTTTTTGTTTTTGTGCGTGTGCGTGTTTGTTTTTGTGTGTGCTTTTGTTTTTGTGTGTGATTTTGTTTTTGTGTGTGTGTGTTTTTGTTTTTGTGCGTGTTTTTGTTTGTGTGTGTGTTTTTGTTTTTGTGTCTGTTTATCTTTTTGTGTGTGTTTTTGTTTTTGTGTGTGTGTTTTTGTTTTTGAGTCTGTTTTTGTTTTTGTGTGTGTTTTTCTTTTTGTGTGTGTGTGTTTTCGTTTTTGTGTGTGTGTTTGTTTTTGTGTGTGTGTGTGTTTATCTTTGTGTGTGTTTTTGTTTTTGTGCGTGTGTGTGTTTGTTTTTGTGTGTGTTTTTGTCTTTGTGTGTGTTTTGTTTTTCTGTGTGTGTGTTTGTGTGTGTGTGCTTTTGTTTTTGTTTGTGATTTTGTTTTTGTGTGTGTATGTTTTTGTTTTTGTTTGTGTTTTTGTTTGTGTGTGTGTGTGTGTTCGTTTTTGTGTGTGTTTTTGTTTTTGTGTGTGTGTGTTTTTGTTTTTGATGTGTTTTTGTTTGCGTGTGTGTTCGTTTTTGTGTGTGTTTTTGTTTTTGTGTATGTTTTTGTTTTTGTGAGTGTGTGTGTGTGCGTTTGTTTTTGTGTGTGTTTTTGTATGTGTGTGTGTGTGTTCGTTTTTGTGTGTGTTTTTGTTTTTGTGTATGTGTGTGTGTTTTTGTTTTTGTGTGTGTTTTTGTTTGTGTGTGTGTGTTTTTGTTTTTGTGTGTGTTTTTGGTTTTGTGTGTGTTTTCGTTTTTGTGTGTGTGTTTGTTTTTGTGTGTGTGTGTGTTTATCTTTGTGTGTTTTTGTTTTTGTGCGTGTGCGTGTTTGTTTTTGTGTGTGTTTTTGTCTTTGTGTGTGTTTTGTTTTTGTGTGTGTGTGTTTGTGTGTGTGTGCTTTTGTTTTTTTGTGTGATTTTGTTTTTGTGTGTGTGTGTTTTTGTTTTTGTGCGTGTTTTTGTTTGTGTGTGTGTGTTTTTGTTTTTGTGTCTGTTTTTCTTTTTGTGTGTGTTTTTGTTTTTGTGTGTGTGTTTTTGTTTTTGTGTCTGTTTTTGTTTTTGTGTGTGTTTTTCTTTTTGTGTGTGTGTGTTTTCGTTTTGGTGTGTGTGTTTGTTTTTGTGTGTGTGTGTGTTTATCTTTGTGTGTGTTTTTGTGTGTGTTTCTTTCTTTGTGTGTGTTTTGTTTTTGTGTATGTTTTTGTGAGTGTGTGTTTTGTGCGTGTGTGTGTTTGTTTTTGTGTGTGGTTTTGTGTGTGTTTTTGTCTTTGTGTGTGTTTTGTTTTTGTGTGTGTGTGTGTGTGTGTGTTTGTGTGTGTGTGCTTTTGTTTTTGTGTGTGTGTTTTTGTTTTTGTGTGTGTTTTTGTTTTTGTGTATGTTTTTGTGAGTGTGTGTGTGTGCGTTTGTTTTTGTGTGTGTTTTTCTTTTTGTGTGGGTGGGTTTTTGTTTTTGTGTGTGTTTTTGTTTTTGTGTGTGTTTTTGTTTTTGTGTCTGTGTGTGTGTTTGTTTTTGTGTATGTTTTTGTTTTTGTGTGTGTGTTTTTGTTTTTGTGTGCGTTTTTGTTTTTGTGTATGTTTTTGTGAGTGTGTGTGTGTGTGTGTGTGTTTTTTTGTGTGTTTTTGTTTTTGTGTGTATATTTGTTTTTGTGTGGGTTTTTGTTTTTGTGTGTGTGTTTTTGTTTTTGTGTGTGTTTTTGTTTTTGTGTGCGTGTGTGTCTTTTTGTTTTTGTGTGTATTTTTGTTTTGTGAGTGTGTGTGTGTTTGCTTTTGTTTTTTGTGTATGTGTGTGTTTGTTTTTATGTGTGTTTTTGTTTGTGTGTGTGTTTTTGTTTTTGTGTGTGTGTGTTTGCTTTTGTTTTTGTGTGTGTGTGTGTTTCTGTTTTTGTGTGTGTTTTTGTTTGTGTGAGTGTGTGTGTTTGTGTGTGTGTTTATGTTTTTGTATATTTTTTTGTTTTTGAGTGTGTGTGTTTTTGTTTTTGTATATGTTTTTGTTTTTTTGATCGTGTGTGTGTGCGTTTGTTTTTGTGTGTGTTTTTGTTTGTGTGTGTGTTCGTTTTTGTGTGTGTTTTTGTTTTTGTGTATGTTTTTGTTTTTGTGAGTGTGTGTGTGTGCGTTTGTTTTTGTGTGTGTTTTTGTTTGTGTGTGTGTGTTCGTTTTTGTGTGTGTTTTTGTTTTTGTGTATGTGTGTGTGTTTTTGTTTTTGTGTGTGTTTTTGTTTGTGTGTGTGTGTTTTTGTTTTTGTGTGTGTTTTTGGTTTTGTGTGTGTGTGTTTTCGTCTTTGTGTGTGTGTTTGTTTTTGTGTGTGTGTGTGTTTATCTTTGTGTGTGTTTTTGTTTTGGAGTGTGTGTGTTTTTGTTTTTGTGTGTGTTTTTGTTTTTGTGTATGTTTTTGTTTTTGTGAGTGTGTGTGTGTGCGTTTGTTTTTGTGTGTTTTTGTTTGTGTGTGTGTGTTCGTTTTTGTGTGTGTTTTTGTTTTTGTGTAGGTGTGTGTGTTTTTGTTTTTGTGTGTGTTTTTCTTTGTGTGTGTGTGTTTTTTTGTTTTTGTGTGTGTTTTTGGTTGTGTGTGTGTGTGTTTTTGTGAGTGTTTTTCTTTTTGTGTGTGTGGGTTTTTGTTTTTGTGTGTGTGTTTGTTTTTGTGTGTTTTTGTTTTTGTGTGTATATTTGTTTTTGTGTGGGTTTTTGTTTTTGTGTGTGTGTTTTTGTTTTTGTGTGTGTTTTTGGTTTTGTGTGTGTGTGTGTGTTTGTGTGTGTTTTTCTTTTTGTGTGTGTGGGTTTTTGTTTTTGTGTGTGTGTTTGTTTTTGTGTGTTTTTGTTTTTGTGTGTATATTTGTTTTTGTGTGGGTTTTTGTTTTTGTGTGTGTGTTTTTGTTTTTGTGTGTGTTTTTGTTTTTGTGTGCGTGTGTGTCTTTTTGTTTTTGTGTGTATTTTTGTTTTGTGAGTGTGTGTGTGTTTGCTTTTGTTTTTTGTGTATGTGTGTGTTTGTTTTTATGTGTGTTTTTGTTTGTGTGTGTGTTTTTGTTTTTGTGTGTGTGTGTTTGCTTTTGTTTTTGTGTGTGTGTGTGTTTTTGTTTTTGTGTGTGTTTTTGTTTGTGTGAGTGTGTGTGTTTGTGTGTGTGTTTATGTTTTTGTATATTTTTTTGTTTTTGAGTGTGTGTGTTTTTGTTTTTGTATATGTTTTTGTTTTTTTGATCGTGTGTGTGTGCGTTTGTTTTTGTGTGTGTTTTTGTTTGTGTGTGTGTTCGTTTTTGTGTGTGTTTTTGTTTTTGTGTATGTTTTTGTTTTTGTGAGTGTGTGTGTGTGCGTTTGTTTTTGTGTGTGGTTTTGTTTGTGTGTGTGTGTTCGTTTTTGTGTGTGTTTTTGTTTTTGTGTATGTGTGTGTGTTTTTGTTTTTGTGTGTGTTTTTGTTTGTGTGTGTGTGTTTTTGTTTTTGTGTGTGTTTTTGGTTTTGTGTGTGTGTGTTTTCGTCTTTGTGTGTGTGTTTGTTTTTGTGTGTGTGTGTGTTTATCTTTGTGTGTGTTTTTGTTTTGGAGTGTGTGTGTTTTTGTTTTTGTGTGTGTTTTTGTTTTTGTGTATGTTTTTGTTTTTGTGAGTGTGTGTGTGTGCGTTTGTTTTTGTGTGTTTTTGTTTGTGTGTGTGTGTTCGTTTTTGTGTGTGTTTTTGTTTTTGTGTAGGTGTGTGTGTTTTTGTTTTTGTGTGTGTTTTTCTTTGTGTGTGTGTGTTTTTTTGTTTTTGTGTGTGTTTTTGGTTGTGTGTGTGTGTGTGTTTTTGTGAGTGTTTTTCTTTTTGTGTGTGTGGGTTTTTGTTTTTGTGTGTGTGTTTGTTTTTGTGTGTTTTTGTTTTTGTGTGTATATTTGTTTTTGTGTGGGTTTTTGTTTTTGTGTGTGTGTTTTTGTTTTTGTGTGTGTTTTTGTTTTTGTGTGCGTGTGTGTCTTTTTGTTTTTGTGTGTATTTTTGTTTTGTGAGTGTGTGTGTGTTTGCTTTTGTTTTTTGTGTATGTGTGTGTTTGTTTTTATGTGTCTTTTTGTTTGTGTGTGTGTTTTTGTTTTTGTGTGTGTGTGTGTTTGCGTTTCTTTTTTTGTATGTGTGTGTTTTTGTTTTTGTGTGTGTTTTTGTTTGTGTGAGTGTGTGCGTTTGTGTGTGTGTGTTTATGTTTTTGTATATTTTTTTTGTTTTTGAGTGTGTGTGTTTTTGTTTTTGTATATGTTTTTGTTTTTTTGATCGTGTGTGTGTGCGTTTGTTTTTGTGTGTGTTTTTGTTTGCGTGTGTGTTCGTTTTTGTGTGTGTTTTAGTTTTTGTGTATGTTTTTGTTTTTGTGAGTGTGTGTGTGTGCGTTTGTTTTTGTGTGTGTTTTTGTTTGTGTGTGTGTGTGTGTTCGTTTTTGTGTGTGTTTTTGTTTTTGTGTATGTGTGTGTGTTTTTGTTTTTGTGTGTGTTTTTGTTTGTGTGTGTGTGTTTTTGTTTTTGTGTGTGTTTTTGGTTTTGTGTGTGTTTTCATTTTTGTGTGTGTGTTTGTTTTTGTGTGTGTGTGTGTTTATCTTTGTGTGTGTTTTTGTTTTTGTGCGTGTGCGTGTTTGTTTTTGTGTGTGCTTTTGTTTTTGTGTGTGATTTTGTTTTTGTGTGTGTGTGTTTTTGTTTTTGTGCGTGTTTTTGTTTGTGTGTGTGTTTTTGTTTTTGTGTCTGTTTATCTTTTTGTGTGTGTTTTTGTTTTTGTGTGTGTGTTTTTGTTTTTGAGTCTGTTTTTGTTTTTGTGTGTGTTTTTCTTTTTGTGTGTGTGTGTTTTCGTTTTTGTGTGTGTGTTTGTTTTTGTGTGTGTGTGTGTTTATCTTTGTGTGTGTTTTTGTTTTTGTGCGTGTGTGTGTTTGTTTTTGTGTGTGTTTTTGTCTTTGTGTGTGTTTTGTTTTTCTGTGTGTGTGTTTGTGTGTGTGTGCTTTTGTTTTTGTGTGTGATTTTGTTTTTGTGTGTGTGTGTTTTTGTTTTTGTTTGTGTTTTTGTGTGTGTGTGTGTGTGTGTTCGTTTTTGTGTGTGTTTTTGTTTTTGTGTGTGTGTGTTTTTGTTTTTGATGTGTTTTTGTTTGCGTGTGTGTTCGTTTTTGTGTGTGTTTTTGTTTTTGTGTATGTTTTTGTTTTTGTGAGTGTGTGTGTGTGCGTTTGTTTTTGTGTGTGTTTTTGTATGTGTGTGTGTGTGTTCGTTTTTGTGTGTGTTTTTGTTTTTGTGTGTGTTTTTGTTTGTGTGTGTGTGTTTTTGTTTTTGTGTGTGTTTTTGGTTTTGTGTGTGTTTTCGTTTTTGTGTGTGTGTTTGTTTTTGTGTGTGTGTGTGTTTATCTTTGTGTGTTTTTGTTTTTGTGCGTGTGCGTGTTTGTTTTTGTGTGTGTTTTTGTCTTTGTGTGTGTTTTGTTTATGTGTGTGTGTGTTTGTGTGTGTGTGCTTTTGTTTTTTTGTGTGATTTTGTTTTTGTGTGTGTGTGTTTTTGTTTTTGTGCGTGTTTTTGTTTGTGTGTGTGTGTTTTTGTTTTTGTGTCTGTTTTTCTTTTTGTGTGTGTTTTTGTTTTTGTGTGTGTGTTTTTGTTTTTGTGTCTGTTTTTGTTTTTGTGTGTGTTATTCTTTTTGTGTGTGTGTGTTTTCGTTTTTGTGTGTGTGTTTGTTTTTGTGTGTGTGTGTGTTTATCTTTGTGTGTGTTTTTGTGTGTGTTTCTTTCTTTGTGTGTGTTTTGTTTTTGTGTATGTTTTTGTGAGTGTGTGTTTTGTGCGTGTGTGTGTTTGTTTTTGTGTGTGTTTTTGTGTGTGTTTTTGTCTTTGTGTGTGTTTTGTTTTTTTGTGTGTGTGTGTGTGTGTGTTTGTGTGTGTGTGCTTTTGTTTTTGTTTTTGTGTGTGTGTTTTTGTTTTTGTGTGTGTTTTTGTTTTTGTGTATGTTTTTGTGAGTGTGTGTGTGTGCGTTTGTTTTTGTGTGTGTTTTTCTTTTTGTGTGGGTGGGTTTTTGTTTTTGTGTGTGTTTTTGTTTTTGTGTGTGTTTTTGTTTTTGTGTCTGTGTGTGTGTTTGTTTTTGTGTATGTTTTTGTTTTTGTGTGTGTGTTTTTGTTTTTGTGTGCGTTTTTGTTTTTGTGTATGTTTTTGTGAGTGTGTGTGTGTGTGTGTGTGTTTTTTTGTGTGTTTTTCTTTTTGTGTGTGTGGGTTTTTGTTTTTGTGTGTGTGTTTGTTTTTGTGTGTTTTTGTTTTTGTGTGTATATTTGTTTTTGTGTGTGTTTTTGTTTTTGTGTGGGTGTTTTTGTTTGCGTGTGTGTGTGTGTTTGTTCTTGTGTGTGTGTGTTTGTTTTTGTGTGTGTTTTTGTTTGTGTGTGTGTGCGTGTGTGTGTTTTTGTTTTTGTGTGTGTTTTTATTTTTGTGTCTGTGTGTGTGTGTTTGTTTTTGTGTGTGTTTTTGTTTTTGTGTGTGTGTGTGTTTTTGTGTATGTTTTTGTTTTTGTGTGTGTGTGGGTGTGTGTTTTTGTTTTTGTGTGTGTGTGTGTTTGTTTTTGTGTGTGTTTTTGTTTTTGTGTCTGTGTGTGTTTGTGTGTGTGTGTTTTTGTTTTTGTGTATGTTTTTGTTTTTGTGTGTGTGTTTTTGTTTTTGTGTGTGTTTTTGTTTTTGTGTATGTTTTTGTGAGTGTGTGTGTGTGCGTTTGTTTTTGTTTGTGTGTGTGTGTGTGTTCGTTTTTGTGTGTGTTTTTGTTTTTGTGTATGTGTGTGTATTTTTGTTTTTGTGTGTGTTTTTGTTTGTGTGTGTGTGTTTTTGTTTTTGTGTGTGTTTTTGGTTTTGTGTGTGTGTGTGTTTTTGTGTGTGTTTTTCTTTTTGTGTGTGGGTTTTTGTTTTTGTGTGTGTGTTTCTTTTTGTGTGTGTGTGTGTTTGTTTTTGTGTGTGTTTTTGGGCGTGTGTGTGTGTGATTGTTTTTGTGTGTGTTTTTGTCTTTGTGTGTGTTTTTGTTTTTGTGTGTGTGTGTTTGTGTGTGTGTTTTTGTTTCTGTTTGTATATTTGTTTTTGTGTGGGTTTTTGTTTTTGTGTGTGTGTTTTTGTTTTTGTGTGTGTTTTTGTTTTGTGTGCGTGTGTGTGTTTTTGTTTTTGTGTGTGTTTTTGTTTTTGTGTGTGTGTGTGTTTGCTTTTGTTTTTTTTGTGGGTGTTTTTGTTTGTGTGAGTGTGTGTGTTTGTGTGTGTGTGTTTATGTTTTTGTGTATGTTTTTGTTTTTGAGTGTGTGTGTTTTTGTTTTTGTGTGTGTTTTTGTTTTTGTGTATGTTTTTGTTTTTTTGATCGTGTGTGCGCGTTTGTTTTTGTATGTGTTTTTGTTTGTGTGTGTTTTCGTTTTTGTGTGTGTTTTTGTTTTTGTGTGTGTGTGTGTTTTTGTTTTTGTGTGTGTTTTGGTTTGTGTGTGTGTGTGTATTTTTGTTTCTGTGTGTGTTTTTGTTTGTGTGTGTGTGTGTTTTTGTTTTTGTGTCTGTTTTTGTTTTTGTGTGTGTTTTTCTTTTTGTGTGTCTGTTTTTGTTTTTGTGTGGGTTTTTGTTTTTGTGTGTGTGTTTTTGTTTTTGTGTGTGTTTTTGTTTTTGTGTGCGTGTGTGTCTTTTTGTTTTTGTGTGTATTTTTGTTTTGTGAGTGTGTGTGTGTTTGCTTTTGTTTTTTGTGTATGTGTTTGTTTGTTTTTATGTGTCTTTTTGTTTGTGTGTGTGTTTTTGTTTTTGTGTGTGTGTGTGTTTGCTTTTCTTTTTTTGTATGTGTGTGTTTTTGTTTTTGTGTGTGTTTTTGTTTGTGTGAGTGTGTGCGTTTGTGTGTGTGTGTTTATGTTTTTGTATATTTTTTTTGTTTTTGAGTGTGTGTGTTTTTGTTTTTGTATATGTTTTTGTTTTTTTGATCGTGTGTGTGTGCGTTTGTTTTTGTGTGTGTTTTTGTTTGCGTGTGTGTTCGTTTTTGTGTGTGTTTTAGTTTTTGTGTATGTTTTTGTTTTTGTGAGTGTGTGTGTGTGCGTTTGTTTTTGTGTGTGTTTTTGTTTGTGTGTGTGTGTGTGTTCGTTTTTGTGTGTGTTTTTGTTTTTGTGTATGTGTGTGTGTTTTTGTTTTTGTGTGTGTTTTTGTTTGTGTGTGTGTGTTTTTGTTTTTGTGTGTGTTTTTGGTTTTGTGTGTGTTTTCATTTTTGTGTGTGTGTTTGTTTTTGTGTGTGTGTGTGTTTATCTTTGTGTGTGTTTTTGTTTTTGTGCGTGTGCGTGTTTGTTTTTGTGTGTGCTTTTGTTTTTGTGTGTGATTTTGTTTTTGTGTGTGTGTGTTTTTGTTTTTGTGCGTGTTTTTGTTTGTGTGTGTGTTTTTGTTTTTGTGTCTGTTTATCTTTTTGTGTGTATTTTTGTTTTTGTGTGTGTGTTTTTGTTTTTGTGTCTGTTTTTGTTTTTGTGTGTGTTTTTCTTTTTGTGTGTGTGTGTTTTCGTTTTTGTGTGTGTGTTTGTTTTTGTGTGTGTGTGTGTTTATCTTTGTGTGTGTTTTTGTTTTTGTGCGTGTGTGTGTTTGTTTTTGTGTGTGTTTTTGTCTTTGTGTGTGTTTTGTTTTTCTGTGTGTGTGTTTGTGTGTGTGTGCTTTTGTTTTTGTGTGTGATTTTGTTTTTGTGTGTGTGTGTTTTTGTTTTTGTTTGTGTTTATGTTTGTGTGTGTGTGTGTGTTCGTTTTTGTGTGTGTTTTTGTTTTTGTGTGTGTGTGTTTTTGTTTTTGATGTGTTTTTGTTTGCGTGTGTGTTCGTTTTTGTGTGTGTTTTTGTTTTTGTGTATGTTTTTGTTTTTGTGAGTGTGTGTGTGTGCGTTTGTTTTTGTGTGTTTTTGTATGTGTGTGTGTGTGTTCGTTTTTGTGTGTGTTTTTGTTTTTGTGTATGTGTGTGTGTTTTTGTTTTTGTGTGTGTTTTTGTTTGTGTGTGTGTGTTTTTGTTTTTGTCTGTGTTTTTGGTTTTGTGTGTGTTTTCGTTTTTGTGTGTGTGTTTGTTTTTGTGTGTGTGTGTGTTTATCTTTGTGTGTGTTTTTGTTTTTGTGCGTGTGCGTGTTTGTTTTTGTGTGTGTTTTTGTCTTTGTGTGTGTTTTGTTTTTGTGTGTGTGTGTTTGTGTGTGTGTGCTTTTGTTTTTTTGTGTGATTTTGTTTTTGTGTGTGTGTGTTTTTGTTTTTGTGCGTGTTTTTGTTTGTGTGTGTGTGTTTTTGTTTTTGTGTCTGTTTTTCTTTTTGTGTGTGTTTTTGTTTTTGTGTGTGTGTTTTTGTTTTTGTGTCTGTTTTTGTTTTTGTGTGTGTTTTTCTTTTTGTGTGTGTGTGTTATCGTTTTTGTGTGTGTTTTTGTTTTTGTGTATGTTTTTGTGAGTGTGTGTGTGTGCGTTTGTTTTTGTGTGTGTTTTTGTTTGTGTGTGTGTGTGTGTTCGTTTTTGTGTGTGTTTTTGTTTTTGTGTATGTGTGTGTGTTTTTGTTTTTGTGTGTGTTTTTGTTTGTGTGTGTTTGTTTTTGTTTTTGTGTGTGTTTTTGGTTTTGTGTGTGTGTGTGTTTTTGTGTGTGTTTTCCTTTTTGTGTGTGGGTTTTTGTTTTTGTGTGTGTTTCTTTTTGTGTGTGTGTGTGTTTGTTTTTGTGTGTGTTTTTGGGCGTGTGTGTGTGTGATTGTTTTTGTGTGTGTTTTTGTCTTTGTGTGTGTTTTTGTTTTTGTGTGTGTGTGTTTGTGTGTGTGTTTTTGTTTCTGTTTGTATATTTGTTTTTGTGTGGGTTTTTGTTTTTGTGTGTGTGTTTTTGTTTTTGTGTGTGTTTTTGTTTTGTGTGCGTGTGTGTGTTTTTGTTTTTGTGTGTGTTTTTGTTTTTGTGTGTGTGTGTGTTTGCTTTTGTTTTTTTTTGTGTGTGTTTTTGTTTGTGTGAGTGTGTGTGTTTGTGTGTGTGTGTTTATGTTTTTGTGTATGTTTTTGTTTTTGAGTGTGTGTGTTTTTGTTTTTGTGTGTGTTTTTGTTTTTGTGTATGTTTTTGTTTTTTTGATCGTGTGTGCGCGTTTGTTTTTGTATGTGTTTTTGTTTGTGTGTGTGTTCGTTTTTGTGTGTGTTTTTGTTTTTGTGTGTGTGTGTGTTTTTGTTTTTGTGTGTGTTTTGGTTTGTGTGTGTGTGTGTATTTTTGTTTCTGTGTGTGTTTTTGTTTGTGTGTGTGTGTTTTTGTTTTTGTGTCTGTTTTTTTTTTTGTGTGTGTTTTTCTTTTTGTGTGTGTGTTTTTGTTTTTGTGTGTGTGTGTTTATCTTTGTGTGTGTTTTGGTTTTTGTGTGTGTGTGTTTGTTTGTGTGTGTTTTTGTCTTTGTGTGTGTTTTGTTTTGTGTGTGTGTGTTTGTGTGTGTGTGATTTTGTTTTTGTGTGTTTTTTTGTTTGTGTGTGTGTGTGTGTGTTCGTTTTTGTGTGTGTTTTTGTTTTTGTGTGTGTGTGTTTTATGTTTTTGTGTGTGTTTTTGTTTGTGTGTGTGTGTGTGTGTTTATCTTTTTGTGTGTGTTTTTCTTTTTGTGTGTGTGCTTTTGTTTTTGTGTGTATGTTTGTTTTTGTGTGTGTGTGTGTTTGTTTTTGTGTGCGTTTTTGTCTTTGTGTGTGTGTGTTTGTTTTTGTGTGTGTTTTTGTTTTTGTGTGTGTGTGGGTGTTTTTGTTTGTGTGTGTGTGTGTTTGTTCTTGTGTGTGTGTGTGTTTGTTTTTGTGTGTGTTTTTGTTTGTGTGTGTGTGCGCGTGTGTGTTTTTGTTTTTGTGTGTGTTTTTGTTTTTGTGTGTGTGTTTGTTTTTGTGTATGTTTTTGTTTTTGTGTGTGTGTGTGGGTGTCTGCTTTTGTTTTTGTGTGTGTGTGTTTGTTTTTGTGTTTGTTTTTGTTTTTGTGTGTCTGAGTGTGTCTTTGTGTGTTTTTTGCTTTTGTGTGAGTGTGTGCTTTTGTTTTTGTGTGTGTTTTTATTTTTGTGTCTGTGTGTGTTTGTTTTTGTGTGTTTTTGTTTTTGTGTGTGTGTGCGTGTGTGTGTTTTTGTTTTTGTTATTGTGTGTGTGTGTGTTTGTTTTTGTGTGCGTTTTTGTCTTTGTGTGTGTGTGTTTGTTTTTGTGTGTGTTTTTGTTTTTGTGTGTGTGTGGGTGTTTTTGTTTGTATGTGTGTGTGTTTGTTCTTGTGTGTGTGTGTGTTTGTTTTTGTGTGTGTTTTTGTTTGTGTGTGTGTGCGCGTGTGTGTTTTTGTTTTTGTGTGTGTTTTTGTTTTTGTGTGTGTGTTTGTTTTTGTGTATGTTTTTGTTTTTGTGTGTGTGTGTGGGTGTGTGCTTTTGTTTTTGTGTGTGTGTTTGTTTTTGTGTTTGTTTTTGTTTTTGTGTGTCTGAGTGTGTCTTTGTGTGTTTTTTGCTTTTGTGTGAGTGTGTGCTTTTGTTTTTGTGTGTGTTTTTATTTTTGTGTCTGTGTGTGTTTGTTTTTGTGTGTTTTTGTTTTTGTGTGTGTGTGCGTATGTGTGTTTTTGTTTTTGTTATTGTGTGTGTGTGTGTTTGTTTTTGTGTGCATTTTTGTTTGTGTGTGTGTGTGTTTGTTTTTGTGTGTGTTTTTGTTTTTGTGTGTGTGTGTTTGTTTTTGTGTGTGTTTTTGTTTTTGTGTGTGTGTTTGTGTCTGTGTTGTTTTGTTTTTGTCTGTGATTTTGTTTGTGTGTGTGTGTGTGTGTGTGTGTTTTTTTGTTTTTGTGTGTGTGAGTGTTTGTTTTTATTGTGTTTTTGTTTCTGTGTGTCTTTGTGAGTTTTTTTGTTTTTGTGTGTGTGTTTGTTTGTGTGTGTGTGTGTGTTTTTGTGTGTGTGTGTTTGTGTGTGTGTTTTGTTTTTGTGTGTGTGTGCGTTTTTGTTTGTGTGTGTGTGTGTTTTTGTTTTTGTGTGTGTTTTTGTTTTTGTGTGTCTGTGTGTGTTTTTGTTTTTGTGTGTGTGTTTTTGTTTTTGTGTGTGTTTTTGTTTTCGTGTGTGTGTGTTTGTGTGCTTTTGTTTTTGTGTGTGTTTGTGTGTTTTCGTTTTTGTGTGTGTGTGCGTGTGTGTGTTTTTGTTTGTGTGTGTGTGTTTTTGTTTTTGTGTGCGTGTGTTTGTTTTTGTGTGTGTTTTTGCTTGTGTGTGTGTGCGTTTGTTTTTGTGTGTGTTTTTGTTTTTGTGTGTGTGTGTGTGTTTGTTTTTGTGTGTGTTTTTGTTTTTGTGTGTGTGTTTGTGTGTGTGTGCTTTTGTGTGTGATTTTGTTTTTGTGTGTGTGTGTTTTTGTGTGTGTTTTTGTTTTTGTGTGTGTGTGTGTGTTTTTGCTTTTGTGTGTGTTTTTGTTTTTGTGTGTGTCTTTTTGTTTTTGTGTGTGTTTTTGTTTTCTTGTCTGTGTGTATTTGTTTTTGTGTGTTTTTTTGTTTTGTGTGTGTGTCTGTGTGTTTGTTTTTGTGTGTGTGTGTTTGTTTTTGTGGGTGTTTTTGTTTTTGTGTGTGTGATTTTTTGTTTTTGTGTGTGTTTTTGTTTCTGTGTGTGTGTGTGTTTTTGTTTTTGTGTGTGTTTTTGTTTTTTTGTGTGTGTGTTTTTGATTGTGTGTGTTTTTGTTTTTGTGTATGTTTTTGTGAGTGTGTGTGTGCGTTTGTTTTTGTGTATTTTTGTTTGTGTGTGTGTTCGTTTTTGTGTGTGTTTTTGTTTTTGTGCATGTGTGTGTGTGTTTTTGTTTTTCTGTGTGTTTTTGTTTGTGTGTGTGTGTGTTTTTGTTTTTGTGTGTGTTTTTGGTTTTGTGTGTGTGTGTTTTTCTGTGTGTGTGTGTGTGTTTGTTTTTGTGTGGGTTTTTGTGCGTGTGTGTGTGATTGTTTTTGTGTGTGTTTTTGTTTTTGTGTTTGTGTGTGTGTGTTTTTGTTTTTGTGTGTGTTTTTGTTTGTGTGTGTGTGTATTTGTTTTTGTGTGTGTTTTTGTTTTTGTGTGTGTGTGTTTTTGTTTTTGTGTGTGTTTTTGTTTTTGTGTGCGTGTTTGTGTTTTTGTTTTTGTGTGTATTTTTGTTTTTGAGAGTGTGTGTGTGTCCGTTTTTTGTGTGTGTTTTTGTTTTTGTGTGTGTTTTTGTTTGTGTGTGTGTGTGTTTTTGTTTTTGTGTGTGTTTTTGGTTTTGTGTGCGTGTGTGTGTGTGTTTTTGTGTGTGTTTTTGTTTTTGTGTGTGTTTTTCTTTGTGTGTGTGTGTGTGTTTTTGATTTTGCGTGTGTTTTTGTTTTTGTGTGTGTGCGTGTGTGTGTTTTTGTGTGTGTTTTTGTTTTTGTGTGTGTTTTTGTTTTTGTGTGTTTGTTTTTGTGGGTGTTTTTGTTTTTGTGTGTGTGATTTTTTGTTTTTGTGTGTATGTTTATTTTTGTGTGTTTTTTTGTTTTGTGTGAGTGTGTGTTTGTTTTTGCGTGTGTGTGTTTGTTTTTGTGGGTGTTTCTGTTTTTCTGGGTGTGATTTTTTGTTTTTGTGTGTGTTTTTGTTTTTGTGTGTGTTTTTGTTTTTGTGTGTATTTATTTGTGTGTGTGTGTGTTTGCTTTTGTTTTGTGTGTGTGTGTGTTTTTGTTTTTGTGTGTGTTTTTGTGTGTGTGAATGTGTGTGTTTGTGTGTGTGTGTTTTTGTTTTTGTGTCTGTTTTTGTTTTTGTGAGTGTGTGTGTGCATTTGTTTTTGTGTGTGTTTTTGTTTGTGTGTGTGTTCGTTTTTGTGTGTGTTTTTGTTTTTGTGTATGTGTGTGTGTTTTTGTTTTTGTGTGTGTGTGTGTTTTTGTGTGTGTTTTTGGTTTTGTGTGTGTGTTTGTGTGTATTTGTTTTTGTGTGAGTTTTTCTTTTTGTGTGTGTGGGTTTTTGTTTTTGTGTGTGTGTTTGTTTTTGTGTGGGTTTTTGTGCGTGTGTGTGTGATTGTTTTTGTGTGTGTTTTTGTCTTTGTGTGTGTTTTTGTTTTTGTGTGTGTGTTTTTGTTTTTGTGTGTGTTTTTGGTTTTGTGTGTGTGTTTTTGTTTTTGTGTGTGTGTTTGTGTGTGTGTGCTTTTGTTTTTGTGTGTGATTTTGTTTTTGTGTGTGTGTGTTTTTTTGTTTTTGTGTGTGTTTTTGTTTTTTTGTGTGTGTGTTTTTTGTTTTTGTGTGTATTTTTGATTTTGTGTGTGTGTGTGTTTGCTTTTGTTTTTTGTGTGTGTGGGTTTTTGTTTTTGTGTGTGTGGGTTTTTGTTTTTGTGTGTGTGTTTGTTTTTGTGTGTGTGTGTGTGTGTGTGTTTGTTTTTGTGTGTGTTTTTGTGCGTGTGTGTGTGATTGTTTTTGTGTGTGATTTTGCTTGTGTGTGTGTGTGTTTGTGTGTGTGTGTTTTTATTTTTGTGTGTGTTTTTGTTTTTGTGTCTGTGTTTTTGTTTTTGTGTGTATTTTTGTTTTTGTGTGTGTGTGTATTTGTTTTTGTGTGTGTATTTGTTTTTGTGTGTGTGTGTGTGTTTGTTTTTGTGTGTGTTTTTGTGTGCGTTTGTGCTTTTGTTTTTGTGTGTATTTTTGTTTTTGTGAGTGTGTGTGTGTCCGTTTGTTTTTGTGTGTGTTTTTGTTTTTGTGTGTGTGTTTTTGTTTTTGTGTGTGTTTTTGTGTGTGTGTGTGTGTTTTTGTTTTTGTGTGTGTTTTTGTTTGTGTGTGTGTGTTTTTGTTTTTGTGTGTGTTTTTGTGTGTGTGTGTGTGTTTTTGTTTTTGTGTGTGTTTTTGTTTGTGTGTGTGTGTTTTTGTTTGTGTGTGTGTGTATTTTTGTTTTTGTGTGTGATTTTGATATTGTGTGTGTGTTTTTTGTTTTTGTGCGTGTTTTTGTTTTTCTGTGAGTGTTTTTGTTTTTGTGTGTGTGTTTGTTTTTGTGTGTGAGTGTGTTTTGTCTTTGTGTGTTTTTTTGTTTTGTGTGTGTGTGTGTTTGTTTTTGTGTGTGTGTGTTTGTTTTTGTGGGTGTTTTTGTTTTTGTGTTTGTGATTTTTTATTTTTGTGTGTGTTTTTGTTTCTCTGTGTGTGTGTGTGTGTGTGTGTGTGTTTTTGTTTTTGTGTGTGTTTTTGTTTTTGTGTGTGTGTGTGTTTTTGTTTTTGTGTATGTTTTTGTTTTTGAGTGTGTGTGTTTTTGTTTTTGTTTTTGTGTGTGTTTTTGTTTTTGTGTATCGTTTTGTTTTTGTGAGTGTGTGTGTGTGCGTTTGTTTTTGTGTGTGTTTTTGTTTGTGTGTGTGTCTGTGTTCGTTTTTGTGTGTGTTTTTGTTTTTGTGTGTGTGTGTGTGTGTTTTTGTTTTTGTGTGTGTTTTTGTTTGTGTGTGTGTGTTTTTGTTTTTGTGTGTCGTTTTGTTTTTGTGAGTGTGTGTGTGTGCGTTTGTTTTTGTGTGTGTTTTTGTTTGTGTGTGTGTGTTCGTTTTTGTGTGTGTTTTTGTTTTTGTGTGTGTGTGTGTGTGTTTTTGTTTTTGTGTGTGTTTTTGGTTTTGTGTGTGTGTGTGTTTTTGTGTGTGTTTTTCTTTTTGTGTGTGTTTTTCTTTTTGTGTGTGTTTTTCTTTTTGTGTGTGTTTGTGTTTGTTTTTGTGTGTGTGTGTGTGTGTTTGTTTTTGTGTGTGTTTTTGTGCGTTTGTGTGTGTGTATTTGTTTTTGTGTGTGTGTGTGTGTTTGTGTGTGTGTGTTTTTGTTTTTGTGCGCGTGTGTGTGTGATTGTTTTTGTGTGTGTTTTTGTTTTCGTGTGTGTGTTTTTGTTTTTGTGTGTGTTTTTGTTTGTGTGTGTGTGTTCGTTTTTGTTTTTGCGTCTGTTTTTGTTTTTGTGTGTGTGCGTGTGTGTGTTTTTGTTTTTGTGTGTGTTTTTGTTTTGTGTGTGTTTTTGTTTTTGTGTGTGTGTGTTTTTGTTTTTGTGTGTTTTTTTGTTTTGTGTGTGTGTCTGTGTGTTTGTTTTTGTGTGTGTGTGTTTGTTTTTGTGGGTGTTTTTGTTTTTGTGTGTGTGATTTTTTGTTTTTGTGTGTGTTTTTGTTTGTGTGTGTGTGTGTGTTTTTGTTTTTGTGTGTGTTTTTGTTTTTGTGTGCGTGTTTGTGTTTTTGTTTTTGTGTGTATTTTTGTTTTTGAGAGTGTGTGTGTGTCCGTTTTTTGTGTGTGTTTTTGTTTTTGTGTGTGTTTTTGTTTGTGTGTGTGTGTGTTTTTGTTTTTGTGTGTGTTTTTGGTTTTGTGTGCGTGTGTGTGTGTGTTTTTGTGTGTGTTTTTGTTTTTGTGTGTGTTTTTCTTTGTGTGTGTGTGTGTGTTTTTGATTTTGCGTGTGTTTTTGTTTTTGGGTGTGTGCGTGTGTGTGTTTTTGTTTTTGTGTGTGTTTTTGTTTTTGTGTGTGTTTTTGTTTTTGTGTGTTTGTTTTTGTGGGTGTTTTTGTTTTTGTGTGTGTGATTTTTTGTTTTTGTGTGTATGTTTATTTTTGTGTGTTTTTTTGTTTTGTGTGAGTGTGTGTTTGTTTTTGCGTGTGTGTGTTTGTTTTTGTGGGTGTTTCTGTTTTTCTGTGTGTGATTTTTTGTTTTTGTGTGTGTTTTTGTTTGTGTGTGTGTGTGTGTTTTTGTTTTTGTGTGTATTTTTTTGTGTGTGTGTGTGTTTGCTTTTGTTTTGTGTGTGTGTGTGTTTTTGTTTTTGTGTGTGTTTTTGTGTGTGTGAATGTGTGTGTTTGTGTGTGTGTGTTTTTGTTTTTGTGTATGTTTTTGTTTTTGTGTATGTGTGTGTGTTTTTGTTTGTGTGTGTGTGTGTGTGTGTTTTTGGTTTTGTGTGTGTGTTTGTGTGTATTTGTTTTTGTGTGAGTTTTTCTTTTTGTGTGTGTGGGTTTTTGTTTTTGTGTGTGTGTTTGTTTTTGTGTGTGTGTGTGTGTTTGTTTTTGTGTGGGTTTTTGTGCGTGTGTGTGTGATTGTTTTTGTGTGTGTTTTTGTCTTTGTGTGTGTTTTTGTTTTTGTGTGTGTGTTTGTGTGTGGGTGTTTTCATTTTTGTGTGTGTTTTTGTTTGTGTGTGTGTGTGTTTTTGTTTTTGTATGTGTTTTTGTTTGTGTGTGTGTGTTTTTGTTTTTGTGTGTGTTTTTGGTTTTGTGTGTGTGTTTTTGTGTGTGTTTTTGTTTTTGTGTGTGTGTTTGTGTGTGTGTGCTTTTGTTTTTGTGTGTGATTTTGTTTTTGTGTGTGTCTGTTTTTTTGTTTTTGTGTGTGTTTTTGTTTTTGTGTGTGTGTGTTTTTTGTTTTTGTGTGTATTTTTGATTTTGTGTGTGTGTGTGTTTGCTTTTGTTTTTTGTGTGTGTGGCTTTTTGTTTTTGTGTGTGTGGGTTTTTGTTTTTGTGTGTGTGTTTGTTTTTGTGTGTGTGTGTGTGTGTTTGTTTTTGTGTGTGTTTTTGTGCGTGTGTGTGTGATTGTTTTTGTGTGTGTTTTTGTCTTTGTGTGTGTGTGTGTGTTTTTGTTTTTGTGTGTGTTTTTGTTTTTGTGTGTGTTTGTGTTTTTGTGTGTGTTTGTGTTTGTTTTTGTGTGTGTGTGTGTGTTTGTTTTTGTGTGTGTTTTTGTGCGTGTGTGTGTGTATTTGTTTTTGTGTGTGTGTGTTTGTGTGTGTGTGTTTGTGTGTGTGTGTTTTTGTTTTTGTGCGCGTGTGTGTGTGATTGTTTTTGTGTGTGTTTTTGTTTTCGTGTGTGTGTTTTTGTTTTTGTGTGTGTTTTTGTTTGTGTGTGTGTGTTCGTTTTTGTTTTTGCGTCTGTTTTTGTTTTTGTGTGTGTGCGTGTGTGTGTTTTTGTTTTTGTGTGTGTTTTTGTTTTGTGTGTGTTTTTGTTTTTGTGTGTGTGTGTTTTTGTTTTTGTGTGTATGTTTGTTTTTGTGTGTGTGTGTGTGTTTGTTTTTGTGTGTGTCTTTGGTTGTGTGTGTGTGTGTGTGTGTTTTTGTGTGTGTTTTTGTTTTTGTGTGTGTGTGTGTGTGTTTTTGATTTTGCGATTGTTTTTGTTTTTGTGTGTGTGTGTTTTTGTTTTTGTTTTTGTGTGTGTTTTTGTTTTTGTGTATCGTTTTGTTTTTGTGAGTGTGTGTGTGTGCGTTTGTTTTTGTGTGTGTTTTTGTTTGTGTGTGTGTCTTTTTGTTTTTGTGTGTGTTTTTGTTTTCTTGTCTGTGTGTATTTGTTTTTGTGTGTTTTTTTGTTTTGTGTGTGTGTCTGTGTGTTTGTTTCTGTGTGTGTGTGTTTGTTTTTGTGGGTGTTTTTGTTTTTGTGTGTGTGATTTTTTGTTTTTGTGTGTGTTTTTGTTTCTGTGTGTGTGTGTGTTTTTGTTTTTGTGTGTGTTTTTGTTTTTTTGTGTGTGTGTTTTTGATTGTGTGTGTTTTTGTTTTTGTGTATGTTTTTGTTTTTGTGAGTGTGTGTGTGCGTTTGTTTTTGTGTGTCTTTTTGTTTGTGTGTGTGTTCGTTTTTGTGTGTGTTTTTGTTTTTGTGCATGTGTGTGTGTGTTTTTGTTTTTCTGTGTGTTTTTGTTTGTGTGTGTGTGTTTTTGTTTTTGTGTGTGTTTTTGGTTTTGTGTGTGTGTGTTTTTCTGTGTGTGTGTGTGTTTGTTTTTGTGTGTGTTTTTGTGCGTGTGTGTGTGATTGTTTTTGTGTGTGTTTTTGTTTTTGTGTTTGTGTGTGTGTGTTTTTGTTTCTGTGTGTGTTTTTGTTTTAGTGTGTGTTTTTGTTTTTGTGTGTGTTTTTGTTTGTGTGTGTGTGTATTTGTTTTTGTGTGTGTTTTTGTTTTTGTGTGTGTGTGTGTTTTTGTTTTTGTGTGTGTTTTTGTTTTTGTGTGCGTGTTTGTGTTTTTGTTTTTGTGTGTATTTTTGTTTTTGAGAGTGTGTGTGTGTCCGTTTTTTGTGTGTGTTTTTGTTTTTGTGTGTGGTTTTGTTTGTGTGTGTGTGTGTTTTTGTTTTTGTGTGTGTTTTTGGTTTTGTGTGCGTGTGTGTGTGTGTTTTTGTGTGTGTTTTTGTTTTTGTGTGTGTTTTTCTTTGTGTGTGTGTGTGTGCTTTTGATTTTGCGTGTGTTTTTGTTTTTGTGTGTGTTTTTGTTTTTGTGTGTGTTTTTGTTTTTGTGTGTTTGTTTTTGTGGGTGTTTTTGTTTTTGTGTGTGTGATTTTTTGTTTTTGTGTGTATGTTTATTTTTGTGTGTTTTTTTGTTTTGTGTGAGTGTGTGTTTGTTTTTGCGTGTGTGTGTTTGTTTTTGTGGGTGTTTCTGTTTTTCTGTGTGTGATTTTTTGTTTTTGTGTGTGTTTTTGTTTTTGTGTGTGTGTGTGTTTTTGTTTTTGTGTGTATTTTTTTTGTGTGTGTGTGTGTTTGCTTTTGTTTTGTGTGTGTGTGTGTTTTTGTTTTTGTGTGTGTTTTTGTGTGTGTGAATGTGTGTGTTTGTGTGTGTGTGTTTTTGTTTTTGTGTATGTTTTTGTTTTTGTGAGTGTGTGTGTGCATTTGTTTTTGTGTGTGTTTTTGTTTGTGTGTGTGTTCGTTTTTGTGTGTGTTTTTGTTTTTGTGTATGTGTGTGTGTTTTTGTTTTTGTGTGTGTGTGTGTGTGTGTGTTTTTTTGTGTGTGTTTTTGGTTTTGTGTGTGTGTTTGTGTGTATTTGTTTTTGTGTGAGTTTTTCTTTTTGTGTGCGTGGGTTTTTGTTTTTGTGTGTGTGTTTGTTTTTGTGTGTGTGTGTGTGTTTGTTTTTGTGTGGGTTTTTGTGCGTGTGTGTGTGATTGTTTTTGTGTGTGTTTTTGTCTTTGTGTGTGTTTTTGTTTTGTGTGTGTGTTTGTGTGTGGGTGTTTTTATTTTTGTGTGTGTTTTTGTTTGTGTGTGTGTGTGTTTTTGTTTTTGTATGTGTTTTTGTTTGTGTGTGTGTGTTTTTGTTTTTGTGTGTGTTTTTGGTTTTCTGTGTGTGTTTTTGTGTGTGTTTTTGTTTTTGTGTGTGTGTTTGTGTGTGTGTGCTTTTGTTTTTGTGTGTGATTTTGTTTTTGTGTGTGTGTGTTTTTTTGTTTTTGTGTGTGTTTTTGTTTTTGTGTGTGTGTGTTTTTTGTTTTGTGTGTATTTTTGATTTTGTGTGTGTGTGTGTTTGCTTTTGTTTTTTGTGTGTGTGGGTTTTTGTTTTTGTGTGTGTGGGTTTTTGTTTTTGTGTGTGTGTTTGTTTTTGTGTGTGTGTGTGTGTGTGTGTGTGTTTGTTTTTGTGTGTGTTTTTGTGCGTGTGTGTGTGATTGTTTTTGTGTGTGTTTTTGTCTTTGTGTGTGATTTTGCTTGTGTGTGTGTGTGTGTTTGTGTGTGTGTGTTTTTATTTTTGTGTGTGTTTTTGTTTTTGTGTCTGTGTTTTTGTTTTTGTGTGTATTTTTGTTTTTGTGTGTGTGTGTATTTGTTTTTGTGTGTGTATTTGTTTTTGTGTGTGTGTGTGTGTGTTTGTTTTTGTGTGTGTTTTTGTGTGCGTTTGTGCTTTTGTTTTTGTATGTATTTTTGTTTTTGTGAGTGTGTGTGTCCGTTTGTTTTTGTGTGTGTTTTTGTTTTTGTGTGTGTGTTTTTGTTTTTGTGTGTGTTTTTGTGTGTGTGTGTGTGTTTTTGTTTTTGTGTGTGTTTTTGTTTGTGTGTGTGTGTTTTTGTTTGTGTGTGTGTGTATTTTTGTTTTTGTGTGTGATTTTGATATTGTGTGTGTGTTTTTTGTTTTTGTGCGTGTTTTTGTTTTTCTGTGAGTGTTTTTGTTTTTGTGTGTGTTTTTGTTTCTGTGTGTGAGTGTGTTTTGTCTTTGTGTGTTTTTTTGTTTTGTGTGTGTGTGTGTGTTTGTTTTTGTGTGTGTGTGTTTGTTTTTGTGGGTGTTTTTGTTTTTGTGTTTGTGATTTTTTATTTTTGTGTGTGTTTTTGTTTCTCTGTGTGTGTGTGTGTGTGTTTTTTTTTTGTTTTTGTGTGTGTTTTTGTTTTTGTGTGTGTGTGTGTTTTTGTTTTTGTGTATGTTTTTGTTTTTGAGTGTGTGTGTTTTTGTTTTTGTTTTTGTGTGTGTTTTTGTTTTTGTGTATCGTTTTGTTTTTGTGAGTGTGTGTGTGTGCGTTTGTTTTTGTGTGTGTTTTTGTTTGTGTGTGTGTCTGTGTTCGTTTTTGTGTGTGCTTTTGTTTTTGTGTGTGTGTGTGTTTTTGTTTTTGTGTGTGTTTTTGTTTGTGTGTGTGTGTTTTTGTTTTTGTGTATCGTTTTGTTTTTGTGAGTGTGTGTGTGTGCGTTTGTTTTTGTGTGTGTTTTGTTTGTGTGTGTGTGTTCGTTTTTGTGTGTGTTTTTGTTTTTGTGTGTGTGTGTGTGTGTTTTTGTTTTTGTGTGTGTTTTTGTTTTTGTGTGTGTATGTTTTTGTTTTTGTGTGTGTTTTTGGTTTTGTGTGTGTGTGTGTTTTTGTGTGTGTTTTTCTTTTTGTGTGTGTTTTTCTTTTTGTGTGTGTTTGTGTTTGTTTTTGTGTGTGTGTGTGTGTGTTTGCTTTTGTGTGTGTTTTTGTGCGTGGGTGTGTGTGTATTTGTTTTTGTGTGTGTGTGTTTGTGTGTGTGTGTTTGTGTGTGTGTGTTTTTGTTTTTTGCGCGTGTGTGTGTGATTGTTTTTGTGTGTGTTTTTGTTTTCGTGTGTGTGTTTTTGTTTTTGTGTGTGTTTTTGTTTGTGTGTGTGTGTTCGTTTTTGTTTTTGCGTCTGTTTTTGTTTTTGTGTGTGTGCGTGTGTGTGTTTTTGTTTTTGTGTGTGTTTTTGTTTTGTGTGTGTTTTTGTTTTTGTGTGTGTGTGTTTTTGTTTTTGTGTGTGTCTTTGGTTGTGTGTGTGTGTGTGTGTGTTTTTGTGTGTGTTTTTGTTTTTGTGTGTGTGTGTGTGTGTTTTTGATTTTGCGATTGTTTTTGTTTTTGTGTGTGTGTGTTTTTGTTTTTGTTTTTGTGTGTGTTTTTGTTTTTGTGTATCGTTTTGTTTTTGTGAGTGTGTGTGTGTGCGTTTGTTTTTGTGTGTGTTTTTGTTTGTGTGTGTGTCTGTGTTCGTTTTTGTGTGTGTTTTTGTTTTTGTGTGTGTGTGTGTGTGTGTTTGTTTTTGTGTGTGTTTTTGTTTGTGTGTGTGTGTTTTTGTTTTTGTGTATCGTTTTGTTTTTGTGAGTGTGTGTGTGTGCGTTTGTTTTTGTGTGTGTTTTTGTTTGTGTGTGTGTTCGTTTTTGTGTGTGTTTTTGTTTTTGTGTGTGTGTGTGTTTTTGTTTTTGTATGTGTTTTTGTTTTTGTGTGTGTGTGTTTTTGTTTTTGTGTGTGTTTTTGGTTTTGTGTGTGTGTGTGTTTTTGTGTGTGTTTTTCTTTTTGTGTGTGTTTTTCTTTTTGTGTGTGTTTGTGTTTGTTTTTGTGTGTGTGTGTGTGTGTTTGTTTTTGTGTGTGTTTTTGTGCGTGTGTGTGTGTGTATTTGTTTTTGTGTTTGTGTGTGTGTGTTTGTGTGTGTGTGTTTTTGTTTTTGTGCGCGTGTGTGATTGTTTTTGTGTGTGTTTTTGTTTTCGTGTGTGTGTTTTTGTTTTTGTGTGTGTTTTTGTTTTTGTGTGTGTTTTTGTTTTTGTGTGTGTGTGTTTTTGTTTTTGTGTGTATGTTTGTTTTTGTGTGTGTGTGTGTGTTTGTTTTTGTGTGTGTCTTTGGTTGTGTGTGTGTGTGTGTGTTTTTGTGTGTGTTTTTGTTTTTGTGTGTGTGTGTGTGTGTTTTTGTTATTGTGTGTGTTTTTGTTTTTTTTTTTGTATGTGTTTTTGTGTTTGTGTGTTTTTGTGACTGTTTTTGTTTTTGTGTGTGTTTTTGTTTTTGTGTGTGTGTGTTTGTGTGTGTGTGTTTGTGTGTGTGTGTTTTTGTTTTTGTGCGCGTGTGTGTGTGATTGTTTTTGTGTGTGTTTTTGTTTTCGTGTGTGTGTTTTTGTTTTTGTGTGTGTTTTTGTTTTGTGTGTGTTTTTGTTTTTGTGTGTGTGTGTTTTTGTTTTTGGGTGTATGTTTGTTTTTGTGTGTGTGTGTGTGTTTGTTTTTGTGTGTGTCTTTGGTTGTGTGTGTGTGTGTGTGTGTTTTTGTGTGTGTTTTTGTTTTTGTGTGTGTGTGTGTGTGTTTTTGATTTTGCGATTGTTTTTGTTTTTGTGTGTGTGTGTTTTTGTTTTTGTTTTTGTGTGTGTTTTTGTTTTTGTGTATCGTTTTGTTTTTGTGAGTGTGTGTGTGTGCGTTTGTTTTTGTGTGTGTTTTTGTTTGTGTGTGTGTCTTTTTGTTTTTGTGTGTGTTTTTGTTTTCTTGTCTGTGTGTATTTGTTTTTGTGTGTTTTTTTGTTTTGTGTGTGTGTCTGTGTGTTTGTTTTTGTGTGTGTGTGTTTGTTTTTGTGGGTGTTTTTGTTTTTGTGTGTGTGATTTTTTGTTTTTGTGTGTGTTTTTGTTTATGTGTGTGTGTATGTTTTTGTTTTTGTGTGTGTTTTTGTTTTTTTGTGTGTGTGTTTTTGATTGTGTGTGTTTTTGTTTTTGTGTATGTTTTTGTTTTTGTGAGTGTGTGTGTGCGTTTGTTTTTGTGTGTATTTTTGTTTGTGTGTGTGTTCGTTTTTGTGTGTGTTTTTGTTTTTGTGCATGTGTGTGTGTGTTTTTGTTTTTCTGTGTGTTTTTGTTTGTGTGTGTGTGTTTTTGTTTTTGTGTGTGTTTTTGGTTTTGTGTGTGTGTGTTTTTCTGTGTGTGTGTGTGTGTTTGTTTTTGTGTGTGTTTTTGTGCGTGTGTGTGTGATTGTTTTTGTGTGTGTTTTTGTTTTTGTGTTTGTGTGTGTGTGTTTTTGTTTCTGTGTGTGTTTTTGTTTTAGTGTGTGTTTTTGTTTTTGTGTGTGTTTTTGTTTGTGTGTGTGTGTATTTGTTTTTGTGTGTGTTTTTGTTTGTGTGTGTGTGTGTGTTTTTGTTTTTGTGTGTGTTTTTGTTTTTGTGTGCGTGTTTGTCTTTTTGTTTTTGTGTGTATTTTTGTTTTTGAGAGTGTGTGTGTGTCCGTTTTTTGTGTGTGTTTTTGTTTTTGTGTGTGTTTTTGTTTGTGTGTGTGTGTGTTTTTGTTTTTGTGTGTGTTTTTGGTTTTGTGTGCGTGTGTGTGTGTGTTTTTGTGTGTGTTTTTGTTTTTGTGTGTGTTTTTCTTTGTGTGTGTGTGTGTGTTTTTGATTTTGCGTGTGTTTTTGTTTTTGTGTGTGTTTTTGTTTTTGTGTGTGTTTTTGTTTTTGTGTGTTTGTTTTTGTGGGTGTTTTTGTTTTTGTGTGTGTGATTTTTTGTTTTTGTGTGTATGTTTATTTTTGTGTGTTTTTTTGTTTTGTGTGTGTGTGTGTTTGTTTTTGCGTGTGTGTGTTTGTTTTTGTGGGTGTTTCTGTTTTTCTGTGTGTGATTTTTTGTTTTTGTGTGTGTTTTTGTTTTTGTGTGTGTGTGTGTTTTTGTTTTTGTGTGTATTTTTTTTGTGTGTGTGTGTGTTTGCTTTTGTTTTGTGTGTGTGTGTGTTTTTGTTTTTGTGTGTGTTTTTGTGTGTGTGAATGTGTGTGTTTGTGTGTGTGTGTTTTTGTTTTTGTGTATGTTTTTGTTTTTGTGAGTGTGTGTGTGCATTTGTTTTTGTGTGTGTTTTTGTTTGTGTGTGTGTTCGTTTTTGTGTGTGTTTTTGTTTTTGTGTATGTGTGTGTGTTTTTGTTTTTGTGTGTGTGTGTGTGTGTGTGTTTTTTTGTGTGTGTTTTTGGTTTTGTGTGTGTGTTTGTGTGTATTTGTTTTTGTGTGAGTTTTTCTTTTTGTGTGCGTGGGTTTTTGTTTTTGTGTGTGTGTTTGTTTTTGTGTGTGTGTGTGTGTTTGTTTTTGTGTGGGTTTTTGTGCGTGTGTGTGTGATTGTTTTTGTGTGTGTTTTTGTCTTTGTGTGTGTTTTTGTTTTGTGTGTGTGTTTGTGTGTGGGTGTTTTTATTTTTGTGTGTGTTTTTGTTTGTGTGTGTGTGTGTTTTTGTTTTTGTATGTGTTTTTGTTTGTGTGTGTGTGTTTTTGTTTTTGTGTGTGTTTTTGGTTTTCTGTGTGTGTTTTTGTGTGTGTTTTTGTTTTTGTGTGTGTGTTTGTGTGTGTGTGCTTTTGTTTTTGTGTGTGATTTTGTTTTTGTGTGTGTGTGTTTTTTTGTTTTTGTGTGTGTTTTTGTTTTTGTGTGTGTGTGTTTTTTGTTTTTGTGTGTATTTTTGATTTTGTGTGTGTGTGTGTTTGCTTTTGTTTTTTGTGTGTGTGGGTTTTTGTTTTTGTGTGTGTGGGTTTTTGTTTTTGTGTGTGTGTTTGTTTTTGTGTGTGTGTGTGTGTGTGTGTTTGTTTTTGTGTGTGTTTTTGTGCGTGTGTGTGTGATTGTTTTTGTGTGTGTTTTTGTCTTTGTGTGTGATTTTGCTTGTGTGTGTGTGTGTTTGTGTGTGTGTGTTTTTATTTTTGTGTGTGTTTTTGTTTTTGTGTCTGTGTTTTTGTTTTTGTGTGTATTTTTGTTTTTGTGTGTGTGTGTATTTGTTTTTGTGTGTGTATTTGTTTTTGTGTGTGTGTGTGTGTGTTTGTTTTTGTGTGTGTTTTTGTGTGCGTTTGTGCTTTTGTTTTTGTATGTATTTTTGTTTTTGTGAGTGTGTGTGTGTCCGTTTGTTTTTGTGTGTGTTTTTGTTTTTGTGTGTGTGTTTTTGTTTTTGTGTGTGTTTTTGTGTGTGTGTGTGTGTTTTTGTTTTTGTGTGTGTTTTTGTTTGTGTGTGTGTGTTTTTGTTTGTGTGTGTGTATTTTTGTTTTTGTGTGTGATTTTGATATTGTGTGTGTGTTTTTTGTTTTTGTGCGTGTTTTTGTTTTTCTGTGAGTGTTTTTGTTTTTGTGTGTGTTTTTGTTTCTGTGTGTGAGTGTGTTTTGTCTTTGTGTGTTTTTTTGTTTTGTGTGTGTGTGTGTGTTTGTTTTTGTGTGTGTGTGTTTGTTTTTGTGGGTGTTTTTGTTTTTGTGTTTGTGATTTTTTATTTTTGTGTGTGTTTTTGTTTCTCTGTGTGTGTGTGTGTGTGTGTGTGTTTTTTTTTTGTTTTTGTGTGTGTTTTTGTTTTTGTGTGTGTGTGTGTTTTTGTTTTTGTGTATGTTTTTGTTTTTGAGTGTGTGTGTTTTTGTTTTTGTTTTTGTGTGTGTTTTTGTTTTTGTGTATCGTTTTGTTTTTGTGAGTGTGTGTGTGTGCGTTTGTTTTTGTGTGTGTTTTTGTTTGTGTGTGTGTCTGTGTTCGTTTTTGTGTGTGCTTTTGTTTTTGTGTGTGTGTGTGTTTTTGTTTTTGTGTGTGTTTTTGTTTGTGTGTGTGTGTTTTTGTTTTTGTGTATCGTTTTGTTTTTGTGAGTGTGTGTGTGTGCGTTTGTTTTTGTGTGTGTTTTGTTTGTGTGTGTGTGTTCGTTTTTGTGTGTGTTTTTGTTTTTGTGTGTGTGTGTGTGTGCTTTTGTTTTTGTGTGTGTTTTTGTTTTTGTGTGTGTGTGTTTTTGTTTTTGTGTGTGTTTTTGGTTTTGTGTGTGTGTGTGTTTTTGTGTGTGTTTTTCTTTTTGTGTGTGTTTTTCTTTTTGTGTGTGTTTGTGTTTGTTTTTGTGTGTGTGTGTGTGTGTTTGTTTTTGTGTGTGTTTTTGTGCGTGGGTGTGTGTGTATTTGTTTTTGTGTGTGTGTGTTTGTGTGTGTGTGTTTGTGTGTGTGTGTTTTTGTTTTTTGCGCGTGTGTGTGTGATTGTTTTTGTGTGTGTTTTTGTTTTCGTGTGTGTGTTTTTGTTTTTGTGTGTGTTTTTGTTTGTGTGTGTGTGTTCGTTTTTGTTTTTGCGTCTGTTTTTGTTTTTGTGTGTGTGCGTGTGTGTGTTTTTGTTTTTGTGTGTGTTTTTGTTTTGTGTGTGTTTTTGTTTTTGTGTGTGTGTGTTTTTGTTTTTGTGTGTGTCTTTGGTTGTGTGTGTGTGTGTGTTTTTGTGTGTGTTTTTGTTTTTGTGTGTGTGTGTGTGTGTTTTTGATTTTGCGATTGTTTTTGTTTTTGTGTGTGTGTGTTTTTGTTTTTGTTTTTGTGTGTGTTTTTGTTTTTGTGTATCGTTTTGTTTTTGTGAGTGTGTGTGTGTGCGTTTGTTTTTGTGTGTGTTTTTGTTTGTGTGTGTGTCTGTGTTCGTTTTTGTGTGTGTTTTTGTTTTTGTGTGTGTGTGTGTGTGTTTTTGTTTTTGTGTGTGTTTTTGTTTGTGTGTGTGTGTTTTTGTTTTTGAGTATCGTTTTGTTTTTGTGAGTGTGTGTGTGTGCGTTTGTTTTTGTGTGTGTTTTTGTTTGTGTGTGTGTTCGTTTTTGTGTGTGTTTTTGTTTTTGTGTGTGTTTTTGTTTTTGTGTGTGTTTTTGTTTTTGTGTGTGTGTGTTTTTGTTTTTGTGTGTGTTTTTGGTTTTGTGTGTGTGTGTGTTTTTGTGTGTGTTTTTCTTTTTGTGTGTGTTTTTCTTTTTGTGTGTGTTTGTGTTTGTTTTTGTGTGTGTGTTTGTTTTTGTGTGTGTTTTTGTGCGTGTGTGTGTGTGTATTTGTTTTTGTGTTTGTGTGTGTGTGTTTGTGTGTGTGTGTTTTTGTTTTTGTGCGCGTGTGTGATTGTTTTTGTGTGTGTTTTTGTTTTCGTGTGTGTGTTTTTGTTTTTGTGTGTGTTTTTGTTTTTGTGTGTGTTTTTGTTTTTGTGTGTGTGTGTTTTTGTTTTTGTGTGTATGTTTGTTTTTGTGTGTGTGTGTGTGTTTGTTTTTGTGTGTGTCTTTGGTTGTGTGTGTGTGTGTGTGTTTTTGTGTGTGTTTTTGTTTTTGTGTGTGTGTGTGTGTTTTTGATTTTGCGATTGTTTTTGTTTTTGTGTGTGTGCGTTTGTGTGTTTTTGTGTGTGTTTTTGTTTTTGTGTGTGTGTGTTTGTTTTTGTGTGTGTTTTTGTCTTGTTTGTGTTTGTGTGTTTTTGTTTTCGTGTGTGTTTTTGTTTGTGTGTGTGTGTTTTTGTTTTTGTGTTTGTTTTTGTTTTTGTGTGTGTTTTTGTTTTTGTGTGTGTGTGTTTTTGTTTTTGTGTGTGTGTGTGTCTGTGTTTATTTTTGTGTGTGTTTTTGTTTTTGTGCGTGTGTGTGTGATTGTTTTTGTGTGTGTTTTTGTCTTTGTGTGTGTTTTTGTTTTTGTGTGTGTGTGTTTGTGTGTGCTTTTGTTTTTGTGTGTGATTTTATTTTTGTGTGTGTGTGTGTTTTTGTTTTTGTGTGTGTTTTTGTTTGTGTGTGTGTGTGTTTTTGTTTTTGTGTGTGTTTTTGTTTGTGTGTGTGTGTTTGTTTTTGTGTCTGTTTTTGTTTGTGTGTGTTTGTTTTTGTGTGTGTGTTTTTGTTTTTGTGTGTGTGTGTTTGTTTTTGTGTGTGTGTTTTTGTTTTTGTGTGTGTGTGTTTGTGTGTGTGCTTTTGTTTTTGTGTGTGTGTGTGTTGTTTGTTTTTGTATGATTTTGTTTTTGTGTGTGTGTGTTTTTGTTTTTGTGTGTATGTTTGTTTTTGTGTGTGTTTGTTTTTGGTTTTGTGTGTGTGTGTTTTTGTGTGTGTTTTTGTTTTTGTCTGTGTTTGAGAGAGAGAGAGAGAGGTCTGCGGATAGTCGGAGAGAGAGAAAGAGATCTGCGGATAGACGGAGAGATAGAGAGAGAGATGTCTGCGGATAGACGGAGAGAGAGAGAGAGATCTGTGGATAGACGGAGAGAGAGAGAGAGAGAGATCTGCGGATAGATGGAGAGAGAGAGAGAGATCTGCGGATAGACGGAGAGAGAGAGAAAGAGAGTGAGAGATCAGCGGATAGACGGAGGGAGAGAGAGAGATATGTGTGCGGATAGACGGAGATTGAGAGAGAGAGGTCTGCGGATAGACGGAGAGAGAGAGTGAGAGAGAGAGTGGTCTGCGGACAGACGGAGTGAGAGAGAGAGGGAGAGAGAGTGGTCCGCGGATAGACGGAGAGAGAGAGATGGAGAGAGAGAGAGCGAGAGAGAGGTCTGCGGATAGACGGAGAGAGAGAGAGACGTCTGCGGATAGACAGAGAAAGAGAGAGAGACGACAGCGGATAGACGGAGAGAGAGAGAGAGACGTCTGCGGATAGATGGAGAGAGAGAGAGATAGAGAGAGAGGAGAGGTGTCTCCGGATAGATGGAGAGAGAGAGAGCTCTTCGGAAGATGGAGAGAGAGCGAGAGTGATCTGCGGATAGACGGAGAGAGAGAGAGAGATCTGCAGATAGAAGGAGAGAGAGAGAAAGAGAGAGAGAGATCTGCGGATAGACGGGGAGAGAGAGAGAGAGAGAGATCTGCGGATAGATGGAGAGAGAATAGATGTCTGCGGATAGACGGAGAGAGAGAGAGAGAGAGAGAGACGACTGCGGATAGACGGAGAGAGAGAGAGACGTCTGCGGATAGATGGAGAGAGAGAGAGAGATAGAGAGAGGAGAGGTGTCTCCGGATAGATGGAGAGAGAGAGAGATCTTCGGAAGACGGAGAGAGAGCGAGAGTGATCTGCGGATAGACGGAGAGAGAGAGACAGATCTGCGGATAGAAGGAGAGAGAGAGAAAGAGAGAGAGAGATCTGCGGATAGACGGGGAGAGAGAGATAGAGAGAGATCTGCGGATAGACGGAGAGAGAGAGAGATGTCTGCGGATAGACGGAGTGAGAGAGAGAGAGAGAGAGGTCTGCGGATAGACGGAGAGAGAGAGTGAGAGAGAGAGAGGTCTGCGGATAGACGGAGTGAGAGAGAGAGAGGGAGAGGTCTGCGGTTAGACGGAGAGAGAGAGAGAGAGAGAGAGATCTGCGGATAGATGGACAGAGAGAGACAGAGACATCTGCGAGTAGACGGAGAAAGAGAGAGAGAGAGAGAGAGAGCTCTGCGGATAGACGGAAAGAGAGAGAGAGAGAGAGATCTGCGGATAGAAGGAGAGAGAGAGAGAGATCTGCGGATAGACGGAGAGAGTGAGAGAGAGAGAGACAGAGATCTGCATATAGACGGAGAGTGAGAGAGGGACAGAGAGAGAGGTTTGCGGATAGACGGAGAGAAAGTGAGAGAGGTCTGCGGATAGACGGAGAGAGTGAGAGAGAGTTTTGCGGATAGACGGAGAGAGAGAGAGAGGTCTGCGGATAGACAGAGAGAGAGAGAGAGGTCTGCGGATAGACGGAGAGAGAGAGAGAGAGGGAGAGAGAGAGGTATGCGGATAGACGGAGAGAGAGAGAGAAAGAGAGAGAGAGAGAGAGACAGTGAGGTCTGCGGATAGACGGAGAGAGAGAGAGAGGTCTGCGGATAGACGGAGAGAGAGAGAGTGAGAGAGAGAGATCAGCGGATAGAGAGAGAGAGAGAGATCTGCGGATGGAGAGAGAGAGAGATAGAGAGATCTGCGGATAGAGAGAGAGAGAGAGAGAGAGAGAGAGTTCTGCAGATAGACGGAGTGAGAGAGAGAGGGAGAGAGAGAGGTCTGCGGATAGACGGAGAGAGAGAGAGAGAGATGGAGAGAGAGAGAGAGAGAGGTCTGCGGATAGACGGAGAGAGAGAGAGAGAGAGAGAGAAAGAGAGACGACTGCGGATAGACGGAGAGAGAGAGAGAGACGTCTGCGGATAGACGGAGAGAGAGGAATTGAGAGAGAGAGACGTCTGCGGATAGATGGAGAGAGACAGAGAGACGTCTGCGGAGAGACGGAGAGAGAGAGAGATAGAGAGAGATAGGAGAGGTGTCTCCGGATAGATGGAGAGAGAGAGAGAGAGAGAGAACTGCGGA